>NC_064859.1:2753333-3064166 GCF_024139225.1 Suncus etruscus
AAACCCTCTACAGGGTGTCTAAAGAGACTGTTAAAATTTTTATTTATGTCATTTATATTTCTTATTTTCATTTCATTTATTGCTGTCTTTAATTATATAGAGAGTTCAGTCATGCAATATCACACCTGATATGTGTGTAGACTGCATGATCCCCACCACCAAAGTTTGTCTCATTATCCCTTTCTTCTGGCCCTCCAGCCCTGTAAAAGTATTATTTTTGTGTGTGAGTGTTTCTAAGCTTCTATACTTGTTTTTTAAAATGATAAAAATAACCCCAAGACAATATACACTGAGTTCACTTTTGGAAATTTTATTTGAAATTTAAGTTTATTTAATACTTTCTAACCTTTGACATCTTTTTCCTACAATGTCACAACTTAAATGACTGACCTTTGCAAAAACTTTCCAGAGAACAAGACCCATGGAACTTTGTCTTTCTTTCTCTCCTACCTCCAATTAGTGTTGTCTTTCTGGAATCGTTTTTGTAATCAAATCTACAAGTATACAGAAGGATCACTACCCTAAACTGAGTTGACATAGTTTCCAAAAAAGATATATTAACTTCCATTCCTTTAATGCTAAACCCAAAATTCTTGCTACAATGGTCCAAACTTATTTGTGGTTTTAGGGTCTGATATTTTACAGAGATCATGCTGGACCCACTCACAAGGAGTTGAAATTTCTAGTTTTGGGAAAGAATGTATAGATAGGTCATGGCTTGAATTGGTTGGCTCATCTTACCATTCTCATCTGTACCATTCTTCACATTTTTATTACCATATTTAAAGGTTTAAGAATGCATAGTCTTAATTCACTTGGTGTAAATATTATTTTTTAAACTTCATGTTTTTTTGTTTTCATCATATCTATTAGTAAGCAGAAATTAGTGAGACAGATAGATCTGGGGTCTTTTTCTTAGATCATCTTTTTATAAGAACCATTGTTTTGAAAAACAGGGTGTTTGGTATGTGGTTTGATCTCCAGGCTTCATCATCTAGAGTTAACCCAGAAGCTCTACAGTTGTGATTCCTGTAGCACAACTGTGTAATTTCCAGAAGCACCGCAACCGAGTATATGCAAACAATGACAAGAGTAATAAAAGAGAAAAGAAGATAAGAAAATATTTAAGTTTGGTCTTGGTGACTCCATTACTGCCCCCTCCAATTGATTCAATGTAAATATGTACCTGGAATATTACTGTGAACAATATGTAAGCCACTATAACTAAAATAAAATTTATATTAAAAAAGAAAACATTTAAGTTAATGGAATGGGTTTCGTATAATTTCACCAATGAGAAAAACCCTTTTCTGCATTTGTTTCTGATTTATCTGTTTGTGTATTTGTGTATTACTAAAAAAAAGGCATAATGGAATGTTTTTCATTTCCCCATGACTCAGTCAAATGTATCATGCAATATTTACATTATATTCCACAGTAAAAAGAAAAAAAATAAATATTCAGCCAATGAAAGCTTTCCAAATTAAATCTCCTGGTTTGATGGGGAGGGTCTTTTGATTAGTTAGAATTTCATACTATTATTTATTAGAAAAAGGAAAACTCAAAAAGGACTTATAAAATGAGTTATTTTTCCAAGAAACATTTGTATATTCAATATGGACTGGGCACTATGCCAGGTACAGACAATAAAAATTTTAATAATTGTGTTCTTTTACAGATATTTTTCCTGAACAACAAATAGAGTGTAGTGTGAGCAGAGCCGGGACACAGCTCTTGACTGGGTATCCAAGAGACCTGAAAGGATGTATAGCCTAATCCGGTGAGTCTATGAAAGTCTTTTAGAGGAGAGAACTTGTGAGTTGTATCCTAATGGGCAACTGGTAGACAATTTGTTTAAACATTATAGATAAGTCAAATAATATCTTCTTCACTGCAGATATCCTTAATAAACATATACAAATTAATTTATTTGCCATAGATGTAAAATAAGATTAATTTCTTCCAATTAAATAGTGAAATATAAGCCACTCCTTATTTTAAGGATTACAATAATACATACAGAGAGATGGTATTTGGTTTCTTATCCAACAATTCCTCTAAAATTGGGTGACAAAGAAAGGATAAACTATTTCAGGGGCAGTTTAAAGGCTTCAAGCAGAATATTTCCTTTTCTATTTTGTTTTGTTTTGGGTCCACACCTGGCTAGACTCGGGGTTATTCTGGGCTTTGTGCTCAGAAATTACCCCTGGAGTGGTCAGGGGACTATATGTTATGCCAGAGATCAAAACTGGGTCATTCATGTGCAAGGCAAATTCCCTCTCTGAAGTTCTTTTGCTCTGGCCCCAAGCAGAATATTTGGCAACACAGTCACTTCCTCTTCACTTTTCATAGTTCCAGTATGTGTAGATTTCAATCATCACACTTTCACTCAAACAATGCTAGTCCTCATAACAACATGACTTAAAGTTTTTTACCATAGCATATTAAAAGAGTGCAAAATTTGATAAATTCATTTAAGTCTGTAAATTCTACTTAAGTCACAGATGCACTCTATAAACAGTGACCAACTATAATGTTTCCTTGCCATATGTCATAAAGTAAGATTTTTACCAAAATAGATAATCAAGAGACAGAATTGGATAACGGTGGGGAAAAGAGCAGCATCAAAAAATCGCACACAAAATTTGATTAAGTTTGGAATAAATTTAAATCAAATAGAGATGGGAGTTATAGAAGAAATAGCTGGTTGTGAAATTGTTGCCCACCTGCTGTTCAAGATACTAGAAGTGCAGCCAGAGGAACTTAAGGAAGATGAGTTTAAAAATAGGGAGGAGAGAAATAGTTGAAAATGATTAAGATGTCACAGAGGAAGTGATGCCAGCAAAATAAAGTCTATGTGTTAGAGGAACTCTCGGAAATATTTCACAACATTGAAAGGACAAAGGATACAATGTTGGAATCTGACTCAAATTCAGAAAACAGAAACAACTGTTTACCAAGGCATAGAAAATTCACTTACTCCAAAAACTATGAGAAAAGAAAGATAGCCTGATTCAAAGAAAAAAAACTCTGAATTCTCAGTATTTCTACATTGTAAGTTATAGTGTTCTAAATAAATTCCTTTTATTATTTTTCACTTCCCTTTATACTTGCAACTATAACTTTTCATCACATTTCATCAGATTTCTAATATTTTGTTTTTATTAATTCATTTTTATGTTTTTTACTGAGGTTAATTGACTTATAACATGGTGTATGTCCTCGAGTAGAAGTTCAAACTTATTTCAATGTATTTACCACATGGTTCTATCATTCCACAACTAAATAACCCCAGTCCACTGGACCCTCTCTCCCCTTTGCACTCACGCCATACTCCTTATTAACCTAATCTCGAATGTCAGAACCTAAGGGTTTGGTATTGTTTTGTTGTGCCTATTCAATTTTGCAAAATAAAAAATTTAAGGCTATGGAATAATTGTAGTTATTCCCATCGACGATTAGATCCTTTTTATTGTTTCAGTCATTGTTGTGGTCCCATGCCGTAAGCAAAGTAGAAACTTGTGTTCTAAAAAGGCCAACAATACTATGACAGTAAAATATCAGAGAACAAAATGTTGTCAAATCCATCCTTAAAATTAAAACTCTAGTTTTCAGATACTCTATAAAATATTAATAAACTAAACTATAAATATATAAATAATAAACAACATACACAATAATAAACAAATGTATTTTCTTTCAGGTTTTAGAGTCCTTACATTTTAACACACTTCTCTAATGCAATGCTTCATTTAAGAAGTTCTGCATATCACTTTATCTCCATTCAACACTCAGTTCTTGTCCAGAGTTCCAACTATCATCATCGTCGTGGTCCCTTCTCTGCCCTAACTGCACTGCTCCACTACTTGTGATGAGATTCTTTTTTTTTTTTTTTTTTGGTTTTTGGGCCACACCCAGTAACACTCAGGGGTTACTCCTGGCTATGTGCTCAGAAGTTGCTCCTGGCTTGGGGGACCATATGGGACACCGGGGGATCGAACCGCGGTCCGTCCAAGGCTAGCGCAGGCACCTTACCTTTAGCGCCACCGCCCGGCCCCCTGTGATGAGATTCTTACCAGGATTGTTTCTCCAGGCCCTCATCTCTATTTTCCCTGAACATTATTACAATCTTATTTTTTCTTAGAGCCCACAAATGAGTGAGATTATTCTATGTATATCACTCCCATACTGATTCATTTTACTCAGCATAATATGCTCCATAGCCATCCAAGTATAAGCAAATTTCATGACTTTATTTTCCTAGCAGCTGCATTGTATTTCATTGTGTAGACATACCATAGTTTCCTTATCTACTCATCTGTTCTCAGGCATTTGGGTTGTTTCCAGATTCTGGCTATTATAAATAGTGCTGCAATGAACATAGAAGTGCAGAGGTCTTTTCTGTACTGTCTTTTTCTGTTCCTGTGGCGTTGCTGGATCACATGGAAACCCAATTTCTAGGTTTTTGAGAAATATCTATATTGTTTTCCAAAAAAGGCTGACGTAGGTGGCATTCCCACCAGCAGTAAATCGGGGTCCATTTCTCTCCATATCTGTACCAGCACTGGTTGTTCTTGTTCTTTGTGATATGCACAGTGCCTCTTATTGATGATAGTGCAAACCACAGTGTCTAAAACAGGGCTCTCAAACTCGATTTACCTGGGGGTCGCAGGAGGCAAAGTCGGGGTGAGGCAGGGCCGCATAAGGGATTTCGCTTACCAAAAATTCGCAATAAAAAATCGCATTAAACATTTGCATACCCCAAACGAAACTGCTCGGGGTATGCGAATGTTGAATGCGATTTTTTTCTTACTAATGCGATTTTTATTGCGATTATTCGGAAATTAAATAATGGCGAATACTGCGCTATTTGAAGGCCGGCCACAAAATGTTGTACGGAGGGCCTCGAGTTTGAGACCCCTGGTCTAAAAGGAAAAGAGAGAGGGAGACGTGTAAAATGCTTGCCCCAGAGGCGGGCAGGGAGAAGGGTGGGAGAGTAAACGAAGCTGTTCATGGATGAAGGGTGGTGCACATTGTAAAACTGAAAATCAAATATGAACACATTTGTAATTATGGAGTTTAAATCAAAGGAAGTAAGTTCTATATAAAGTTTACAGGATGTATGGTTTTCATCTGTTTGTCCTACTGACTTTCCAAGCTTTACTGACATTTTTACTTAGATCTGCTCAAGGTTTACTTTTCTAGAAGGCAATTGTGTTCTGTGTTTTGAATCAAGAATAGTTCATGAGCCGGAGAGATAGCACAGCGGTAGGGCATTTGCCTTAGATGCAAAAGGACGGTGGTTCGAATCCCGCCATCCCATATGGTCCCCCTAGCCTGCCAGAAGCAATTTCTGAGCGTTGAGCCAGGAGTAACCCCTGAGTGCTGCCAGATGTGAACCAAAAAAAAAAATAGTTCATGACATTTGCTTTTCAACTGTAAGTCATATACTTTTAGGTTCATTAGTTCAGTGACGAATATTGTAAGCAGAATCCATTTTTGGCCTGTTTGGAAGCCAGTTTTAGTATCCTAGTCAAAGTCCCTTGTTTGGAAAATATGCAGTGGAACTGCAGCCAAGATCCTCACACTTTTCTAGATTTTCTACTTGGAATTCAAATATTGAATAGTATAATCATTATTATACCTGAAAGCAAATACATCCTGTGATACTGTCCATCAATTCTGTTACTTTTATCTCCATAACTGCCTTAATTCCTATTTTTCTTTTATTCTTTCTTTTAATTTAGAGACTGTCATTGCATTTTTGAGATAGACTTTCCGTTTTTTGCTTAAAGCTAGCCAAAACTGGTTTCTTTATTTACAGAATCTTCTAAAGTGAAGATTTACTCTTAAACTGGATCTCGTTAAAAGGTAAATAAGAACCTTAAAATCATCATGCAAAAATACATTTTCAAATAATAAAAGTCATAAACTAAGAAATTGATTGTTTAATTTAATGGGATGTTTTACCCCATTCTCCAAGTGGAGGGTTTTGTTGGACAATGTCTCTCTCGCTGTACCTCTCTCTATGTAGCTCTCTCTCTTTCCTCACTCTTTCTCTTCTCTAACACACAAACCAGGTCTAAACTGTACCCATATATTTAATATTTTTATTTTGTTTACTCAAGATACAAGTGAGTATCTGGAGAGATATTTTGGTTCCTGAGACCCAATATGATTCTCTGAACCCTTCCAAGAGTGATACCTGAGCACCAGCAGGTAATGGTGGCCTTAAAAACAAACAAACCAAAAATTTCTAGTGAGGTAATACTATGAGATGAGAACACCCTGCAACTAATTTTTTAATTATTTATTGAGCTCTTGCTATTTAGTGGACACTCCTCAAGGCATTGGAATAAGACAGCAACAAGAGTCAAAAAGCTACTCTCCAGAGCCAGAGTGATAGCACAGCGGTAGGGCATGTGCCTTGCAAACAGCTGATCCAGGATGGACCTCTGTTCGATCCCTGGTGTCCCAAATGATCCCCCAAGCCAGGAGCGGTTTCTGAGTGCATAGTCAGGAGTAACCCCTCAGAGTCACTGGGTGTGGCCCAAAAACCAAAATAATAATAATAATAATAAATAATAATAATAATAAACTTTTTTTAAAAGCTACTCTCCAATCACACTCTAATGGGTGAAGAACTGAAGATTACTTGCTATTATCATTTTTATTTAGAGATTATTACATATAACATGTAAGTTACATAAATTTGGACTACACTTTTTTAAATTACCTCTAAATAAAAAATTAAATGCAATTAATAACATTAGACGTGTTAAATAATTTTATGGCCTCTACCTTTTTCATGACTAATATTGGAAGACAGGAATGCCTAGCCTGGGTGAATATGAGTCGAATCAAGAGATTCAACAGTGTCTGGCGCCTGGAGTTTGGCAAAAGACCTTCTACACTTACTCTTGTTGCTCAATCAGCACTGGATGATGGATATTTCTGATCAGAGCTGAATTTCTCAATAGAAGATAGTAAGTGATCCCATGATGGTGGAGAAGGAAAGCTCTTTTCCACTCACTTTCTTCCCAGACTCCTAGATGAAAGGAAATGACTATAAAAATGAGTACTCAGAGGGTTTTTCTGGCTTGATATTAAAGGAAAAAGATGAATTATCTGGCATTCAATGTGAATTCGAACATCATTAATTGCATTTGGCCAGCTAGCCATTGCTATTTAAGGAAAAATCGAATCCAAAAAATTTGTTTTTCTAAAGCTGTCTATCAAATTCAATTGCGAATCCCCAAAGAAATTGATCCTGAAGGCAACTCATTACCTTCTTATAGAATTGTATTATTTGGAAACTATTTTAATAGAAAGTTATATACAATTGAAATTTGTTATACAAGTCAGTGGGCATAGTGGTGGAAGGGAAACGGGGAAAGAAAATCATCAGCAGATAAAAGTTTTTTTGGGTGTTGTAATAAATTATTTAAGGTACTGTGTTTTATGAAGTGGGTTCATGACATTCTACACTACTGTGTAATTGACTGTCTCATCATGAGCCAGTAGATATCTGTTCCTCGTTATTGGTCTTCTACTATCTTACTTCTTTTTTCCTTCATCCCTGTGCACCTGTAATTAAATCTTACAATAATCACAAGCACTTAAGTTTTTCTTCAAGTTATGTTTTTAGAATGTCCAAGTTAAGTTAGAAGGCAACCAGTTCCCAAAGCCAGCCCTTTATCTTTAAACTACTGAACAATCAGTGGGTCCGAGATGAAATCAAAGAGGAAACCAAAAGTTTCCTGAAAACAAATGACAACGAAGTAAAAAAAAAAAAAAAAAAAAAAAACCTATCAAAATCTATAGGACACAGCAAAAGCAGTACCAAGAGAAAAATTTATAGCTTTGCAAGCACACATCAGGAAGGAAGAAGGGGCATACCTCAATAGCCCAATGATGCAGCTCATAAAATAAGAAAATGATCAACAAAAGGAACCAAAAATAGGGAGACAAAAGAAAATAATAAAGCTGAGAGCAGAAATCAATGAAGTGGAAAACCAAAAAACAATCCGAAAGATCAACAAAAGCAGAAGTTGGTTCTTTGAAAAAATAAACAAGATTGATAGACAATTGGCAAAACTCACAAAGAAAGAGAGAGAAACTTGATAACCCATATTAGAAATGAAAAAGGGGGGATCACTACAAATATTGCAGAGGTTCAAAGGGTAATCAGAGACTAGTTTGAGAAACTCTATGCCACCAAATATGAGAACCTGAAAGAAATGGATAAATTCTTGGACTCATAACTTTTCATTGTTGAGCAAGAGGATGTAGCATATCTAAACACCCCCATCACTATTGAGGAAATTACAACAGTAATCAAATGTCTGCCCGAAAAGAAAAGCCCAGGCCCAGATGCATAATATCTATAAAAGCCTAGTTGCATTCAAAGAATTAACTTTACTTATTGGCATAGCCTTTATTCATTGCTTGTAAAGGTTATAGACATAAAGAAGAGATCAAACTCTAAAAGCCTTCAAGCATTTAAAGATCTTTGGACAAATACCAATAGCCTTAATTTGCATTATTTTTCCCAAAAAGGTAATAACAAAATTTCACTCACAAATATTTTGGCCATTCCAAGAAGACCAGTTTATCCACTTCATCACAACTGCTCTTTCTCAAGATCTAGCACTATTTATAGCTTCTTGAGTAAATGCCTAAAGCTCCTTTGCCCTGAAAATGGTCATATTCTTCCCATTACGTGTCCACACCAAAACTTGACTAACGCCAATGGAATATGCAGTAGCTGGTGAAATGCTCCTGGTGACCTCAAGCTTCCTTCTTGGCTATGGAATTAATTCTGATCCAATCAGGAGCTATTCTTCCTTTTATTCCCCACCCCTTTATTTTTAAACTGACATACAGTAAAAAGACTCCTTTTGGTATATGATTCTACAAGTTTTGATAAAGGGCTAGTGACTACCATCAAAATCAAGCTACAGCATGTTTGTAATCATGGTGCTTAAATAAAGATATTATATAAAACAAAAAGAACTTGCTAAGGAAATCAGAGGTGTTCTAAGTAATAAAACTCTTGCCAAGTATATGTGAGACCCTGGGCTTTATGCCTAGTGCCACAAAAAAGTACTCTGCTGAGGGAAAAAAAATCAAGATACAGAATAGTGCTTCTAAAAAATAACCCCATCATGATGCCCATTTGTAGTCAAATATTACCCTTTTTCTTATTTCTTCTCAACTACTAGTTATTTTCTGTCCCTATAATTTTTTTAGATTTTTCATAAAGGGAATCATATAGCTCATAGTTATTTGAATTTCTTTTTTAACACAAGGCAGCAGAGATTCATCAAGTTTTTTGTGTAATAATTGTAGTTTTATTACTTATTACTGTTTCAAAAAATGCAAGAATGTATCAGAGTCTGTTTTTCCATTCATAAGTTGAAAAACACTTGGGTGGTTTACACTTTCAATTTGTAATGAATAAAAGCATCTATAAACATTTTCATACTGGCTTTCATTTCTTTTGGGCAAATGACTAGGAGTGGGTATTTTCAGTTTTATAAGAAATGCCAAACTGTTTTCAAAGTTGTGCACTGTTTTGCATTTTCATCAGCAATAGATGAGAGTTCTGTTTGTTCCATATTTCATCCTTGGTACTGACAGATTATTGAGGTTTTTTTTTTCTTCTTTCTTTCCCTCAACCCTATCCTGAGATAAAACCCAAGGATAAAACTGTTTATACAAGGATAATCCTAAAGAAATGGTGAGGATCCTCTCCTGTACCCATTTCAAAGCCATAAGTTTAACAAACTCATGGTAGTTCAAAGGGTCAGACAGTATCTGTCTTGACTTAGCCAGAAAGAAACAAGGCCTATCATGAATTATGAAACTCAGAAAAAAAAAACCTAGGTTTGAACTTTCCCAACAAATGAGGTTAGTGATGTCTCTTTACACATATTTTCACCACTTATACTTCATATATACCTGAATATATATCCACTCTGTTATCTGGGATTTTATATTTTTCTCAAAACACAAGAAATCAATCAATAGAAGTACATAAATGGGAAGTTTCAGGAAGTTAGGTAAACTCAGTGTCCACTTGTAGCCAAGTAGAGAGACTCAGACTACATGATAAGTTATAAAATGATAGTAGTAATATTTTGGAAAGGAAAATCTCTGATAAGTATATAGAAGTTTCGTTATAAAGCGAAAGATATATATTAAATTATAATCTTTATTTTAGCATATTTATAGATTCTAGTTAAGAACTAGTATCCCCAAATATCCATGAAATAAAATAGGTTATTTCTTCTTGCTCTTCTGGGCTGAGAAAAGTGACCTGAGGATTGGGGATTGGAACTACTAAAGAATAGAGGGGCAACCTGGGCCTAATCTTTAGCATTCCTGTGCACCACCATGAATAGTTACTGAGTGCAGAGCCAGGAGTAACCCCTGAACATCACCAGGTGTGGCCATAAAATAAAAATTAATTAATTGATTAACAAATAAAAAGAAAGGGTTTTGTGGATTACTTACTATGAAAACTACAAGGATGAAACACTTTATAGTTGTGTCAATTATATTTGGCTTATGCTGAAACAAAAGTACAGTGGGTAGGACACATAGCCAACCTGGATTCAATCCCGGACACCACATATGATCGCCTGAACCACATCAGTGATTCCTGAGTGAAGATCTTAGAGTAACCTGTGAGAACTACCTGGTGTGGCCCAATAATAAAAATTCAGACCAAAAATAATCATATTCAACTTATAGGGTTACTATAACAAAAAAAGCATAAACAGTGCTAAAATGATAGATTATTTCTCCTTATAGTTCTGAAGACTGAAATTACAAGGTCAGGGTTTTAAACAGAGTTGGCTTCTATGGTCGCTCTCCTTGGTTTATAGGTGGTCCTCTTCCCCTAGAGTCTCAAAAAAATTAAATAATAAAATTATGTATTAAAATAAAATTTGTGAAAAACAAGAATTTCTAGTCTTTTATTCTTGAATACATACAAGTTTCAAACATTTTAAATAAACACATAACATGTCAGTTGTTACAGAAATATCAGTATTTTTTTTTCAAAACAGAATTCACTAGATTCTCCAATAGATCATGTTTCATAAAGGGGCATGCATATTATTAGGTTATAAAATTTATTTTAATTTTGTCACTGTGGAATTACAAAGTTCTTCATGATTGGGGTTTAGGCATTCCATGCTTTAACACTAATCTCATCACTAAGTGTCTACATACTTCCATCAGTGCCCCCTCTTTTTTGCCTCTATAACGACTTTGTTTCTAAAAGTAATTTGATTACATTTATATACTCATTAAAAATATGCCCTTGTCCTCCTGGCTCTCATCTCCTATTTTTCTTATATTCTACAATTCCACTATGACAAAGCTAGTTGGAACTGATCACTCTGGATAAGAACTGAGTGCTAAAATGGGATAAAATGATATGCATGGTACACTGTATTTAACAATATTGCAAGCCACAGTGTTAGAGAGAGAGAGAGAGAGAGAGAGAGAGAGAGAGAGAGAGAGAGAGAGAGAGAGAGAGAGAGAGAGAGAAGCAAAATGTCTATCTCAGAGGCAGGGGGTGGGGACAGGTTGGGTGGGAGGGAAAGTGGGAACATTGGTGACCGAAAATGTGCATTGGTGAAAGGTGGCACATATTCTATAACTGAAACTTAATCATGAACAAATTTTTAACCATGATGCTTACATAAAGTAATTATAAAAATACGGTTTTGTACTATGGTTTACAGCACTGTTGTTGCATCCTAGTCTGAGTCCCACTTGGTCATGGGATGAGTTGCTAGTCCATTTGCTAGATTTTTTTAAGGATATTTACATTTGTGCTCATTAGGGTTATTGGCTTATAATCCTCTTTTTTGTTGTGTCTTTGTCTGTTTTTGATAACATGATGCTTCACCAGCAAATCTACCTGGGCCTGGGCTTTTGTTTTTTAGAAGACTTTTGATTACAATTTAATTTTTTTAATAGTGCTATGTCTGTTCATATGTTCAGTCTTGGGAATCACATCAACTATATTCCAATTAGACTCCTTTGAAATTGCACATTTTACTTACAAAATATTCAATGTTTTTCTGAGGCTTTTGTAATATCTAATAATATGTAAAATACTAAGAACTCTTTGATTACCATAATCTATGAATTTATTTATCTCCTACCTTCACCTCTAGGCTATCAACTTTCCAGTGGTAAGAATAAATCTAATTAATACTATCAACTGTACTGTGTTGTAGTGGTAAAATGAGTGCAATAGTTCATTGATTCAGCACAAGTCAATCTTGTTGCATGCTCTGCTTTTGCCTTAATTTTGTATTACCTGTAACTAGATTGCTAAACAGTTGCATAGTTCCTCTGTAGATGAAATCTTGCCTTGCAACCCAAGCATTGAGTTTCTGACATGAAAATTGTAAAGAGGCAACATATAAAATTTAATAGTCAATGTTTCAAACTTTATGAATTGAAAGACAATGAATGTTCTAAGAACCACCTATTCTAATAGTTTAATGGCTTTGCTTTATTAATTGAAAGAATGCTCAAATCATGCTTTCTTCTCAGGTTATTCTAATTCTAAATAGATGGTGCTAGCCCATAGTTCATGGGGCAATATGGTTTGATGACTAAATGATAACTAACTCTTTCCATGTAAAGATCCCAATCTCCTTTATATCGGGAAGAGGTCTCTAGTTCACCACATTCAAAAAAAGCACATACCTTATCACATTCAGCCTAAGGCTCCCAAAGGATATGAGAATAAGAAGTCTTCATGATCTGTCATGTCTTCCTCCGAAGGAGTATTTGAGAGTCAGATTAACGCAATTCCTAGAAAGCTTAACTTCTTAGTTAAGTGCTGTCAGATGACCTCAGAACTCTAAAATATTCTCATGTGACTCTGAATAAGGCCAAGAAAATTACAAATCAATCATAAACATGACAAAGTTAAAAACTAAGGTAATGACCATAATAGCTTGAAATATAAAACAACAAAAGGAGTTACTCATCGCGAATGTCTTGCTTTTTCCATAAAAAGACTTTCACTAGATAAAAAACTTCAAAATCAAAACTTGTGGTACTTTATCTATGAAAAACTGAGACTTGTTTTTAATCACTTTTAGTAAAGGATCCTTGGATCTAAAGGAATTATGGGGCTAAGATTAAGCCAAAAGAGAGTATTTATGTATCATGTCTATAGCAAAACTCATTCGCGACACAAAGAAGCTTCTTCAGAACTTAATCTTTCTCTTATACCTAGAACAGAAAGCAATTTGTCCTTGGATTAACTAACCTCTTTAGGTAACAAGGAACAAGTAGCAAAATGTGTATTTCAAGTAAGGAAATTATTCCACCTAAAAATTATATTTGGGGTCAGAGAGAGATAGTGGAGTAGATAAGGCACTTGCCTTGCACTTGGCCGACTCCTGTTCAATTCCCTGGCACCCCATGTGACCCCTTGAATCCACCAGGAGTGATCACTGACTATAGAGCAGGTAGGTGCTTGTCTTGAATGGTTCAATCTCCAGCATCCCCTGTAGTCTACCAAGCCTGCCATGAAGAATTCCCAAGCACAGTCAGGTATGGCCCTAAAGCTAGGAAGAAAGTTAGGTTGTCAACCACCAAAGGTTTGGCAAGGCATACTACCCTCTCCACTTCTACAACAATGGAAGTGGTACCTGTCCCTCTTCTCAGGTTCTTCCATGAGTTCTAGGAAACATTCCCCATCCCTATCAGACATATTTTCTGTCACCCCTCCCGAAGCATAGCTTCTCCCTAACAATTTTTAAGCAGCATATAATACTTTAAAATGACTCCTAACTTTATGAAAATAAAAGATTGAGGGGTCAGAGTGATAGCACAGCAGGTGGCATACTTGCCTTGCATGCAGCCAACCCAGGTTTGATTCCCAGTATCCCATATTGCCCTCTGAGCACTTCCAGGACTCACTTCTGAGTAAAGAACCAAGAGTAAACCCCTCAGCATCACTGGATATGGCCAAAATCTTAAAAAATATATATGTTAAAGGAAGAGAGCTCTAACTTTGTCTCCTTTATTTGTCCTCAAGCTACTCCCCTTCTCACTCCCACCTATGTATGAGACCACTGAATTCTGTATGTCTCCATCACTATTTCACTTACACTGTAACAAACAAACCAAAACAGCTCCCCGCATTCTGAAAAGCCCAAAGGTAATCAATCTCTGTCTTTGACTCAAACTTTCACTATATGTCTTTGCACTAATTACTTGAAACTCTCTCTTTCATCCTCTCCTAAACTTGACACCATTTTTCCATTTTTCTCTGATGTTTCTTCTTGTCTCTTCAAGCTATTTCTCTTGATATTCCTATCTTTGATATATTGTATTTCTCAGAGATCTTTTGTTGGTATATTTCTAAATCCAGGCCCATTGGTGGGTTAATCTTTATTGTTTAAATTATCACTTATATGTTGATGTGATTTTAATTCGGTAGATTCAAAATTTGGCCTTAATACTTAACATTTCTATAGTTTCATATGAATAAGCTACTATATATTAAATATCTCTATCAAATCTCAAAAATCTCAATTTTTAAATAATTTTTATTTTGACCAAAGTGAATTATAAATCTTTCACAGTAATATTTTAGGTAAAAAGCCTGTTCCCAGCATGCATCCCATATCCCCGTTTTGTTTTTTGTTTTTTTGTAAAAGAAAAAAAAATGGTCCCTTCTGTGTCTAGATTGTTGTAGATTGGGTATCAATTGTGTTGTAGTTGGTTTTGGATTTGGTGTTTAAGTCTGATCTTTTTTTTTTTTTTTTTTTTTTTTTTGGTGTTTGGGCCACACCCAGCAGCACTCATGGGTTATTCCGGGCTCTGCACTAAGAAATCTCTCCTAGCAGGCTCAGGGACCATATGGATGCCAGAAATTGAATCCAGGTCCATCCTGGGTTGGCTGCATGCAAAGAAAACATCCTACCCGCTGTGCTATCTCTTCGGCTCCAAAATGTCAAAATACTAAAATAAAATTTCTTTCCCCAAAACCTTTCCTCTTCGTATATGTAACCTCTCATTCAATTATATAAATAGTTGCTTTCTTTTTCATTCTGTCAAATCAGTGAATTGCCAAGACCTATTGATTTCTCTGTTAAAATATTTTCAGTCCCTGAAAATCCACGAAACTATGCCTGCCCAGTGGGGCCCAACTGTGAAAAACTGTGAGTGCTGCCTGTGTGTGTCTGGCTAATGTCCTCTTGCGTGAACCTTCTGGGAGTGGGCTGAAAAGAGGCTCCAGCAGAGCACTTAGGTCTGCTTCGTTATGCAGCCCTGCGCTCTTTCTAAGAAAAGAACACCGTCGCAACAAGAAGAAAAAATCACACTAAGAAATGTGCTGGATCACTGAAGCCCAGCATTTCTCTCCGGACTGTCCTCTCTGCTGCGTGCTCGGGCCTACGTTTTGATCCTGTGTGAGGCTTTATCCACTGAGGACTCCCCTCCCTTGGAGGCAAGTCCACCCATCCAGAAAGGGCGGAGCCAGAGGAGTGTTCTGCCTGCATCATATAGCCAATGAATACCACCACAACACGCAGAAAAACCCACAATACAAGTGTGACAATGGGGAAACAACGCAGGCCAGCATCAGACATAGAGAATGAAGATGACAATTCTGATGACCAGATAATGACCAACCAACTAATCAACCTCACAGATAAGGACTTTAGACTACCAATATGGAAGATGTTCAACGAACTCAAAGAAACCAAGGATCGAGTTGAACAGAACACTAATAAGAACCAAAAAAATATGAAGACAGAAATCACAAAACTCCAAACTAAAATAACATGTCAACTAACAGGCCTGAAAAAGTCAGTAAAAGATGTGAATGACAAAATGGATAAGCTCTAGGACAGGGTATCAGAGCTGAGAATAGACTTGGTGCTGTGAAAGATGAGATACATAACAATTCCATACAGCAGGAGAGATTGGGAAAAAAATTTAAAGCAAATGAACAGACAATGGAAAAATTAGTCAAAGAATGGGAACAGATGAAAATAGAAGTCTATGATAAGCTCAACAGAAAGAACTTAAGAAACATTGGAGTCCCAGAAACCCAGGAAGAAAATTTCCAGGAAGAATCAAAGGTCAAGAACATCATTAAAGAGAAACTTCCAGAGCTAAAGAATATATGTGATCAAATCCTGCATGCTCGAAGAGTACCAACCAAAAGAGACCCCAGAAAAAATACCCCAAGACACATCCTAGTCACAATGACAAATCCCACAGATAGAAACAGAATTCTGAAAACAGCAAGATCAAAAGGGGAAATCATGTTCAAGCGAGCATCCTTGAGATTTACAGCAGACCTGTCACAAGAAACACTCAAGGCCAGAAAGCAGTGGTGGGATATTGTGACAAGACTGAATGAAATGAATGCTTCAATAGAATACTGTACCCAGCAAAACTCACTTTCCGGTTTGAGGGAAGAATACATGGTTTTACAGACAAAAAACAGCTCAGAAACTTTACAGACTCAAAACCAGTCTTAAGAGAGAAACTGAAAAACCTAATTTAAGACAAGACTAACAAAAATATACACCAAATTTTGATATAAAGATGGCATTAAATCCCAGGACAATTCTTTCTCTCAATGTCAATGGACTAAATACACCAGTTAAGAGACACAGAGTGGCTAAATGGATCAAAAAACTCAATCCAACCTTCTGCTGCCTACAAGAAATGCACTTGAATAGTCAGAACAAACATAGACTCAAAATAAAAGGCTGGAGAAAAATTATCCAAGCAAACAACACCCATAAAAAGCTGGAGTGGCCATACTAATATCAGACAATGCAAAATTTATACTCAGGAAAGTTCTAAGTTACAAAGATGGACATTTTATATTAATCATGGGGTATGTAGAGCAGGAAGAAATAACTCTCCTAAACATATAAGCACCGAATGAGGGGCCAGCAAAATATTTAATACAATACACACAATAATTGTGGGGGACCTCAACACGGCTTTGTCAACACCGGATACGTCAACCAGACTGAAACCCAACAAGAATATACTAGACCTGAGGAGAGAAATAGAAGAAAGAGGCCTAGTGGATATATATAGGACACTCCATCCCCAGAAACCTGGATACACATTCTTCTCCAATATACATGGGACATTCTCCAGGATAGACTACATGCTGGGACATAAAACATACCTCCATAATATCAAGAGGATAGAAATTTTGCAGACTACCTTCTCTGACCACAAGGCTCTAAAATTATTTGTGAATTCCAAAGGGACTCAGAAGAAAAACTTTAACACTTGGAAGTTAAACAGCTTCATACTGAATAACCAGTGGGTCCGAGATGAAATCAAGGAGGAAATCAAAAGGTTCTTGAAAACAAATGACAATAAAGACACAAACTATAAGAAATTATGGGACACAGCAAAAGCAGTACTGAGAGGAAAATTTATAGCTTTGCAAGCACACATCAGGAAGGAAGAAGTAACTTACCTGAGTAGCTTGATGACACCGCTAATAGAACTAGAAAGTGCTCAACAAAAGGACCCAAAAATAGGGAGACAGAAGGAAATAACAAACTGAGAGCAGAAATCAATGAAGTGGAAACCCAAAATTAATCCAAAAGATCAACAAAAGCAGAAGTTGGTTCTTTGAAAAAATAAACAAGATTGATAGACCACTGGCAAAACTAACAAAGAGAGAGAGAGAAACTTGATAACTCGTATTAGGAATGAAAAAGGAGAGATCACTACTGATATGGCAGAGATTCAAAGGGTAATCAGAAACTACTTTGAAAAACTCTACGCCACTAAAAATGAGAACCTGGAAGAAATGGATAAATTCTTGGACTCTTATAATCTTCCACAGTTGAAGGAAGAGGATGTAGCATATCTAAACACCCCCATCACCGTTGATGAAATTAAAACGGTAATCAAATGTCTGCCCAAAAACAAAAGCCCGGGCCCAGATGAATTCACTAATGAATTCTTTCAAATTTTCCAAGAGGAACTACTACCAATCCTGGCAAGACTCTTTCATGAAATTGAACAAATGGAAACACTTCCAAATAGCTTTTATGAAGCCAACATCACCTTGATACCTAAACCAGACAGAGATGCTACGAAAAAAGAAAATTACAGACCAATATCGCTGATGAATGCAGATGCAAAGATCCTCAACAAAATCCTGGCAAATAAGATTCAATGCCTCATTAAGAAGATCATCCACTATGATCAGGTAGGTTTCATCCCAGGAATGCAATGATGGTTAACATACATAAATCTATCAACATAATACACAACATCAACAACAAGAAAAATAAAACCACATGATCATATCAATAGATGCAGAGAAAGCATTTGATAAGGTCCAACACCCTTTCTTGATCAAAACTCTCAGCAAGATGGGAATGGAAGGAACCTTTCTCAATTTAGTTAAGGCCATCTACCACAAGCCAGTGGCAAATATTATCCTCAATGGAGAAAAAATAAAGCCTTTCCTCTAAACTCTGGCACAAGATGAGGCTGTCCTCTCTCACCACTCCTATTCAACATAGCACTGGAAGTACTCGCTATAGCGATTAGGCAAGAAAAAGATATCAAGGGAATCCAGATAGGAAAGGAAGAAGTCAAGCTCTCATTGTTTGCAAATGACATGATACTCTACTTAGAAAAACATAAAGACTCTACCAAAAAGCTTCTAGAAACAATAGACTCATATAGCAAGGTGACAGGCTAAAAAATTAACACACAAAAATCAATGGCCTTTCTATACACCAATAGTAACAAGGAAGAAATGGACATTAAGGAAACAACCCCATTCACAATAGTGCCACACAAACTCAAATATCTTGGAATCAACCTGACTAAAAATGTGAAGGACCTATACAAAGAAAACTATTAAACTCTGCTCCAAGAAATAAGAGAGGATATACAGAAATGGAAACGCATACCCTGTTCATGGATTGGCAGGATTAACATCAAAATGGCAATACTCCCCAAGGCATTATACAGATTTAATGCGATCCCTTTAAAGATACCCATGACATTCTTCAAAGAAGTGGATCAGGCACTTTTGAAATTTGTTTGGAACAATAAACACCCTAGAATAGCTAAAGCAATCATTGGGAAAAAGAATGTGGGAGGAATTACTTTCCCCAACTTTAAACTTTACTACAAAGCAATAGTTATCAAAACAGCATGGTATTGGAATAAGGACAGGACCTCAGATCAGTGGAATAGGCTTGAATACTCAGAAAATGTTCCCCAGACATACAATCACTTAATTTTTGATAATAGAGCAAGAAATCCTAAATGGAGTAGGGAAAGCCTCTTCAACAAGTGG
The DNA here is from genome assembly GCF_024139225.1 of Suncus etruscus. Lineage (NCBI taxonomy): Eukaryota > Metazoa > Chordata > Mammalia > Eulipotyphla > Soricidae > Suncus > Suncus etruscus. The sequence goes on from NC_064859.1 coordinate 2,772,694, forward strand.
TGTTGGCACAACTGGCTAGCCACTTGCAAAAAATTGAACTTAGACCCCCAACTAACATCATGTACGAAGGTAAAATCCAAATGGATTAAAGACCTCGATATCAGACCCAAAACCATAAGATATATAGAACAACACATAGGCAAAACACTCCAGGACATTGAGACTACAGGCATCTTCAAGGAGGAAACTGCACTCTCCAAGCAAGTGAAAGTAGAGATTAACAGATGGGAATATATTAAGCTGAGAAGCTTCTGCACCTCAAAGGAAATATTGCCCAGGATACAAGAGCCACCCACTGAGTGGGAGAAACTATTCACCCAATACCCATCAGATAAGGGGCTAATCTCCAAAATATACAAGGCACTGACAGAAATTTACAAGAAAAAACATCTAATCCCATCCAAAAATGGGGAGAAGAAATGAACAGACACTTTGACAAAGAAGAAATACACATGGCCAAAAGACACATGAAAAAGTGCTCCACATCACTAATCATCAGTGAGATGAAAATCAAAACAACTCTGAGGTACCACCTCACACCACAGAGAATGGCACACATCACAAAGAATGAGAATAAACAGTGTTGGCGGGGATGTGGAGAGAAAGGAACTCTTATCCACTGCTGGTGGGAATGCTGTCTAGTTCAACCTTTATGGAAAGCAATATGGAGATTCCTCTAAAAACTGGAAATCGAGCTCCCATATGATCCAGCTATACCACTCCTAGGAATATACCCTAGGAACACAAAAATACAACACAAAAACCCCTTCCTTACACCTATATTCATTACAGCACTATTTACCATAGCAAGACTCTGGAAATAACCAAGATGCCCTTCAATAGACGAATGGCTAAAGAAACTGTGGTACATATACACAATGAAATATTAGGCAGCTGTCAGGAGAGATGAAGTCATGAAATTTTCCTATACATGGATGTACATGGATTCTATTATGCTGAGTGAAATAAGTCAGGGAGAGAGAGAAAAACACAGAATGGTCTCACTCATCTATGGGTTTTAAGAAAAATGAAAGACATTCTTGCAATAACAATTTTCAGACACAAAAGAGAAAAGAGCTGGAAGTTCCAGCACACCTCAGGAAGCTCACCACAAAGAGTGATGAGTTTAGTTAGAGAAATAGCTACATTTTGAACTGTCCTAATAATTAGAATGTATGAGGGAAATGGAAAGCCTGTCTAGATTACAGGCGGGGGTCGGGTGGGGAGGAGGGATATTTGGGACATTGGTGATGGGAATGTTGCACTGGTGATGGGTGGTGTTCTTTACATGACTGAAACCCAAACACAATCATGTATGTAATCAAGGTGTTTAAACAAAAAAGATATTTTCAGTCCCTTTACTTTTATTTTCTCTGCCTAAAATGAGGCCACCATTGTATCTAACACTTATCTCAGCATTGAATTCTAAATATTTTCTAAGCTTTTAGATGTAAGCCCCATATTCCACACACACTTAGAAATTCCTCAGAAATCCCTTCACTCTGCATAATAGTATCCAATTTTCCACAAGGACTTTCAGGGACTTTATGATGTTCACAATACACCCATTACAGCTTTCTCTCGGGCCACTTTCTTCTGCACTCTTGACCCAACCACACTTAATTTATTTCAGATGCTGCAAACTGCTTCTTCTTCTTGCTCTCTCTATAAATGCAGAGACAGCGCCCTCCCTTATAATCATAGGCAAATATCCTCCTCCCAGCATTTATACTTTATTTCTCAGACTAGAATCTTATGGGCTAGTTTCTCCATAAAAGATAACAATTCCTTTGTTATGTCTGTAATTGTATTCAACATACTTCAATAGTGGTGATGATTGATTAATATTAATAATTTTGGTGAACCAATTGAGTGAGAACTAAATAATAAAAAACAAAAATCAACATATGAATAGCTTTTCATCGCTTTTCTTTTTGTTTTTGAAGCACACCAGGCAAAGCTTGGGATTTATTCCCAGTTCTGCATTCAGGAATTACTCTTGGTGGGCTTGAGAGATTATTTGGGGTACCAGGTATCAAGCCCGTGTTAGCCATGTGCAAGGAAAGCACCCTTTCTATACTATTCATTTAGCCCCATGAGTAACTTTTAAAAGTAACAAGTAAAACTGGTGAAGTTTGCTCAGGCAGAAGTTGTCTGCCTATTGTTCTTTTTTGACGCAGGACTCCATTTCATAATCTGAGACATCAAGCCTTTTGTGAACTTTAGCACTTTGAATGAACTACAAATCTGGCCATAGATACTAGGGCATAAAGGAATAAACTATATAGCTTTTCATAATGTGCCAAAGAAGGTATGTCATAAACTCTATTTGGAAATGTATGAATGTACAATGATAGGGAAAAATTCCAAAAGTTGATGAATAACAGCTCTCTTTTCCAGATATCTCACACCAAGATTTAGAATTATTTCTACCTTCAGAAGTAGAAGCAATTGCTCGTATTTTCATTGTATTTCTACCAATTGATGTTTGAGAAGAAAAAATATGGGACTGAATCTGTTGAGATTGGCATAGAGTCCATTACAGACATTCTCAGACAGCATAAAAGTTTGAGAAATAATTTACAGGCACATAAGTTTGAACCTATGTTTGACCAGAAGCAAGTTATTTAGCAAAAGCAAAGTTAAGTTTTGGAAGAAAAGAAATGTGTGCTTGTGTACATGCATGTGTTAAGAGTTTGCATGTGAGTGCATTTGTACGATTTACTGATTCTCTGCATATATACTCCTATTACTACTGAAGAACCCATCTTCACACATATACATAAACACAAACTCTCCTACCCACACACAAATACACATACATACTACAGAACATACATACACAACTCATGTTCGTTTATTCAGTTCTTGTCACTATATGGTTCTCCAAGCATTATCAAGTACAGCCCTGGAGATGCTCAAGCAACACTAAATGTGAGTTCTGAGGTTCTCAGCACCTCGAGAGTGGCCTAGATATTCTTAACGCTGCAGGAACTGGGCAGCAGCATATCCTCAGGTCTTTACGTTGAGCTGCTGCCCTGGTTAGCTGAATATAAACAATGGGGCTTCTGGATCTCCTGAGACTGCATTGGAGTCCCCCTCCTCCCTCAAATTATTAATTCTGTTTACCTAACTCTTAGCTAACATTTATGCTTTTAATGAGTTGATAATTATTTTCTCCTCTCTACAAAAGATTAATCTAAGCTTCTTAGGACTAAATGTTGTTCAACTAGATCTTCCTCCCTTGTAAGTCATCACTCTCCTAGTACCGTTACAAGAAATGTTGTTAGGGGTGTGGTTCTTCTTTATGATAAACTGCCCTGATTAAAAAAAATGTTTCAGTCAGTGCTTTTGACGTGTCAGAGCTGAAAATGTACAGATTTCACAGGACAAAGAACTGCCAAGTTGTGGTTGCACAATCAAAGTTCAGCAAGGAACCGGGGAAGTGAAGTGTGTGTTGGAAAAACTACAGATGTCATCTGAGAAAGCTCAGAGCTTTGGATTTTCAAGCTGAGACAGTATTGTTTCCACCGGAATATCTCCTTATAAGGCTAAGCCAAGGCCATGACTTCCTCAGCTGAATCAACCTGACATTGACTGCCTGTTCCCTTAGCTCACTGGGATTCCACTGGCTGATCATCAGCCCCGTCATGGAAAGAACACCACCACCGGGGAGGACTAAGCTAGTCCCCATCCTGAATTATATCACAAACACCCACCTTGTCATAAAGCTGCCATGAGTCTTTCAGTGGGAAGACGTGGGAGGCAACACACCAAAGTCAGGAGTAGAGATTTTTAGGTTCCCCAGAGAAATTAGTCATATTCTTATCCCTTCATCTTCATTTACAGTCATTTATTTGGGAGCAAGGAGGACCAAAAGGGTAAAAAACAAAGTCCCCCAACCCTCCACCCCTCAGCATGTGCTCTGAGGGTCACAGGAAGAGTTCTCCTCCTTTGCTTTGGGGCAGACAGGCTGCGTGCTCACAGCTGTGTCTTCCCACAGACAAATTAGACCATGCATTTGCCTCCACAGAAGAGGGCTCCAGGGAGCCTATTCAGCTTTTTATTTGTCTTGCTTTGTTTAACTGTCTCCTATTAAATCCAAACTGTAGGCAAATAAAAGGTGCTAAATGGAAATCAGCCATAAGTATCTGCAATAGAAGCCCTCTTGGATCTGAGCATTCCCATTAACAAGCAGTCAAAAAATAATGGAAAGGTATGAGACCACAAAGTCAAACACACAAACATGCTTCAGAAATGGAATGTTCACACTGTCGCCAAGTGGACTTCCATTCCGAGCATTGATTACTCCCTACAGATTGTGGAAAATATTTGCCTGGGATGTTATTTCAACTGCTTTCATTCTCAGCTAGCAAGTACAGCTGAGCTATAGTGAAACACGTGCTCAGAATGTATCCTAAGAGTGAATCAAAGATGTAGGGTGTTCAAGTCCAAAGGAGAAAACATGATTTTATAGGAAATTTAAATAGCCTTCTGATAATAAGTCCAAGTCAATGAGATTCTCCTGACTAGAAAACCATCAGGATAAACTTGGGTAACCCTAACTGAGGCCCAGACTAAGAATGAGCTATTGGCCAATTGAAGAGAAAACATCAGGTTAGAGAGGAACAGTGTTCAGGTCTTTTCACCAAGATGAATCACTGAGAGTGAATAACAGCTCTGATTATTTGAGGATATAACTATCAGAGTGTATGCAGACACCACCTTATAGAATATAAACTCCTGCCTTAAGGAAGAGGAATTTAGGGTATTTTAGGGGAACAAACTCAGAGACTATAGCTAAGGCAATTTCAGGTAGAGAGAATTCTATTGGTCTGTTTTCTCTCTATGATGTTTGTTCTCTCTATCTCAATCAATAGATGATTTTTCTATTCTATATCATCTCTATTATGATATCTGTGTAGCCAGTTTAACTAGAGTTTTCCAGGGTAAAACCTTTCTGCTACTCAGTAGCCTGATGTCACATTGCAAAACAACTAGCTTTAGGGAATAAAAATGGTATTATCTAACTTCATGGAGTGTGGAAGCTGTGGAACTTTGCTTTGTAGACCTCCAGTAAGGCATAAGATTGGCCCAAAACCCCAACTCTGCACTGTTAAGTTCATTACTGTGCTTATTTCATGAACCCATTTTCTGAGGCTTTCTTCTGGGAAATGACTAGGTAAAGAAATGGTGGCATATAGGACTTTCTTCTGTTTGGGAAGACATGGGACTCCTTTGTGGCCTGACTCAGGCACCACAGGACTTTTTAAAACTTCCATCAACCTCTAGTCCTCTAACCTCCAGCCTTCTTTCCTATTTCCTTAGTGCTCATAACTAGGTCCATATTGTCTCTGACTGCAATCTAATCTTCTCTAGCATCATTTATAGAGTATTTCATAATCACTTTCCCCAAGAAAATACCTGTAATATTTAATACTATCATGAATACAGTATTTTTTCAGATGATACTAACCAATGTACAGGTGAACATTTAAATTGTGTTTGCAGGACAGAACAAAAGAACTTGGATTATCCCTTGATATGTTCATATTCTGAATTTTTATTGAGATTATTGTAAATATGGAAACCAGAGAACACTCTGTAAAGGTTCAGGTTGATTGTTTCTATAAAGTTGTTTTCTATGTGGCACGATAAAATGGAAAATATCCATCCTTCAAGAAAGGAATCATCACATAAAAGACCATTACCCATTTCCATGACAGAAGGGAAAGCAAAAGCAGATATTGTGCCAGGTAGCACACTAATGTCTTCTCCAGTGATTGCCTTATGGAGATATTTTTTAGCAAGCCTTTTTTTTTTTCCTTTGGGCCACACCTGGCAGTGCTCAGGTTACTCCTGGCCTCTGTGCTAAGAAATCTCTATCTAAGGGGATATTTTTAATTTAAAATATTTATTATATTTCTATGCTTTTCAACACTATTAGTAATAGTTTCTCATAAGTATAATTCCAGTGCTACATCCATCCCTAGTGAATTCATCCCAACCTCCCAGGACCTCAAATAAGAGTATCCCATTGTAAATGGTAAGCACTGCCTGATTTCCATGGGTAAAAAGAACTGGGAAATTTCCAGTAGATCCTATTGACTTGGACCTAAACACCCAATAAATTTCTCTAGCTGGTTCTGGAGGCATCACAAGAGTCTTTCTGGGTCACCCAGGTTTCAAATGAGATAATTCTCCTTAGAGTCACACAATCTTAGTGCTCTTAGCCAATTCACAAGTAACTGATAACCAACAAGTCCAATCCTTCAAGTAAGCATCATGTGCCAGCCATTTGAAAAGCATTTTAATTCATTTATATATATATATATATATTTATATATATTCATTTATATATATCCACTTTCTATATATCCACTTCCTTCCAGGTGTCAGCTCTCTCCTGGAAATGAAATACAGTGGAAATAAAGGGGAGAGAACACTAGTTCTCATAAAAAAATTATTTTCTAGGGAACAGAGCAGTAGCTCAGTGGTAGGGCATTTGCCTTGCATTAACTTTGGTTCCACCCCCAGCATTCCATATGGTTCCCCAAGCAAGGAGTGATTTCTGAGCACATATCCAGGAATAACTATTGAGCATCACTCAGTGTGGCCTGAAAACAGAAACAAACAACTATTGTTCTAGTGAAAAAGAAATAATTTTAAAAGCATTTATATATACATATATTGACTAAGGATAAATGATAAAGAAAACTTAAGTACTATATGATGCTAGGACACTATGGGCAGAGAAATATTGTATATTTGACACAGCGTATAAAGGAAAGTCCACCTGAGGAAGCAATTTAATAGCAGAAGCCTAGAAGAATGGGGTAAATAGTCATCTGACCACTGAAATTTTCCAATCTGTGAAGCAAAAGGCATTAACCCCTATTATGGAAGAACCACTTGAGATAGGTTCTATAGTTATAAACTTTATAATTATATAGATCGTGTAGTCAATGGTATTTATCTCAAAGATAATATGTCATTAAACATCATACCTTTGCAACAAAGAGGAGTACTATTAAGTGCAGATATTCCTGCTTATATTCTAAAATTAGAAGGGAAGTACTGTCTTTATCTTATCACAGATGCTATCCTTTTTGATACCCTTTCTGGTATTAATCATTCTAATAATTTGCTTAGAGACTACATAGAGATATTTACGCTTGCCTCAGCATGCTTCATCCCTAACAACGTATATACATACACAGTGTTTTCTAGGTTTCCAGCAAGACCGAGAGGAATTCACTGAAACTATGTGAATCCTCTCTCATCTCATCAGGACACTGGTGTTGCCTAGAGACCGTAATCTCTGAACATTCTGGGGGGACTAAGACCAGCACCTTGAACTTACTGGATCCCATTTCTTCACAAAAGTACTCAGTACAAAAATGGTCAAGGAAATAGACTAATAATAAATATCATAAAAAATTTAAGTACTATATGGTGCTAGGAAGCTATGGGCAAAGAAATACAGTATATTTTACACAGAGTATAAAGGGAAAGTCCACCTGAGAAAGGACTTTAATAACAGTAGCCTAAAAGAACAGAGCTAAGTAAACAATTGTCTCAACACTGACCTTCTCCACTCTGCGCAAAAGGCATTAACTCATATTATGGAAGAACCACTTGAAATAGGTGATTTAATTGTTATATATATATATATATATAGTTATATAGTTATATAGTTATATAGGCTATATAGTGTTATTTATCAAAAAAGTTTTGCTTGAACTAGAGCAAATTTGAAAAGCTATTAGAATTATATGTGAAAACTTATCTAATTACAATTCCAAATAAAAGGGGCCAGAGCTATAGCATAGCAGTAGGGCATTTGCCTTGCACGCAGCAGACCTGGGTTGGACCCAAATTCTATTCCCAGCATCCCATATAGTCCCCTGAAGCTGCCAAGAGTGATTTCTTAGCACCATGAGGTGTGGCCCAAAAACCCCTCAAAAAATCACAATAAAAAGAGGAGCCACTGTCTCCGGGAAAGTCAGCCCAAGATTTGTTTTATTGCTTGTACTAAAGAAGAAACCTTGAGTTTAGTGGTTGAGGCGTCAAGACTACATGTACTCGGGGCACTAATAATAAACTTAATCAGGACTGTTAAAAAAACAAAAAGAGGAGCCAGCAGTAGCTGACATTGTCAAAAGCTGTGAATGTAAAATTAACTATTAAGTGCTCTTACTTTTATAAATTAGTCTTGCTGAAACAACTCTTGACAGAAAGTCCTCAAAATGGCAGAAGTTATTATTTTACTATAACTATCATGATTTTGATCATTGCAGCAACTTTTCTTGTTCCTAAGACCTAGTAGGTGGAGACAGGAACTGTCATAGGGACTGAACAAAGTTGTATTTACTTATGAGGGTTAACAAGTTTTGACAGATATTCCATCAAGGCAGTTCTAAAACTAGCCTTCAGTCAGAAAAATCTTGACTCACTAAATCCATAGATATTTACATTGCTCCTACTGCAAAGAACATCCTTCCCTTCTGGGTAATAAATGAGTCCCATAAATAGATTCTAAACTCCCATCAATTTGCCAAAAATAAACTGGTAGGACTGGAAGTACTTTCACATCAAAATTAAGCATAACATTAGCTCCATTGAGTCATTTGATCTTGCTTCCTTACTAATTTATCAACTGGTTTCCCTATCTAATCAGAGGCGTATGTGATAATAAAAGATCTAAAGATCTAAAAGATCTACATGATCATGCTTTTCTGGGCTCTGAGGAACTAGGATTCTCTTCTGCTACCTAAAAACACTGGAAGTTGGCCTTTTTTTTTTCCATCAATTCATGCTTTGCTAAACTACTTTTATGGTACCTTTATGGGTATAACTTTATGAATATGGTATCATTATCGATATGACTGTCTTTATGAATATTTTTTCAAAAGTCTCTATATACTGGGAACTGACACAATTCCCTGAGAAAAAGGGTGTTGTTAATGACTCAACCCATATTGAATTGCACATAGCATCCACTTCACTGAAGCTTACTATCCTTATTGTGACTACTAGCTCATTAAGTTTGAAAGTTCAAAAATAGTGTGATTTCTGATAAACAAGAAGAGATACCTATTAGAAAATGATTTTGAATACCTTATTCCTGATTCTCTGCTATTAATAGTTAGCTAAGTGGTAAAGTCTAAAATCTGAGAGGCATTGAGCATTAGCATCATGATTATGTTGAGGAAATTAATTCAAGGATGAAAAATGTCCAAGTCCTAGATCCTTTAGAGCCTAGTATCTCTGAGGAAAGTTTAAGGATCTCACAACATGCTCCCCAGAAAAAGGCCTAATCCTTGTACATTCATTGCAGTGCACTTTAATTGATCATTTAATTGGTCATTACTAAGTACACTCTATGTATATGAGAACTTACAGAGTCACCTGGCTCTGATCAGAAATCATCCCACTGGGCCAGAGCAATAGTACAGCAAGAAGGATGTTTTTATGTATACAGTCCATCCAGGTTCAGTCTCACATTCCACGTGGTACCCCTTGCACCATTAGAAATAATCCCTGGCAACAGAGCCAGGAATAACGCCAGAACAAGACAAATTGTGGCCCAAAAATCAAAACTAAAACAAAACTAAAAAAGAAATCATCCTAGATATTAAATGATAAGAAATGATTTTTTAAAAAGTTAAAAGGCACAATCAGGTCCTCTAACCTATAATTCTTTAGATAATCCCCAGATTATACCCCTGGACTTTTTTAGATAATCCCCAGATTATACCCCTGGACTTTTTTTAGATAATCCCCAGATTATACCCCTGGACTTTTTGGAACCATAAGTAGATTTAACTTCTCTTGTGACCTGACAATCTCCATGCCAATACCAGCCATTGCTGCAGACACACATCCACACTTCAAATCAATCAGCAGCTTATGAAGTAATCCCTTGTTCTTCTCCATGCACTCCATATGCAAGAACCTCATGCTGTGAATCCACGAGGATTACTAGAGTCATCAACCCCACCAACAACATTCAAACCAATAGAATTTTCAACCTATCCCCACCCTCAGATCTCCAGTCAAAATTTCCTCACATGTCAATAGTGGTGGCATAGTGAATAATGTATCAGATCTCTGCTCAGATCATCTGATATTTGGAGTTCCATCTACAAGTAAGCACTAAATACCAGTGAGTGTGTCCCCCAAAAAAGAAGGAAAAAATGAAAAAGGAAAGTCAGGTCGCAGAAGAGATTGTCATTAAAAATTTCCCTAGTCTGAGGAAAGAGACTTGTACGTAGATTTAGGATGCCAAACAAAATAAATCCAAGCAGAACAGCATCAAGACACACTAATTTAAAAAAAAAAAGTGAATGTATGTGTATGAGGGAGAGAGAGACAGGGAGACAGAGAAACAGAGAGAAAGGAGCTTAAAGAGCAAAAGAGGAACCAAAACCTCACACCAAATCATATACAAGAAGGTAATAAACAATTTATTCAAAGTGCTGAATAAGAAAATCTTCAACCTAAAGTCCTTTAACTCCTTCCACTGACATTCAGATTTGAGCAGGGGATAACATTCTCAGACATACAAAAACAAAAGATATTTGCTGCATCTAACCAAATTCTTAGAAATATTGAACAGACTCCTAAGATGAAGAACAAAACAAATATGCTCCCTCTTTCCAAAACTATTCACGTTTGCACTACAGGTTCTGACCAAGTTGATTACACAACACAATTTAGTAAAAGTTATCCAGGCAGAAAAAGAAGAAGTAAATATAACCCCAGTTTCAGAAAGCATAAACTTGAATCTAAAGAATCCCAATAAATTTGTTCAAAAATTATAATTAATGAGTTAAATAAGGATACTGGATATAAGACCAGATACTGGATATAAAGTCAAATTGATTTACACTAGCAATTAAAATCTAAAATAAAATTAGGAAATTTCCATTAACTTTCAAAAAAGCTAAAGTTATAAGAAATACATTTAACAATGTATACACTGAAGACTGTAAAATTGCTGAATGATATTAAATAAGATCAAATTATTAAATACTTATATATTGGAATGATTAATATAGACATATTTTAATTTAATTTGAAGATTCATTACAACCATAACCAAGGTCTGAATGTTGTTTTATACAGAAATTCATAAACTGACTTTACAATTCATGTATAAAAGCAAGAAACCAAGAGCTGGAGCAGTGGCTCAAGTGGTAGGGCTTTGCCTTGCACGCGCTAACCTAGGACAGACCGTGCTTTGATTCCTTGGCATCCCATATGGTCCCCCAAACCAGGAGCAATTTCTGAGCGCATAGCCCGGAGTAACTCCTGAGTGTCACCGTGTGTGGCCCAAAAAGTCAAAAAATTAAAAAAATTAAAAATAAAAGCAAGAAACCAGAATAACTATAACAATCTTGAAATAGAATAACAAAGTTTGTGGTCTCATATTCCAGTTTCACAACAAAGCTGCACTTATTAAAACAGTGTAGTCCCACATATGGAAAGACATCTAAATCAATAAAATAAAATTTCAGACGAATATGCCATCACATTTATGCATAATTGATTTTCAACCAAATAGGAAAAACATTCAACAGGAAAAATAATATCTAATAAATGATACTGGATAACAACGTGTGCAAGAGTGGATTTACACCTCTACCAAGATACAAGTGAATATAGATTAAAATTGCAGGAGCATATACTTCTGTTTTTCATTGTATTACCCTTTTACTCAACCAATTCAAATGTTACCTCCTCAGTAAAACCTCTGACTCCTGCAACATACTTGAAGTTGTATAATTCTCACATTTAGACCTTCACTATATTGTGTCTATACTCCTTTTAAAGTGATTACATCAAGATTTAAACTTAAAATGGAAATATTTTCTAATAATTAAAATTCCTGCCATTTTGGCATTTTACTCATCCAATTACAAATTACAGCTAATTTCTGCTATACTACCATATAATGGTAGACAATTCAATGGTCCTTTCTTTTAGCTTTGTATAGAATAATATTTTAGCTCCATCAGTTAGCTCTATTTGACATCGTGATTATTACTAATTTTAATCTCCAAAATCAACTAGACACCAGGCTGTGTCCAACAAAGTAACAACAATGTCTTCCAGCCAAACACGCAACTAAGAATTTTGCCAAGGATAGATTCCCTGTGGAGTTGATGACAAAAGTACTAACATTTTGACTGTGGCAGAGTGAAAGTCCTCTCGACTTCAGAGGTTCAAAGGTTCATTCAGAAAAAAAAAATGCTCTGTAGTGCTATGTGGGTCAAGGGACCGTCTCAAGTGGTTAGTGCATGGCTCTTAGGAAGGTGGCTGGGTCCACACCCTGGGGCCTTTGAAGCACATGCACCAGATAACATCAAAGTCTCTCTCCAGCACACTTCCTCAGCACTCTCAGTAACCTTGGTACAACCAGATAACCAATCAGTTGTCCTTATCCTCTGGCAGAAACATCGGTGGAACTTTATCAAAATAGATGTGATGTGAATGTGAAATAGATAGAAGTGATTATCTCATCTCTAATCTGCAGGAGGGAAAAACCCTTCTGTTTCTCTCCCTCCCCTCGGGACCCAATTTCTCCTCAGTGAGGCTGTCAGGAATATATTAAATGCACATTAGGCCATTTGACCCATTTGAATAAAAGTTGTGGTTAGAGCATCCTCAAAGCAGATTGAAACCCAAATTGCAGGGCCTTCACAGTACACTGCCAACCTACATTTATAGCAATATCTTCGCAGGGGTCTCAAATTCAACTTACCTGGAGGCCACAGGAGACAAAGTCAGGGTGATTCTTGAGTGCAAAGTCAGTAGTAAGCCTTGAACATTGGGGGCTGTGACCCAAACAACTAAAATAAGACAAAACAAAAAAGATTCCTCTAGGGAAGGGCCACAAAATGTTGTACAGAGGACGGCAAACAGCCCGCGGGCCGCGAGTTTGAGACCCCTGCGTGAGTCTATAGTGTCTTCCCATACACTGGATGCTCAGCCTCACAGATAGCTCACTGGTCCCTTAAGATATAACATCCTACAAGTACATCATATATGATGTTCTTTTCATTATTCATATTCATCTCTTTATCTCACTATTCAAAAACTTGATTTCACTATTCAAATTCATCTCTTTATCTCATCTGGTAAACCCCCATTCTTTAAGAAGAAGAAGAAATACAACTCACTCCTCTAATTCTATTCCCAACTGTTCATATTAACCAATTCTTCTGTGCCCTGTATGTTGCACCTTTACATCAACAGGTGGCAGAGCCAATACCAAAACTAGTATCATTTGGCTCTAAATATAAAGGACTAGGTTCTGCCATAGTAGTGATGGAATTAGGATTTAATTCTGAAATCCCTAATGGCTGGCCAGCAGTTGATAGTCAGTGTGTATCAAATAAATAAATAATTATTTGTTGAGAGACCACCCACATTCAACACACTATAATTAAAGGAAAACAAAAACAGTTTCTCAGATGCATCTGATTCCTTGAGTACTAGATAGCAGGACATCAAGTTTCAGTTTAGGGAATCTTCAGCTGTGTACCATAAAATTTGGTATGTCCAAATGATGCTAATTTGCTAGAGAGAATTAAAAATAAAGCAACATGTAACATCCAGAAATAAACCTGGCCCAAAAACACATGTCCCTTTCACTTCCCTAACATCTGGTCCAAAGAAGTATGTCCTTTTCAACTCCCTAACATACCTCTTAGTAAAACCTCTGAACATAATCCAGGAACCAGCAGCCAAATCTGAGTTTAAAGCATCACATATTTGGGAGAAATAAACTCGGGGTGTTCATAGCAATATAAAGTGACAAATAGAAAAAGTATTCCCTGAGGAGAGATGCCAAGCCCAAGAAAGTCATAGGGTTTGGGACTATGAATCATTTCTGTATCAAAATAATAAAATTAAAAATAAAAGTTTAAAACTTTTTTCTTTGGCCTTTTCACATACACCACCCAAAAAAAATTCTTCTTCAAGAAAATCAAATAAAAATTTCCCAATTTCCTGGGTGCTGAGTAGAACAGCACATTAAGGAATGTGTCCTTCAATGCAGAATGAATAAGCTATTCAAAGTTGGTTTGTGTGCCTTAGGCTAAAAGCCTGAAAATATTCATTTTGCCAGAAGCACTCTGTCTGCCAACCTACCTGCAAAGAAAGGTACCATTAACATTTCACGTCTACCCAAGAGGACTAATGTACAAAGCCCACACTCACAGGATCCTCTCAATGGCCAGTGAGAAAGAAGGAATGGGGGAATGCAAAGAAAATATTCTGACAGATCTTTCAGACTTTAGGAATTCCCCAAGCATGGGCATTGCCAATATCCACTGGACAGTACATACAGGGAGTTCATAGTAAGTGGTTTCATAAATGTCAAAATATTAAGAACCATCTCACAGTTTCTAAAAATCAGCATGATTTGACCATTATATGAGAATATTTTGGGTCTACTTAAGATATGACAGGATAGAGTCTTAGGCTACCTTCACACCTGTACATTTGGAACAGCCACTACAAGACCATGAAATATAATACTGGCTTATTGGACCATTATTGCTCCAGGGAAAAGAAAAAAGGCAGGTATTATAAAGACTGAATTGGATAATGCAGTTTGAGGAAAGGGGATGGTGCTAGTCTTCATAGAACCCACTATTTCCGGATTAGAAATGGATGGTCTAAAGCAGGGCTGAGTTTCTTTTGAGTCCACATAACACAACACCGAGTATATTGTAAATGCTTACATTTGCTATTGAAGTCTGTTCATGTTTATAAAAGAACTATGTTTAAATTTTCTTTTTATTCCCAGAATACATCAGGACGCATCTAACCTCATAGCCTTTACCCATATAATAGAAAAAGAGGAATACAGAGAAAGAAGGATCAAGTGAATCATCCATCTCAAAATGACCATATTCCCTGACCTAATGTTCTCATAATCATGGTAGTATTTCAAATATTTGCCTTCTTGAGGTTTTGCTTGGATTTTCATGGATTAATACATCACAGAAAACAATGTTTTATGTTGAACACTTATTCTGTAATGTTCATAAAGTTCTTTTCAACTGTGCTGAGAACTCAAACTATGACAGTCTCATGACTATATGGAAATGCAGGCCACGCTGGATGGGATCATTGGGTACATTTCTTTTCTTTAATTTTATTTTATTAAAACAATTGTTATTTACAAAGTCCCTTGTAGTTGGATTTCAGATATACAATAAAGCAGGGCCATTCTCACCATCAGTGTCGGCCGCCCTCCAACCAATATTCCCATAGTGATTCCTATACCGCTTTGCCCTATACCTTTTGCCCTCTGGCATGCCAGTATAACAGGCCCATTTTAAGTTTCTATTGCTATAGTTTGGTCTCTTGATTCTATTGTTGACTGTGGCTTGGATAATTAGTTCTGTCCTTGTCTTTTTAAAAAATCTCTATCAATGCTCCTGAGACTAATAGTCCTCTGGTCCCCACCCTTTCCTTTTCTCTCTTTTTTTTTTAAATTTCTTCAGAAGGTTGGTCTTCTTAACCTAATAGGTTAAGAACTGAGGGTAGAGAAGGTTAAATAAGGAAGGATAATGGGTCAGGGTTGGGGGATTAGCATATAAGAGGATTTCTGATGTGGGGAGGAGGGTTAATATATGGGAGGGGCTATATACACTTTAGGGATGGCTTGTTTACATTTTAGGTTTGGCAATCAGACAAAAGCCCACTGTCAAACTCATACCCATATATAGGAAGAAATTAGAGTTCTATTCTTAGGTTGTTGTTGGAGGCTTAACCCTCATAGGCTGGGTCTTAAATCTTAAGAAATAATTGGGTTAAGAAAAGATAAATAATTGGATAAGATATAGATTAGGAGAGCAAGAAGGGGAAAACAAAAGATAAGAGAGAAAGGAACAGAAGAATAGGTGAATTCGGTAAAATTAAGTTGAAAAAGGTTGGGCCGGTGCATCATGTTGGAGGGTTTTTCAATTTCATGGCTCTTCCTCACTGATGGTGGTGGTCTTTGATAGATAGAGCTTTCAGCGTTATATAATGGCTGGAGCTTTTTAGAATAGACACAGTTTCGTGTCTAGTATACTAAGCATTGTATTAGTGAGGACAGTAAGGTGTGGCTACCCTAAGTAGTTTCTTCAGCTGCATCTTAAGTATAGAGGTACCTTTCCTAAGGAGCAACTGACAGCAAGGGCTTTATTAAACATAGATTAAATTGAGTTGAATTTATTTAACATAGAGGAATAAATGAGAGGGGGAGAGAAGAGATAGAGGGAAAAAGAGTGAAAGAAGAAAATGAAAGAAAATGGAATTAAAAAGAAGTAGTGATTTGCCAAAACGTGTTTGATGAGTGGAACCTATAATATAAGTCTGTGGCACACCATTGAGTATTCCAGTGGTCTGAATGATCATATATATGCTTTGGGTCCTAATAGAAGACATAAACAAAAGGAAGTGAGTAAATTAGAGTATTTTATCGAGTCATTGTCATAATGAGCACTGTATATGGTATCTAGTGTGGATGAACACTGTGATTTAAAATTAGGGTGCCCACCCTATGTTTCCATGGCCCACTATGGACAAAGAAGGTGAAGGGTTATTTTATTCATGCATTAAAACATATTGTTAGTAATCACTGTAGCGAGAGTCCCAGGCTTCCAATCCTATTCTGCATTTGGTTCTGAGGATAAATGCATCAGGACAGTATTATAGCCCATTATAGTTAATTGCATGCCTGTTCACTCTGAGCTCTTGTTTCCATCTTTGCTGGTTTCTTAGGTTATAAGGGGTGTTCACATCTTTGTGCTATCCCCTTCCATTTCATTTGAGCACTTCTACTCATTGTAAGCTGGCATTTTTTTAATAGTACATTATAGTAGATAAGTTTCCCTTGGGTTCTAAGTCATTTTAGAACCAGGTTATAGGGACTGTTTAGTGTGTTATTTTTACCCCCCATATGCATCAATAGTATCATGTGGCATTGTTCTTTTTCGCATAGGCACATTAAAATGGAGTAAATCTTAGATATAGAAAGAAGTTCTCATTAAATACAGATAAAGGGGCCAGAATAGTGGTGCAAGAGGTAAAGGCATCTGCCTTGTCTGTGCTAACCTAGGGTGCACTGCAGTTTGATCCCCCAGCATCCCATATGGTCCCCCAAGCCAGGAGCGATTTCTGAGCACCTAGCCAGGAGTAACCCCTGAGAGTAATAGGGTGGGGGTCAAAAATAAAAAAAGTAAAATACGAATAGGAACTCAAAAATTTTATATTTCAGGGAGGGGCTTTTACACTGAACATTGTCATAGTGACTTGACTTAGTCTTCAGTCAAATGGACATTGGCCATTCACCCACAAACCTTGGACCCCATCTTTAGAAATTGCATGGTTTTTGGAATGAACACAGAATCAAACTTCTACCAGGGAAGGTCCTAATGCTGTCCGGACATCAACTTGCTCCAGATTGGATTCATATGATACCCTGACTACTTGAAACAGCAATTACCAGTACTTGCTTTCAGGGCAGGTTTCCCTGTCTCACCACCTAATGGTGAGATGAAACCAGAAGACACTCTGTGACACCCTGACTTACGCATATGACATTGCCTATGACTTAGGTGTAGGATCTGCACAAAAAACAAGATCTCTGATTACAGAAGCCTGATGAGACCAACTGTGATTGAAGATAACTTTTCCTGGAAAAGAAAACAAAGACTGGAGTCAGACAACTTAGTATGCCCAGAACCTGTAGTTGGCATTATGGCAATATGTTTCATGGGTAGGGACACCCTCTTTTTAGGCCAAAGGTTTTTCCATTCTTTTTCCCTCAACTTTTGCTGCACCTATGGAAAAACAAACAAGAAAATCCAGCCACCCCTTTTTTATCTTTTAGATAGGCCCCCCTTTTTCATAGAACCTTGGGACATGGATTACTTTGTTTTACCTCATATTTCTCATTTCTATGTAAATTAAGAACAAAAAAGAAGCAAGAATGTGTACATTTCATCTAGGTTGACCAGACAGTGACATCATTTTGACTCCCAGCCTCCGTGTCTTTTGTTTACATCTCTGTTATACAATTCTATCCTTTAAGACTTCTTGAATCTATAAATTCTAACCTGACTTAACCTCTCTCAACATGTGATAAATCAAACAACTTGAGATGGATGTACATTTTCAAACATAACTGACCCAGGCATTTTTCTTTACCAAACAGCCTACCCATTAAACTGGCTCCCATTTCTCATAGTCCCCTTTCCTTCCAAATTAGTCCTCATTATTTTAGTCCCCTAAACCTCACTTCCTACTTTATTAGCCCCTTTCTCCTATCTTGTCAGTAGGTCCTAGCCTCTATTCATTTTAAATGACCTTTCAGTTTTATTCTCATCACCTAGCCTTGTTAGCTAGCAAATTCAGGACTAGTCTCTGTTCCTTCTAATTAACTTTTGTATAATTTTGCAAAATATTTTTCAAAGTATTCATCATTATTTTCCTATTCATAAAAACTAGGTAGTGTTTTTGCTTATATTATAAAATATACATTATTTAAAAACTTTCTATAGTCTTGTATTATTTTAGCAATAGCAATGTTATTTCCAATTACACCATCCCCTTTCACAAACTTCTATTCGAATAAATTCTATTTTGATGCCTATATTCAAATTGACCCCAGTTCCATAAGTCAAGCTCATATTGTTCATGGATTTGATGCCTTCAATCAGGTGTTCACCAAGTACCTGATATATAATATACATTATACTAGACATTAGAAAACAAAACACAACAGATACTTTTTTTTTGCCACCAATGACTCTCACATCTACTGTTAAACCTATTAGCTAACATCCTGGAGGAATTTTTATCCTTTTCTCATATAGTATACATTAATAAATCTTGAGGAAAGCAAAATATGTTCATCTTTGTAAAGGGGAAGTTAAAAAATATTTTAAATGTAAATTATAATTTTAATGTGCTTTTTGAATCTAATAGTAAATGAAGTAAACAAACAGATAAAATAAAAGGAATGATCGAGTCTAAAACTTCCTTATAACCTCATCACCCCCATCAAGCTTTATAAAAAAAAATACCAGTCAAAGCTTTGCCCCTTCCAGAAATTTTCTTTCTTAAATGATGAAAGCCCTTAGTAGTAGGCATTTTAGCATTTAGACCTGCCTTGTGTGTTTTGTGTGTTAAATTTGCCTGGATGGGCACTCAGTGTTTAAGAAAAGACATGAAGTTTTGCCTTGTGTTTGTTTCATTGCTCTCCAAATAAGAAATATTTATATGCAAACATTTGCAGAAATGATCTATATAATTTAAAAACCCACTAGTCAAAAATTAATAATAAACTTAACTTCAACATTTAACATTCCCAACTTAAAAAAAAAAATCTGACTTCCTTTACAGCAACCTTCTCAAACCTTTCCTGCCCAGAGTCAGAGGGACAGGCAAAAAAGTGGGAGAGTCGGTTTTTATTAAGAAGTGAACAAGATTACATAGTCATTCTATTCTACTTTTGAAGGGCATTTTTATCAGTTGGGTCCCAAATAAACTTGCTACCAGACAGCATGTGGATTTTCAGAGCCAAAAACCTTCCAGCTGTTTCTGCCATGACTCTTACTTTCTGGCACAACTATTTTTAGAGAAAAAACATTGCCTTTGGTTCTGTGACATTTCCCAGAAGTAGGGCAAATTTGAAGCTAGACAGGAGGGAATTTTCATTTGATTTAAGCCTAGCTTAAATGAGTCAAATAACAACCCTATTATGTGCATACATGCCCTGAAAAGAAAACCTGAGCAGTTCAGAAGTCAGGCTCTTCCTTTGGATAAGTCACTCACTTAGATTGGAAATCTAGCTTGACACATAATTTCTACCTTGATCTCCAAGTTCTGGGAAGTCATTTTAAAATTAGTGCGAGGGCCAAGAGGTTGGGTTCCCCTGCACTCTCACTTCTTTGCTTCTAATCCTTCTCAAACTTCTTGAGTATATTCTGAAGGTCCTTTATACTCTAAAAATAATAACTCTGACTACACAAAATCTTGCTGTGATATAAAATGTTTTTGTTGTTAGGGTATTTTTTTTGTTAGTTTCTAATCTTTTGTCCCTGTATATCTTTGTAAGGTATGGTGCTGAGAAGTCTTTCTCTACAACTGAATCAGTCAACAAGCAACTTGATGCAAACCATATGCACACCAGTATTCACTGAAGCATTTAGTACAACAGTTAAGATACAGAATTAACATATGAGTCTGACAGATGGGTAAATAGTGAAGGTGTGGTATACATACACAGTGGAAGATTATCAATCTCTAAGGAAGGCAGAAATCATGTAATTTTTTACAATTTTAATGGAACTGGTCAGTATGTTAAACAAAGTAAGTCAGAAGGAGGATAAATACCAGATGCTCTCACTTATATATGATATTTAGAACAATAGGACAGGAGAATGCAAGGTATCTAAGGAGAAAGAATAGATTACCATTAATCCTAGAGTATAGAAATGAGACAGGGAAGAAAATAAATCAAAGGGGGAATAAGAAGTGGCAAATGGGAGGGAATCAGGGTGGGGAACAAGGACCTTTGGCACACCCACTGTGCAGAGATGTGGTCTAGGTAAATACCTAAACAACAGATACTCTAAGATTGAGACCAAAACTACAAAAAATGTGCCTGCCAAGGAGACAGACTGAGGGATGAGAAGGAACCTGGGTTCCTCAATGAAGGAAAGGTCATAGTGGTAGTGGGATTGCTGTGGGAACGTTATACACTTCAAACCATGAAAAATGTACATCATAATAGCTCAATGAAAAATAAAAATAGTCCTAGCGAACTTAGGCACTTGAATTACTGAGGGTTTAAGTCTGAGTAGTAAAGGAATGTCGGGCAAAGGTCATCAGCCCAAAGGTCATTTTATCTCTGGAAAGGGATGGTCTCTGGTCACAGTAATGGTGGTTTAGTAAGATGAACATAAAGGAGTCAAAGAAGTAAAAGAAGTTGTACCACACAAAAATACAACACATGTCTTGTATGTCCCCACCCAAGCTCATACAGGTCTGCTTACTAGCCTAAGACCAAATCTTTACTGACATATTAAGTGACCTTCATTGTCACTATAGTGACCTCAGGTTCCCAAGAACTGCCCATAACCTGTATTTTTGGTCTTATGGCAGAATGCTTTATGGGTAAGGACACCCTGTTTTTTAGGCCAAAGATTGTTTTCTTTCTATTTCCCCAACTTTTGCTATGCCTATGCAAGAAACTGTCACTCTTTGTTTATCTTTTCTTTTAGATATGGGCTCCTGTCTTTTTCATAAAACCTTGGGGTTCATATTACTTTGTTTTACCTCATATTTCTGCATTTTTCTATAAAAGTAAGAAAGGGGGAAGAAAGGAAGGGACCAGGACCCTATATGGTCTCAGGTACATTGATGGAGATTAAAAAAAAAAGGGAAAAACTAAATATCCAAGCCAAAGTCAACAACAATAGAATCAAGAGATCCAAACTATAACAATCTAAACTTAAAATGGACCTATTATACTGGCAGGCCAGGGTGCAAAGAATGCAAAAGAGTGGTGGTATAGGAATCACTCTGTGAATTTTGGTGGAGGGAGGTCGACACTGGTGGTGGGATTATCTCTGATTTGTTATGTCTAAAATTCAACTATGAAAGACTTCATAAACCACAATGGTTTCAATAAAATAAAATAAAAAACAGTTTTCCTATATAAAATCCACTTATATATTTAAAAAGCAAAGTCAAAATATAAATAATAACAAGGAGTAAATTTGGAAATGAAATAATGCATCTATGGGCTCTGGAGAAGGAGTTGCAGGGTTGTTAACATGGTGTCAAGGAGATGTTGTAGGCCATATATATGCAGGAATTATAAATGCAAGACACAGAAATGTAATTCCATGCCTCACATTAGACTCCTGAGAGAAATTTTTGCATCTTACAATAAATTCACATTGGCATGGATTAAAATAAGTGGATTCCTGTTTCTTAAAACCAAAGATCTTATATCCCAAATCACTAATAATAGTGATTTAAAAAAAAAACTGGTAACTCCTTTGTAATACTGTTTTATTTATTGAATAATGATAAGCCTGTATAATGATAACACCATCCACATATTAAGAATACAGCTTACTAGCACCTTGCTTACAGACTCTAAGGGTGAAGTTCTGAGGCTGGTCTGAATATGTAGATTCATCTTATTATCAGTCAGGGTTGGGTCTCACTAGATTAGATGAACTCTGAGATTCTTTCCATGGAAATGTCAACATGCATGAATAAACCACTTCTCCACACACAACAGTGCTTTAACTGTGCTGATATGAATCCAACACATAATATGTCCCTTAAGTAATAGAAATAATCTTTTTATCTGAAAACACTAGAGTACTTTTATCAGCTGGACACTTTAGAGATTGAGTCACAAAGCCAAAATAAGTGTATATAATTGTCTAGGTGTATACTTTGATCTAACTGTATATATTAGATAAAATTATCTCAAATTTATTTTATTATGTATCATATAATTAAATTCTTTGAATGTGGTAAATCTACCTCAGCACAAGGAGCTAAGCATTATTCAGTCATATGTTAATACACACACACACACACACACACAAGGTTTGTCTTGAAAAGACCAAGAAGAGACCAACAAAAATATGGTCAAGGAAAGGGTTGACTATCAAGATTCTACAGTACAGACCTTGGTAAATTAATTAAGTAATGAATTAATATGTATTATGCAAAATTGTTTTGAAAGTAACTCCAAAATCTAGTTAGTGCAAGCTTTAACCTATAAGTAATGTTTTGTAAGGTTTTAGAAGGATAGACATAAGCTTCAATTTGGGCCTCTGCTTTACTCATTTCTAGTTCTAATAAGCACCGCAAATAATTTCATGAAGCCTTGTTAGAAATCTGTCTTCTGAAAGAACTCTAACCTCCCTCTCCAATGATAACCTGAGATATAATGATAACCTCCAGAAAACCTGAGATGGGCAGCATTCCAACATGTTTGGGAGCTTAGCACTGAAGCAGGTAAATGTTGATGGGCCAAAACCTCAAAGGTATGACTTTAGAGGGAAAAGTTTATTTCTCTCTATTACTGTTTCTGACTCAATAAATGGTGCCAAAATCAGATACTTCTTAGAATAAAGAATTCAATCTGATAATAAATGGACAGTACTTAATATCTGATACATAGCCAAACCTCAGTAAGTGTAGAAAACATCCCTGTAATAAGTTGGGTGACATTGTTCACAAAGCTCAGAAAGAAAACCATTCTTCAAGATAAACCTCCCATGATCTCAATCAACAAGAAACTCCCAAGGATGAGAACTGATGCAGGTTGAATACCTACTCTGTACACCCCATGGTCTATATTTATCACATATTTACCTACAATTCTCAAAGGCAGATAATATCATCACATCCATAATAAATTCAACACCCAAAGACAAGAAATCACTCTCCTAGAGTCATATGAGCAGTAGGATTGAGTCATATCAGCAAGAATTGAACCTATGTCTCTTGCTGCTCCATGCCAGTGCTTTGAGCATCTATCTGAGCTATGGCACCATTAGAGAGTCTGCTGTACAACCCATCCTCCTGCTGCATGCTGGTAGGATTCTCTCCCTAGAGCCTGGATGCCTGAGACCACACAGAGAGAAATAAAAGTCCACATCTCCGGTGTGATCAAAAAAACAAATCCAGCACATTTTCCAATTCCCCATTACAATGTAAAAAGTATTTTGATGATCTTAGACCGATAATATTTCTAGACTCCACCTTCTTCTCCATAAAAACATAGATGCTAAGTTTCCAAAAGCCTCCCTGGAGGAAAAAAAAAAAACCTCTTGTTCTTGTTACTTCCAAAAGAGATTTGTTTGTTGGGGTTGGGGGCAAGGTGGAGAAAGAGAATTCCAGCTCTTTTATCAAATAATTAGATTTAACCAATATTCATTGCCCTTTCCAAGTTTCTTTTTCATTTGGCTCCCAGCCAGGCAAGCACCAAGGAAAACTGCTTCCCTTAAAGTGGGTCCCTTAGAGGGTCCAAATACCACCCACCTTGGCATGAACCAGGGATAGTTCCATCGGGAAGGATCTAAAGGTGATTCACAAATGTTTCACCCAGGAAAAGGACAATCCAGAAGCTTTTGTAACCTCAGATGAAGTCAGATCAGAAGAAGATGGAAGACTCTAGTTCCACTCCTTGTAGGTATACTGTGGACAACAGAGATCAGCATGATCAGCTCCATGGGGAATGAAAAGCATATAAGAAGCATGATATGTTTTTCAGGGTTGGCATTACAGCCTAGAAGGCTGTCTTTTCATGAACATTCATAAACAGAAGGATAAACCACATTTGAAAAATTTACCCCACATTTCTCTAAGATTGTGATGTTAGCAGAGAAAAATAACAGATCTATTTTACAAACTGAAAAAAACTGAAACTAATTGAAGTGCAGGCATCCAGGGACTTGCTTAGTAAATTAGAGAAAAAATTTACATTGAATCAGATCATTTTCTCTGGAGCCAGAAACTTGGACTGAAATCTCAGAATGATCACACAGTTTATTCATGTAGCAAGTAGGGCTAATTAATTATAATACTTTATAAAGTATGATATTAAACTATGGTTAAATGCAATGATTTGGCAAGTGAGAGAAGCACTTAAGCATATAAAAAGATAAAATCAGCAGCAAAAACTTTTAATACAAAGAATTATTTGCTACTGGGGTAAAGGAGATAGTTCAGTGGTTGGAACACACACCTTGCATGAGGACCGAAACTTAATCTCAGGCTCCCCAAGTCCCTGAGTGAGACCTGGTGGTTCCCAGTACTAATCAGCCCAAACAGCATCACGTTGTTGGCACCAAGCATTGAACTGTCTAGTCTGTTGGCCAAGTATCTTTGGGAGTTTCCTGTGGATAGCCTGAGCATTCCTTGGGGGCCCCTCAAAAAGAATAATGAACAGTTTATAGGGGTTTGGCAATAAAAGAGAAATTGAAAAAAATGTCTTCCATCTGAATGAGAGAAAATCATTCTGGAAGATAAAAAGCCTCTCCAAGTTTGAGATTCTGACCTTTTGAGAGGTGGATCACACCAGTCCATGGGGGTGGTGATAGAGAGAGTGTTGTCTGGAACTGGTCAACAGGCAGGAAATGTTGCTGGTCAGGGTCCTGTGCACAGGAAGGTGAGTATCCCTGAATTTCTATGTTCTACTGGTCACTTCACACCTCAGGAGTCAACCAAACACTTCTCACTAGAACCAGTGAAAGGTCTCAAGGAGTCTGTGGAATGGCCATTTGGAAACATTCCAATATTCAACGTATTCCAATATTCCAATATCCAATATTCCAACATTCCAATATTCTCAGAAGCACCATGATGGGTAACAGGATGGTAGTTTTTGACTGATATAGAGGCCTAGTTTTTGGCATCACCAGCAGCAGCAGCTTTACCAGAGTAAGTAGGAGGTAAAAATGGATCACCAAGAGCAATAGCTGATGTTCCACCTAAATTCTAAGAAATTGGTTTCATCTCCTCACTGTGGAGGTGGATGAAGGACATTTGGAAAAAAGGCACCAAGACTCAAGCAGGCTAAAAATGTTCTGATTCATGTGTCAGGATCTCAGAAGCTCTCCCCCTGCCAAGCTCGCACACAGACAGAGAGCACTTTAGCAAAATCTGTAGCCTCTAAGTGACCTTTGATTAGATGCCTCCAAACTTAGAGCTGGAGAAGCGGCATGTCATTTTCGAGCATTGACCCAATGGAGCAGTGAGGGCAGCCTTCTACTAAACTTGACTCTGCTTCTTGGTGCCCACCTTCCCAGCAGAACACAGGAACAGAACAAAGTCACCTCCACACAGCTGTTCCAGAACACAAAGTACCGCAGCTACGGGATTTGATTTAGACAAAGGAACATGTTTATAACTGTGAGAATCATATTAGGTTTGACAACATCTTGGCACAGCTGCGAACACTCCTTTCTAAAATAAGATAACTTCAGAGGCTCATATCAGTCAGCTTTTAAGGAGCCATCTCTGTCTTTAGCTTCTACAGTGCATGCCATTTCTTGGATAAAATTGAAAGAGGAATTGAGGTGGGATGACCTGAGGGTCTCATATCATATTCCCATTCCTCACATATGCCAAAGACAAGCCTAGGGGACCTTGGCACTGAGATCCAGGATTGAGAAGCCACTTGAGGCCACACGAGAGGGAACAAAAAAATCTTCATTGGGTAAACAATCCAAGGACCAAATAACTGGGAAATGAGGAAATTCTGAAATAAAGCAGTGGGTCTTGTATCCAGGAATTTAATTTTGAGGAAGAGAACAAGGGGCCTTCTCTGTGGTGTGTAGCTGGCAGAGGGTGAAGAGTGTGTTTCTGCTTGGCATATAGAGCAGCACTCCAGGATAGCTAAGGCTGGGCTGGTTGTCATCATTTTCCCGTCTAAATATCTGAGGTTCTTCCAGGACACTTCATAAATATTCTGTTGAAAAACGGTCTCTTGCCACTTGGGACCTTCTTTCCTCTCTCCAAATAATACCAAAACTGGGGTAAAGGTAGTGGCAACCAACCTGGACAGGCCACTTTAAGCTTTGTTGCTTTTTGATGACTATAAGGCTTCAGAATAAGAAGACTGGGTCTTCAAAAACCGTTGACACCTTGTCCTTACACATAAGTATATTGGATCCAGCAGTTTAATATCCAAACAAGATCCTCTACCTAGAGTTCAGTGTGGTGACTTGTCCAATCACATAACTTGACTTCAGGGGAGAATAGTACTTGGAAGGCTCCTCTCCCTCACTTTAGACCCAGATTTTCCTTTAGCTGCTTCATGCGGCACAGAGATTGGTTCCCAGATAATCTCCTACTTTCTCATTCCCTTCTGAGTTCAACTAGTCATGCTCCAAAGAACATGCAAAGAGTAGTGGTTCAGGTTAAGTTAAAGATTAGGGCAGAAATTAGCAAGCACATAAGGAGACTAAATTAATATCTTCCCAAATGTACATGCATCAATTTTCATCTTCTCCCATCCTAGCACAGAAGCACTCTTCTTTGCATATTAATAGCAGGAATGAAACTAGCAGATTGAACCTGAGTTGAAAAGTTTTGGTAGTGGGGCCGAAAGCGATAGTACAGCGGTAGGGCATTTGCCTTGCACACTGCTGACCCAGGACGGACCTACGCTCAATTCCCGTTGTCCCATATGGTCCCCTGAGCCAAGAACAATTTCTGAGCACTCAGGAATGCCTGAGTGTCACCGAGTGTGGTCCAAAAAACAAACAAACCAAAAAAAAAAAAAAAGGTTTTGGTGAAAAAGCTCTTTCATCACTCTAAACTCATTATATTAAAACAATGTAGTTGTACCTGCTATGGTGTAATGAACTAGCCCTTAATACAGCATGTAGGGAAAAAATGTGGGTACGGCTTATTAGAGATGTAACCTTGGTGCCTCATATGTTGTGGCTGACGTAGTTGGGATAGAGTTGGGATGGAGGATCTTAGATGGTCTCACATAGGTCCTGGCTGTGTGTTAGCTATTACCTAGGTGACTTTAAGATCCTGGCTTAGAATTTACTTAACATCATTTACTTTACATTCTATCAGTTAAAGTAACCCCAAGGTCAACTGGATGCACCTATGGGAGAAGAGACACTTCTGTTTGATAATTGAACAGCAAAGTCATGTTGCAAAAGTTATGATCCTAATATAAATAGAGGGCCAACATCCCTGGGGGAACAAATTTTTGTTGTTTGCTGCATAACACTTTTAACAGGGGAGGACAACTTAATGTAATATATGGGAAATAATGCTGGTGATGAGAGCTGCGTCTTCTATCAGTCTATGGCCATTAGTATGGCCTGAGCCTCCTATATAACAGGGAAATTTTTCCTTAATAGGTACATGTTGACTTATCAAAAAAATGAGCTCAAGGAAATTAAAATACATTTGAAGTTGTGGGGCATGATCCAATTCTGAATCCATCTACTAATGCCATATTACTTTATTTATACCACTTCTTTTATAAGACATTTGAGAGCCAGGGAATTAATATACAGGTTAGGGTTCATGATTAATCTGAGATAAACCCTCTGAGTATAACTGGGTGTACCCTTGAAATATTATAGGATTAATTTCCTTGATTTTATGGTGCTTACTATTAAATGCCCAGCAGAAACAGTACTCAAACCTTTTCATCAATATAATTCTTCAGATACTTATTTTGTGGACAAAAGTTGAAAATTTTAGATTAGGCAGCTAAATTTTCTAGAAAAAATGTGATATAATATGTGAGGTACCATCTCATGCCACAGAGACTAGCACACATCACAAAGAACAAGAACAATCAGTGCTGGTGAGAATGTGAAGAGAAAGGAACTCTAATTCACTTCCGGTAGGAATGTCGTCTAGTCCACACTTGATGGAAACCAATATGATTTCTCAAAAGAAACTGGAAATTGAACTCTATATGATTCAGCTATAACACTCCCAGGAACTCCCTTGGAACACAAAAACACAATACAAAATTGTCTTCTGCATACCTATATTCATTGCAGCACTATTTATAATAGCCATAATCTGGAAACAACCCAGAAGCCCTTCAACAAATGGCTAAAGAAACTGTGGCACATATACGCACTGGAATACTACAAAGTCATGAAAGTTTCCAATACATGGATGGATATGGAAACTATTATGTTGAGTGAAATAAGTCAGAGTAGTAGACACAGAATAGTCTCATTCATCTATGGTATTTAAGAAAAATAAAAGGCATTATTTTAATAATACCCAGAGACAATAGAGATGAGGGCTGGAATGACCGGCTCACAATATGAAGCTCACCATAGAGTGGTGAGTGCGGTTAGGGAAATAACTACAGTAACAACTATCATGACAATCTTAATGGGTGAGAGAAAAAGGGGTGAGGAATGTGGGAGATGGAGGGGGCATTGGTAGTGGGGAGGTTGCACTGGTGAAGGAGGGTGTTCTTCTATGACTAAAACCCAATCATAAAGATGTTTGTAAACATGGTGCTTAAATAAAAATATTCTTTTTAAACTTTTTCTTCTCTTAAAAACAAAACTTAATTTTTGATGTTGTTGCTTTAGTTTTGAGGTCATATCTGGCAGTACTCGGGCCTTACTCTGGCTCTGTACTTAGGGAAGAGCTCAGGAGACCATATAGGATATCAGGAGCAAACCTGGGCTAGCTAACTGCATTCTAAATTTTTTTATTTTAACTTAGAGGTGATCTCTTTAAAAAAACAAGACCCAGTCCTAAAAGAGAGTTCAACAGTTAAAGCACTTTCCTTACACAGGGTGAACCTGGGTTTGGTTCCCAGCATCCTATGTGGTTCCCTGAACCTTGCCGAGAGTGTCTCCTGAGCACAGAAAAAGAAATAAGCCCCCAATACTTCCATGGGGCATGGCCTCAAAACTAAAGATAACAAAGGACCTCTAGGCTGGGATGATAGAGATGACCCAAGTCTTTAAACTCATATCTTTTTCTTTCCTCTCCCTGCTTTCTTTACCCAGAACTCATGCCTTTACTAAATTAGGACCACAGTTCAATGCTGGCACCACAGAGTGTAACTCTAGTGTCCTTTATGTATTGCCAGGTCCAAGTACTGTCCTTCCTGCATCACTGATCTAAGCATCATTAGGAAGAACTCTAGAGTAGGCAAGCACAATCATGGGACAGAGGGAGGTCTCTTTAAATAAAAAATAAAAAATAAAACAAGAATTCTATTGCCTAAGCTTGTATCTGTGGCTGGAAATCATGGTCAGGGAGAAAAAAATTAAAGCATTAAAAAAATAAGGGCATTAATGTTTCCTCTAACATAGGTTGCAGAGTGGTCTTTTGTAGCCAAGAACTCATAAACTATGTAAGACATCTCTTACTCTACCCAAAGAGTGAATATGGTTTCACTCCAGTTTGTGCAAAATGCCAGTACCAGAAACTCCAGTTTAGATCCTTTAAACCCAGATTGGCAATCTGGCAGATTGACAGTCTGGAAGCCAATGGAGAAAGATGAGGTGTGGCTCTATCTGTAATTTCCACCCTGTTCTACTATGCTTGGGGGCTATTTGTGAGTGTTTGGACAGGCTGAAATAGACTTCTCAATTCACAGTTCAAATCCCTACTCCTCCTTCAGCCAGGAATTTTTGCGTGGACCCAGCATAGGCACATGAGCAGTGCTGAAGTCATCTGGGCTCAGCTGCACTCACAAGCTGAGTGAATTGCCCCAAGAGCCAGGGTCATGGGAAAAGGAGTGAGGTCAAAGACATGACTGATGAAAAGGTGGAGATTGTGACAGATTTGACTCCGCCAGCCAAAGAGAACCTAATCCCAAAAGGACCTAAGGTTAGGGCTCCTGAATAGAATGTGAAGACGGTAGGTGGTCCTTCTTTGAACTCAGTTCCAGGGGACTTTAGTCCTGGGAGGGCAACATTGATTTTACAGAGTTCTGGGAAGAAAAGTATTAAGAATTCCAGAATCGAATTCCAATTCTGGCTCTGACACTGATTGAACATGTGGTTTGAGCAAATCAGTTCCTCTCAGTTTCTATATCCATCAAAGCATCTAATAGATTAAAAAGTTTTGGTCTGAAGGCTGTGGACTTAACACTACAGGTCTGTGACATTGAAAGCAGGTTCCAAACTCTTACTTAGTCTTTTTTATTTTATTTGTTTATTTATTTATTTATTTATTTATTTATTTATTTATTGGTTTTGGGGTCACACCCGGCGGTGCTCAGGGGTTACTCCTGGCTGTCTGCTCAGAAATAGCTCCTGGCAGGCACGGGGGACCCTATGGGACACCGGGATTCGAACCAACCACCTTTGGTACTGGATCGGCTGCTTGCAAGGCAAACGCCAGTGTGCTATTTCTCCGGGCCCTCTTACTTGGTCTTATAAATAATCAGAGTCCAAACAATCTAAATTGAATTAATTTAGAGTCACCTATAACTGTGCCATCCCATTCTAAAAGTCACATTCTAAGTTTTTCCATATCGGAAAAACTCTTCTCCACCCACAAGCATTCATCTTATATTCTTTAGCCAACGTAGGGTTGCTCTTGCCAGCATCTAAGCTCAACATGTAGACAGTGTGCCTCATCCTTGAATGAAACATAAGGTCAGCATTAAGTTACTGCCAGAATTGTGAAGAATTCCAATACAATTACATGGTAAGAAGGATCTGGATCACGTTATCACAAATATATGGTTCTACTGTGATAAAACATAGTCAGAGAATTCCTATTTGAGAAGCAGAATGATCCACTTAGATAATTAAGCCATTACTTCCTCAGAGAAATCCTAAACTAAATAACCACCCACAAAAGGTAATATAAGCAAGATTGCCTTAATCCAGTACAGGGACTTTCTAAAGCCAGACAAGTTAGCACTTGTGAAGGCAAGCAACAATTTTATATATAAAATGAGTCATACTGCTGTATCAGCATAGACTGTCATGCAGCCAGCCACCATTTAGTTCGTGTACTGACACCTGATAAATGGTAAGAAGGGATTAAAATAAAACATTCCAGAGCATAACTAACTCCCCCCCAAAAAACAGTCTACACAGGGTGGGGCAGGGAGAAAAGATGATAAAGGGGTTAAGTTGAAAACCTTGTATGCTGCCAACCCTGGTTCAATCTTAGGATCCATAAAGTTCCTTGACTAGTGACTGTTGTGGACGACTCTAATTGGGGGGGGGGGGTGACGCAGGTGATCCCTAGCACTCCAGTGTCTGAGCAATACCAACTCTCTTTGAGTTCTAATATTGAACCACCAGCCCAGCTGGTCAAGAATATCCAGGAGACAAGGACCAGGGGGACCGATCCATGGTAGGAAGCTTGCCACAAAGAGCAGGTAATGCAGTTAGAGTGAAAAGGAGACCACTATGACAAGGATGATTGGAGATGATCGCTCTGGACAGAACTAGTTGCTGAAAGGAGGTAAAGTAATATGCATGATACACCTTTAGTAACAATATTGCAAACCACAGTATCTAAATATACAAAAGGGGGTAGAAATAGAAGGAATTGTCTACTATAGAGAAAGGCAGATGGAAGGGTTGAGGGTGGGCAGGAGGAAAATTGAGGACATCAGTGGTGAGAAATGTGCATTGAAGGGATGAGTGTTGGACATTGTATCACTGAAACTCAGTCATGAACAACTTTGTAACTGTATTTCATGGTTATTCGATTAAAATTATTAAACAATGAAAAAATAATTTCAGGAGTGCTCCCGTGCACCCCTTAGGAGACTCTCCCCAAAAAATGACACTGGGGACAAGGTGTAAATGAGATACAACTTTCAGACTGATCCACAGGCTACTTTTATAACTTACTGGGAAAGAGTATTGAAACTACAGGACTGACATTACTAATTTTTGCTCTTCAAAATTCTTGCTCAATGGGAGGGAACCAAATGCCAAACAAGGATAGAATCTGCATCTGTCTTCTACTCTGGATCAAAGCAACTTGTTCTTCCCCAAGGAATAAGTGCTCCAAAACTTTGAGCTATCTTCCCAAACTTTTCTGCCTTATTTTACAATAAAGGAAAAATATACAGAATGTTAGCTAACATACTTCAAAGGTTACAGAGCTGGTCCAAAGACTTAGGCATGAGTTCAAGTGAGTCTGTAACATTGTCTCTGACAGTCCATCTTTTTCTTTACTCCAAAGCGTGTAGCATGCTGAAGGGTGCATGAGGATTCTTACAGCAGAGCCCCACAGTTTTGTAGCAGAAACTTCAGCACAGAAAGCCTGAGCTTGAATCTTGGTTTTATCTTACTGGTAGGATTTTTTTTTTGCTAAGTTATTTGACTCTCAAGTCTCATTCCTCTTTTGGAAATCTCACTTAGGGCTGTTGTGAAGGTATGAAGATTGAGGTTAAGTACATTTGTGCAGAATCCCCTACTTTAAGCAAATGGATATGATGTGTGTTTTATACCCATGAGTTTCATGCAAGTTGCTGCATGAAACTTGAATGTGTTTCATGCAGTGTCTGGAACTATGAAAAACCACATATTAGCAGGTCTGATTCACTACTTCTCTGAGGTGAAAACTGGCCAGTTTCTTAATTTTCTGGATTTCTCTAAATCTATAAAGACTTGTGTTGTAATCTTTAAAAGGAAAGTCCGTGATTTTAAGAAGGAAGCCAGAAACTTGTGTTACTACAACTGTAGACAATAGGGGAAAACTGTATTATAGAGGATGATGGAAAGAACTTACTGGAAACAGAAGTCTCACAACTAATTCAAGAGAATTAAGATTACAAAACAGCATGCCAAATTCATCTTTAATTTTTACAGGAGATGAGGGAAACAATTTTATTGTTTCCTCAAGAGGTCTTGTAAACAGACTGAAAAAACATTCAAAACCAAATTAACTCTAAGTATGATGGCCAAAATACAAGTGCGGGTACCCTTTTAGGAATAAAAAACCGATGTTCGGGGCCAGAGTGGTAGCACAGCGGTAGAGCACTTGCCTTGCATGCACTGACCCAGGATAGAACTTGGTTCGATCCCCGGAGTCCCATATGTCCCTCAAGCCAGGAGCAATTTCTGAATGCATAGCCAGGTGTTACCCCTGAGCGTCACAGGGTGTGGCCAAAAAATAAACAACAACAACAAATATGTTCATGTGAATAATAATATAAACCCTTGAGGTGAACTTAGACATCAATGTGTCGCTGCTTAGATACCAATGTGTAATCCGCACTCACCAACATGAAAAAACACTACAATTTTGAATTTTTCCTTCTTTTGTTTTTCTACTGTGAGTATTAATAGTTTGCTCATTACTCACTTTGATAACTCCTCCATATATCCAGAATACATTGCTTCATGCATAACTACAGATATAGTAAGTATCAGAAGTTTAACAATTAAAAGTATAACATATTGGGATCAATTTTGAATGCACAATTTAATACCTATTTTCCTTATCCTTCTTCCTTCCTCTCCTTTACAGCAGTTAGTGAAAATCATATATGTTTATTTTGAAAATCACTGAAACTTACATACAGATTCAAAACATCTCCAGGGTTGTAGCAGACTCTCAATAAATGCTGAAATGAACTCAGGAAAAATATTATTACCTTATTAAAAAGCACTGCAAGCAGATTATGATTTACAAAGATGATTCTGCAACAGCTTTATTGTAGAATAATCTTTATTGTCTAAGGGGAAGGATTTCAACAGAGACATATTCTAATGGGTGATACAGAAAACTATTCCCTTCATTCTACAAATATGGTTTAAGCATCACTGCGTGACAGTGAGTTATGATGAGCAAGTAGCAATTGCTAAGTAAATATAATAACAAAAATATGAATACTCAAAGGAGATATTGTTGATACTTGAAGATTTTCAATAGTATGGAATCATAGAGACATGGTGAAATGGATGAAATAAGAAAGATACATGAATGGGCTCCATTTAGAATTGGGGGAAAGTAATTTTGCACAGTTGTACTTTAGTGGGAAAGAGGAAAGAAATAGAAGACAATACTAAAGATGACAGTCAGTTTGGGATTGACAAATTTGAATAAAGTATAGGTGCAAGGATAGTACATTCAGGCACATTGCAAAATGAGCAAGGGAGGAGCTCTGAAACCAGATACCTAATCTATAACTTGCATAATTAGATAGTGGTTTGGGTGCTTGCTTTGCATACGGGGGTTTGATACCCAATCTCCCATATGGTTCTCTGAGTACCACCAAGAGGAATTCCTGAGTGCAGAACTAGGAGTAAGTCCTGAGTACCACCAGGTGTGTCCCCAAAACAAAATAATAATAATAATAATAATAATAATAATAAATCTCTAATCAATTCTTTATCCCTATGTTAATTAACCAATACTGTAAATATGCACAAGTTAGTTTTTGAAGATGAAGTGAGGGATTTGGGGGAGACTTATTGCGGTGCCTTGAGACCTACCCCACACTGGCTAGGGAGAGGGCATTTCTCCTGCTTCTCAAACCCAGAGAAAGAGGTACCCAATGCAACTCAATATCTCTTTATGTATCCTGACTTGTTCTAACCCTAGGATGCATCTATCTCACTCAACATTTATCAAGTCCTGAGTGTGTCTGTTACCAATATTCTATTTTTGACCCAATCCTTCTCTTCTACATGTTTCTCTCCCTTCCCAAGGTGTCACACTGTGTAGACAATATTGTTCACCAGAGCTGCACCTTCTCCCTCTCCAGCTACTCTCCAATGGCTGCCTTTCTGGTTTATTCACCAAATTGAGTCCTTAAAGTCAAGAACCATGCCTCACTCATCAACAAGTGTCCTCAAGGCCTGTCACTACAGGAAACATGAAAGTATATGTTTGTGTGTATCAGAGTCATAAAAGGGTGGGTTATTTTTCTTTGGAGATCATACTGATTAGTGTTCAGATGTCACTCCCAAAGGTGCTCAGGAACCATGTGGTACTAGGGATCCCAGCTTCCCACAGGCCATGCATGCACATTTTCAGGCAATGCATTTTTATGTTCTCAGTCTGTTGAGCTATTTATCCATCCCCCATTTATATCTTAATATAATGCTTGAATAATGAGTGAATAAGTAAATCAACTCAATTAATATCTGTTTAATGAATAGCAGGTTAAAATAAAATGAGAAAACAATCTTCAAAAGGAACAACCATGTGCGGCTTTGTCATCTCACCTAGTAAAGAATGTGCTGGAGACATGCCCAAGGAATGCTCTGTTCTATAAGATAAAACAGATGTGCTAGAAAGCCACATACTTCTCTGACAAACTCAAGATTAAAAATCTTTCACAGAAATTTGAGATTTTTCCAATATACTCGTACAGTCCAAATATATATATATATCCAGCATTTGGTTGATGCACTGAAGAGCATTTCAGTTTTGGCGTCTTTGTTTAATGCACAAAAATTGTTCTGTATATGCAGATTTTTTGGGTAACTCAATGGGGGAAATGATGTTCTATAGGATCTTTGATTAGCAACCACTTACCAAAAAATTATAGAGGGGCCAGAGAAACAGTATGAGACATAAGGCATTTTTCTTGCATGCAACTAGCACTAGTTCAATCCTTGGCAAGGCATATGAATACCAAGAGTGACCCTGAGTACCAACAGATGTGGTTCAACACCTTCACACACACAAACACATACACACACATACACACACGCACACACACACACACACACACACACACACCACATACACACATATACCCCAATTACAAGGAAAAAAACAGTATTGGTATTCAGGAGCTTTTGACCTTTCCAAGTACAACTCAGCCAATTTCCACCCCAGATTGTCGGGAAGGAGAAAGGCTATTTTTCAGGGTCAACCAATTGACACAATGTGAACCATTTACTATGCTTTACCACTTTTCTCCCGCGTCCCCAGGAAGAGCAACATTTGGACCATGAAGCCCACACACATTGGACTGGGTTCCTCCCCGGGGCCTCTGGGTGATGGTGACTCCTCATGCTACAGGCAGCTGCAGGAAGTGCAGAGTGAGCTCACCTCTCCCTACGCCAAAAAGACTCCCCAGTGTTAGGTCTGGAGCAGGGAACTTTAGCTAGAAAAGGCATAAATAACCTACCTTTCCCACTCTGGACTGTGACCTCACAACTCCAGGGAGCCCAACGCTGTGCACCATTGATGTCAGGATCTGTGTCTGGATGTGCCTGCACTCTGTGCAGGTGCTTCATTCATGGACACCGTCCATTCGTGACCAGATGGTGGGTTGGAATGTGGACCTTTGTTCCAGTCTTTGCTTTGAATTAAGTTACAAGGCCTTGGGGGGAAAGACTCACCCATTTTCTGGGAAGGAATCATATGGACATGGGGCCAATCAGAATAGGAGAGGTATTAGAGTAGGGTGGGGATGGAGAAGAACTTCTCTAGAGGTTTCTCTACAAATAAAATTTCCTGGCAGTGGCCTCTCACTTCTGTCATCAGCTGTTATTCTTTAGATCATGGAAAATCCTGCATTGTTGGTCATGTGTGGGGATGAGAAAAAGAACACTGATTGACTTACTGAAAGGAGAACAGAGCTGTACAGAGTAAGAGATAATCCCCTGCAGTGAATTAAACAGACTGACTGTAACCTGGACTCTCTTGCTCCCCTAACCTGCTTTTTCCAAAGCCAGAGGCAAAGATAGTTCAAACTCAGTGACTGCTCTGAGCAGCCCCTGGAGAGTATTCTGTGGGTCTTCAGACCATTCCTGTGGTTGGCCAACAGTTGTTCTCAGGAGTCAGCTCACTTAAGGTCATTTTCTTCAGACACTATTGAAATTCCTCAGAAGGATACAGGAGAAGTCAAAGTTTGACTCCAAGCACAGTATTCTATCAAGCTAACCTTTCTGCTCAGGATTTCTGCTCCTGGTCATCAGGAAGCTGCCAAAATAAGTGACTTCCTCGTGAAAGTTTCAGCATGTGAAGAATTCAGTCTTTTCCAGAAGTTGGCATACCAACTTCTGTGAGAGGACAACAGAAGATGCCTGGACTTTAACAAAGAAGAGTTCTCACCACCTGGTCATCTCAGAACGAGGAGTAAATATCTGAGTGGTTCATTCCCAGCCATGTCTTTATTCATCAGTCCCCACCATACTGCCTGCTCTTGCAAGATACAATCATTTCTAAGCAGGTTTGATCTGTGGTCTTCTCATGGAAAGGTTCTACATTTTCCCTACACTTTTCTCATCTTCCAGCTGAACAAAATAACAGTTCCCAGAAGTTCATCCTGGTGCTAGTGAAAAGCCACTTGAGCAGCTTTTATTGAGGCTCTAGGGTAGAGACTGTTTAGTTCTTTCTTCAGAGGAGGGAAAGTTTTCAGTGTTTAGGAGCTATTGTTCTTGGCTCTGAGCTCAGGAGTGAGCCCTGACAGTGCTTGGGGAACCATAGTCAGTGTCAGGAAATGAACCAGTACAGAGACTTTAAGGATGGAAGATGAGGGTGCAATTCCCAGCTCTGCATTTACTTGCTGGTGGATTTGGAAAGGAACAAGCTCTTGTGCCTAAAGACAGTAGCAATACCAGAATTCTTATGAGGATTAAATTGTGACACTTATGTGAAAGCATAATCTGTTTCATCCAAGAATATTTAGCCATCAGTAAGCTCTAATAAATATTAAAATGCAGAAAAAGTGCTTCGCATAGTGATTAGCATCGAAAAGGCTGCAATAAGTAAATGGATAACATTGTCTTCCTCATTCTCTTCTGCATCTTCTCACATGGAGAAAATTACTTTGGATATTGTGTCGATTCCAGGATCTTCAAATTATTTATAGGGATAAGGCAGGATTAAGAGAACCAGTTAAGACATTTTCAAATGCTTCAGAAATGGCAAAAGCAAAAGAGATGCCACACTTTCCAGGGACCTAGTGGGTTATAAAGGAACACCATTTCAAGGACCCCCAAGAAAGAGTGGTAGCTGAGAGGGAAATTCCAAAAGAGTCAAATCTTTTGTTGCAGGAGCAAAGCAAGAAGGAGGATGAGAGTGGAGGATGAGGGCCTCAGTGCTCCTCTCTCCTTCTTCTGCTATCCTGCAGCTACCTCCTATTGACCAGACCCTGGGTGGGGTTCACTTCCATACAGTAGAGTGGAAAAAGTGGTGTGATGGATCTGGTGTAAATGGAGAATATCCAGGATAGGCATATTGTCCACAAAGGATTTATATGCATAGATATCTTTCCTAATCTGCTTAAGTTCTTCAAAAGATTTACACTACAAAAGACAAGATCTTATCATTAAAAGAGCCCAACAAGAAAGTTTCAAGGTTTCCCTTTCCCTCCTGTTTAGGGAATCTGAACATCTGGGTACCACCTGCCCATGGAGCTGAGTCTATCTGAATCTTGCCTGTACTGCTTTTACTCAAACTATAAATTTCTACATGTAAAATTTAACATTGGATGCATGCACTTAGCAGACCTTGAAAAACAAAGTCGGAGTTGAATACAGGCCTGATGGATTTTTTATGTTTTAGGTAAGGGTAATACTTTCATAAAATTCAACTTCATTCATGTATCTAATATTTCCAACATAGTGGCACTTGCATTTATCAAGAAACCCTAAGCTTGAAGCGTTAAATTTAGTGGACTTTTGAAATGCCTTTTGTTTATGAGCAGTACCTGATTGAAGCAATATTGAATATCTCTGCCAGCTCCGCAGAGGAGAGCAGGTTTGGGAGGGCAATATTCACTTTCTCACCATTCCACACAGTTCAAGATAGATGTGCATCTAGCTAATTGGCATCCAGTCTCACAGCCCTGCCCCCAGAGACCCGAGATCTTCCTCTCAGCAAGAATTATGGTGCGAATAATTGAGCACAGCTCTCTTCAAAGTAATTTTCACTTTGTTGTTGTTGTTGTTGTTGTAAATTCTCCTGGAGGTACATATAAAGTGGGCAGGAGAGTGGTAGCCTCAAGAAGAAAATCTACAATTTTGGGGACCGGAGAGATAGCATGGAGGTAAAGCGTTTGCCTTTCATGCAGAAGGTCGATGGTTCAAATCCTGACATCCCATATGGTCCCCTGAGCCTGCCAGGAGCGATTTCTGAGCATAGAGCAAGGAGTAACCCCTGAGCACTGCCAGGTGTGACCCAAAAACAAACAAACAAAAAAGAAAATCTACAATTTTTTCTACCTATTTCACTCACCGTGGAAAATATGTGAGTGATTCAGGACTAATGAAACTCTGATATGAGTCCTTTCATGGCATAGACACTCATGTCCAGCCATCCCCAGGAGTCAACTGTCATGATGTCACTTGTTCTGTATAGCATGGGAGTTGATGCCTTCCATCAGAATTTGGGTAAAGCCAAGGACTTAGGCTGGAGCAAATAATAGCTCTTTGCAGGAAAAGAAAGTCAGCCCTAATTTAACCTAGGTCTTTTGGGTTTGTGTCTTTCCCTCATAGGAAAGAACTCCAGGAGGAAAACTGAAGTATAATGAGTTCACTCGAAAACAGAGAGGAGAAAGATAAATTAAGATATATACCCGAGAGAACACAGCTTCTCCAGAGTGAAGAGAGCCAGTATACATGTTAACATTAAAGTATGAAAGTGCATGTTTCATGAGGGAGATCTGCCCAATGGCATGGGTATAGGTTACATGAGCACCAGTGGCATCTATGTGCTCCCCCTACTCATTAGTTTATATATACTTTTCCCAAACTAACAACCCCCATCCTCAGAATTGTGTTTCCCAATAGCTTTCCAGGCTCCTGAGATGGGTCATTTGTATCAAAGACCTCCTTGTCTTCAGGCTAGTTCAGTTTTTATAAGATGCTTTCCCAAAATACATACCCAGAGCCCTCCCATATCTACCAACCTGCAACAACTATTTATTAAGAATGTGCGAAGATACATAGTAAGATAAAAAGCATATTCCAATAAAAAGACATCCACAGTGACTGCAGGTTAGTTCTTCATTGACACTGGTTCAATCTGGCTACCCAGTCCTAAGAAAATACCAGGATTAGAAATGAGGGTTAGCAAGGACAGTGAGAACAGACTAGAGATAAGCAGCACTAATCTTGTTCTAGAGATTAAAACCTTCACTGAGGTTATCTCAACTCCCCCCAAATAAACACATATTTATTGCAGATGCTATAGATATGAAAAACAAAAGCAAAGTGATATTACTTTCCCAAGATAACACAGCTGGAGTGTAGAAGAGTTGGGAAGCTACTTAAGTAATATTACTCTAGATTATACTTGCAACCTGTGCACAATTCTGCCTCCAATTATGGCCCTTAAATAGTCACAGAGATGAGTGGCTAAACAAACTGTGGTACATATACACAACAGAATACTATGCAGCTGTCAGGAAAAATAAAGTCATAAAATTTTCCTATACATGAATGGAAAGTATTACGTTGAGTGAAATAAGTCAGAGGGAAATAGACACAGAATAGTCTCACACATCTGTGGGGTTTAAGAAAAGTCAAAGACATTATTGTAATAACACCCAGAGACAATAGAGATGAGGGCTGGAAGTATCGGACACAATATGAAGCTTATCACAAAATCACAAAATTAGAGAAATAACTACACTGACCACTATGATGACAATGGCAGTGAGTGAGAGAAACAGAATGCCTGTCTTGAATGCAGCAGGGGTTAGAGGAGAAGGGAGAAGAGGGGCATTGGTGGTAGGAAGGTTGCACTGGTGAAGGGGGATGTTCTTTTTTATAACTGAAACCCAACTATAAAACATGTTTGTAATCATGGTGCTTAAATAAAGATATTATTAACTAAAAAATAAGTAAAATAAATTAATATTCACATTGGAAAAAATTGGAACACTATATAATGTGGCTACACTATAATGAGGCTACACACCTACTAGAATGACTTAAATTTAAACAAAACTATATATACAAAGAATCAGTGGGGTACAGAATAATTGTAAAAACTCCTAGGAACTACTGAGGGAAATACAAAAGAATACATTAAAAAGATTAGTTTCATCAAAGGTGAAGGAAACATAAACCTACCATATGACTCGATCATTCTATGTCTAATATTTACACAAGATAAATAAAAACATGTTTCTCTACAAAGAGTTACATGTGCATGTTCATAAAAGCGCATATGTAACAGCCCCAATAGTAAGCAACCTAAATGTCCATCAGTAAGAAAACATATCAAGCATGTTATCCAAAAATCTGTGGTATCCTATAAGGAAACAGAGACTTTTATGACCCCTGATCAGCCATAAGCAGCTACTACCCCATTAAGAATGAAGATTTCAGTGGCCAGATGCCTGTCCCTTGAAACTGCCACTGGTCCTTGGGTACAAAAGCCTAGGGCTGAAGTGCTAAATAGGGCTAGAGGACTCTGCCTAGGCAACCCCTGCTGGATGGTCTCTGCAAAACTGATGGAGAAACTGTTTGTCAGACTCCATGCTCCTGCTGACTTTTGCTGCCTGTGCTATTGGTCAGGCCCTCAAAGTATCCAGTGAAATAATTATGAGAATTAATTGAATGAAATATGATATAGAATCAATTTGAACCTAAAAATCATTATGATACAGAAGAGAAGACAGATTTCCCTTTGAAAAAAGTACATACTGTATGGTTCCATTTATATTTAATTCTAGAAAATACTAACATATCCCGTGACAGGGTTGCATATAGTGAGGGTGTGGAGGATTCAAAATCAAGGGTGGGGAAACAGAGTGATATAGTACAGAGGATAAAGCATTTGTCATACACATGCTGACCTGGATTCAATCCTCAGCATCCCATATATTCACTAAATCTATATCCCCTAAATTCCCCAGGAATATTTCCTGAGTACAGAGCTAGGAGTAACCCCTGAAACCCTGAGCACTGCTAGGTATGGCCCCAAAACAAAAACAAGAGACATAAAGTCACTTTGGGGGAATAATGTAAAAATTTTTGAGACATATTTGTCTCAATTAAGGTGATGTCTTCTGATTACATACTTTTTCAAATTATGTCAATCTATACACTAAAATATTCAATATGTTATACATCTTTAGTGCTTGGTTTTTATCTTGTTTAATTTTGTTTTACAATCTGGTTACTGAAAGATATGCTGACATTTAATATTAAAACATCTCACCTACCACTAGTGTCATTGTCCCTCCCTCAAAAGCCCATGGTTGGCTCCCCCACTCCCGCCTCCTTAGCAATCTCCTTTTGATTGTTTAATTGAATTACTTTAGTGTCCAAGGCCTTTTTTGTTGCCTTCTGTCCAGAAGTTTAGGACTCTGACAGCAACACAAGTGTGTGTGTGTGTGTGTGTGTGTGTGTGTGTGTGTGTGTGTGTGTGTGTGTTGGGCCACACTTGGCAGTATTCAGGAATCCCTCCTTGGTGGGCTAGTGGAACCATGTGGGATCCTGGGGGTTGAACTGGAGTCAGCCATGTGCATCGCACATGCCTTATCTGCTGCTCTGGCAGCAGGCACTGCTCTGCTCTGGCATATACCATTGCTCTGGCCCAGGCACTTTTAATTCCAACACTCTCCTTTGCTCTTTCTGCTTGGCATCTTTATTTCATCATCCCTAGCAACCTCTGTCATCTTGCTCATTGCCTTATAAGTTAGTGTTTTATTAGCCAATCTCTAGTTTCTGGAATTTCCTGAAAGTTTTATCCACATGCATGCACTAACTTACAAGAATTTAGCCACAGACATGAAGCCACAGAGAAAAGCAATTCGAGTCTTTACAAGCATAAGAACAATGCTCACGGCATAGGGGCTTAGTGAGTCTAAAATTTAGAAGTGGCTGTGCCATTCTTGTAGATCATCTACCTATGTCTCATTTTAAGAGAAACTTATCAGTGGAATAAGCTCTTTTATTTAAAAATGTTTATGAGTTTGTACAACACTATTTCTATCAGAGTAATATTTTAAGTACATATTGACAAATAATCAGGGGAATTTCCACCACCAAAGTTGTCCTCCCTCCACCCTCATCCCAGCATGCATCCCATATCCCCCTCTATTACCCCTCGGGCTGCTAGTATAAGTGGCCCCCTCTGTGTCTAGCTTGTTGTAGATTGGGTATCAATTCTGTTGTCGTTGGCTTTGGATTTGGTGTTTAAGTCTGATCGTTTTTATTACTACTTAGTGGTCATACAACTGTTTGATCTTGGTACCCTCCATTATTTCTCCCTCGATTTGAGAGGCAGAACAAGATGGTTCAAGTTGTGTGGTTCTGTTTAAAGAAAAGAAAAATAAATAAAATGGGATAAAAAAACGAACAAGCAAAAAACGGGCGAAATCCTTCTAGAGGTTATAAATATCAATTTGAGAGAAGAAAGGAAAAC
The DNA here is from genome assembly GCF_024139225.1 of Suncus etruscus. Classification (NCBI taxonomy): domain Eukaryota; kingdom Metazoa; phylum Chordata; class Mammalia; order Eulipotyphla; family Soricidae; genus Suncus; species Suncus etruscus. The sequence continues at coordinate 2,816,524 of NC_064859.1, forward strand.
AGGGAGAGAAACACAATAATACAAAAAAAATCAAATAAAAAATCCAAAAATCACTACAGCAATAAATACAAACACCCCACAATAACCACAGTCCTAAAATAAAAACAAAACAAAGCACAAAAAAATGAAAACAACAACAATAACAAAACCAGAAAAAATTATTTTGTGTTGCTTCTTTTTTTTCTGCATAAGCACAGTAAATATTGGGGAAATTAGAAGGGGAGTTCCCTTGGTTTAAGAGATACAGGGTTTCTCCACCCTTGAAGTATACTGTCATGGGAATAACTACAGACTCCATACATGTTCATTTACTCTCCCCTAGGTCCTTTTGTGCTGTATGGGAAACATCTGCTCTGTCATGGATGGTGAAAACAGACCTCTGGAGCCTCTGATGAAGTCTTTCTTTATGGTTCTAGAAGTTCTGTTCCATCACTGTTGCTTTAATCAGTCCACAGTAGTTGGTGGTCTGGTTTTTGCATTGATCCTAGGATGAAGCTTAGGATAGTCTTCGTTATGTTTCCAAAAGACCTGTTCAGTTGCAGTTGTCTCAGTCAGACCTCTGGAATTAGAGATCTTGGTTTGTACAACACTATTTCTAAAGGCAAATCAATGGCTTCATCTAAATACATTCAACTGAGGAAGCAGCCATCTAATAAAAAGGTAGAAGATTTGGATGCAAGGATCTCTGAAGAGGAGAATTTTTATTGTGAAAATCTAGAAACAAACCCCACCCATGTCCTAGTCAATACAAATGTCATCACTGCAAAAAGGAGAATCTGACAGGGACCAAGGCGACTACTGAGAGTTGAACTGGCAAAGCTTCAGAACAAATACAGAGTGAGCAAGTGCCAACACTGTATTCCATGTGGTGGCTCAGATAAACTCGTCCCATATCTGACACAGATGAAAACTGGACCTGGTCACACCAATCAAGATGTAGGGGAGAACAATATGCCAAGGGAGATATACTTTTCATTTTATAAGAAAACACAGGTTTGGCTTGGGAACATCACACATTCTGCCTTATGCATTATGTAGAAATCTTAGTTCAATCGGAATTCAACTGAGAGTTTTCTTGAGTACCAATTTCTGGGACCATAAAGCTCTGTCTACTGGGTATCTCCCTAAACTCAGTTGTAGTAGAAAAAGAGAGAATCAGGGTAGATAGGGTATGAGACCCTCTAGTCAATCACAGGCATGAGAACTGTGAATAATTAATAAAAAAACTAATATGACAACATAGAATTATGCTCTTCTGTATATGCTCCCACCAGCATTGTTAAGGTAACGTTCTGAGGTTATACACTGAGTTTTTTTCCTACGAACTCTCATCCAATGGACACCAGGTTTCAGGCTTGGTCTGTGGATTTCATTTGGTGGCATTGTTATCTTTTTAAATCGGGTCATTGTTCCACCTATACCTCCAATTTCCTCCCTTCTGGCCCAGTAGCAAACCACAGCCATAACAAATCAGAACACTAATGCTCTGCAGATGAAAGAATATAGGGAAAATAAACAAACTTATTTTTTTCCGATGGCATTGCTTTCCTTCAGGGAAGAAAGTAAGAGAGGAAGACTTCGACCCAAACACGATTTTTTAAACAACACTTATCTTGCCAGATCCTGCCCAATACTCTGCAGGCTTGAGTTTGGGACAGCTTAGAGACCAACCCCACTCATGGAAGTTGCTATTGCCTTTGTCCCCCAATTGTTTTCCAATTGCCTGAAAGGGATATGGAGTAAAATGCAAAGCACAGGCCTTGGCTAGGTGTGAGTATAAAGAGACAAAGCAGTATTGTTTCTTTCGCAAATGTGTGGTTTTTGAAAGTCTCTCCCTCAGGCATACCCTGCTTTTTTTCTCACAGAGCCTTGGATGCTCAGTTCTGGGGTGCTTCCCTAAAGAGGGATGGTGTTCAGCGGATGTGAACTGCTGAAGGCTTGCATAAGATAGATATGATGGGCCACTCTGGAAAGAATTAGTCACCAAGAACTCTTCAATTAGGCCGCTGGCTAATTGAAGGTAATTTCTTTTACTAAACGCACCCAGTTCTCTAAAGCTGTTAGCACTTGGAGAAAATGGAGGTGCAATTACAGCCTAGTATTGTCCAGCCACTTCTTCAGGCATCTCTCCTACCACTACTTAAGATTTCGTACCTCTAGGCTACCAAAACAAGCTTACTCAGAGGTGTCCAAATTTCCCTGCTCTATTCACCCTTTCCAGGAAAAAAACAATTACTGATAATTACTGTTTCCCACACCCTATAAATCTACCTTCTTTAAGTGAACAAACAGAAAGTGCCCCTTAATTGTACCTGAAAAACAATGCCCTCCCAGGACCACTCCAGCACCACCCATGAGGTGGTATCCCCAATTAAAAAAAAAAGACCATGTTAATTTTTGCCTTTTCTGTAAATACTCCTCTCTTATCAAAGGGCCATACTTGATGTTATCAAAACAGGCACATTGCTGAGTAAGTAGCTCCTTCTCCATTCCTCAGTCGCATTGCTAATGGCTGGACCTGATCTGTGAACTCTACTGTGATTTCCAGGGATATTGTCAACTTTATCAAAGAGACAGACAACCAGACTCAAGCATTGTATGTTTGTATATGTATATGCATATGTGTATATGTGTATGTTTATGTACCATATATATACAAACTTAAATCTCTAATACTTCAATCTCTAATGTTTTAAGAACAATCATAACATTTTTTGTAACACAAGCTGCATTTGGATTGTGGACGGATCATGTTTATTCCATCAATAAACTAATTTCTGAAGTCCAGAGCCTCAAACACCTGGGACACATGATGTCCCTTGGAAACTTTCCATTGCATGATCTAAGTGCTGAAATTTTGACTCATAAAAAATTTCTTCCTGGACCTGAGAATAGTTCAAGGGATGAAAATACCTGCTTTGAAAATATTAGACCATGAGTGTGACCCTCCAATGCCCTTGATGCATGAGTTCATCATAATCCTGGCTGCTGCGTGAGTGACCAAACATTCCAGAGGATTTCTGGCCATATTGTAGCGTGTGTGTGTGTGTGTGTGTGTGTGTGTGTGTGTGTGTGTGTGTGTGTGTGTGTACTCTCTGCAATGCAAGATGTACTAGTATCATGGCCAAGTGTATGACCCCTAGCACACACTTGTACAAGAAATATAACTCAAAGTATGCAACCCCCATGGAATGCTGCAACCAAATGTACAATTTCAACAACCAAGCAGATGTTCGGCCTCCAGTCTTCATAACAGTGGCAATGGAAGGAAGGCAATTTCTTCATTGAATAAAATGATTTATTTATTTTTATTAATTAATAAATGCTGAATTGAATCACCATGAAATACACAGTTTTAAAGTTGTTCATGATTTTTCATGATTTCATCATACAATGCTCCAACACCCATCTTTTCACCAGTGCACATTTCACACCATCAATGTCCGCAGTTTTCCTTCTGCCTCTTCCCAAGCCTGCTTCAATAGCAGGCATTTTTCTTGTCTCTGTATCTTCCTTTTTATTTTAGGCACTGTAGTTTGTAATATTGTTACTGAAGGAGTATCGTGCATATCACTTTATTTCCTCTCAGCAGCCAATTCTTGTCCAGAGTGATCATTTCCAGCTATCATTGTCAATGGTCTCTACTCTGACCTGACTAAACTTCCCTGACTCTTTGTGGCAAGCGTTTAACCATGGACTAGTCCTTTTGGCCTTTGTCTCTATTGTCTTTGAGTATTATTATTACCATACTATTTTTACACACAAATTAGCATGACCATTTTATGTCTATCCCTCTCCATCTGACACATTTTATTCAGCATATTACTCTCCATATTCATACATGTATAAGCAAATTTCATTACTTCATTTTTCCTAACAGCTATATAGTATTCCATTGTGTAGATGTACCAGTTTCTTTAGCCACTCATCTGTTCTTAGGCCTTGGGTTGTTTCCAAATTAAACTATGGTAACAATGGTGAACAAAGTAACCACCTATAACTTATCTTTATAAAAGATATGCCTCGGGGCCGGAGAGGTGGCACTAGAGGAAAGGTGTCTGTCTGCCTTGCAAGCCCTAGCCAAGGAAGGACTGCTGTTCGATCCCCCGGTGTCCATATGGCCCCCCCAAGCCAGGGGCGATTTCTGAGCGCTTAGCCAGAAGTAACCTCTGAGCATCAAACGGGTGTGGCCCAATAAACCAAAAAAAAAACAAAAAACAAAAAACAAAAACAAAAACGATATGCCTCAGATTATCTTAGAGAGTAACCTGTGAGTTAAAGATAGTTTTAGCAGTAATCACAAAGATAGTATGGCAGGAAGGGTGTATGCCTTGAACATGGCTGACCCAAGTTTAATTCCTAGTACTCAGTGGAAGAGCACTTGTTTGCATGTATGAAATCCAGGGTTTGAGCCCTAACACTTTCTGCAAAATACTGCTGTTCTAAATTCCTTTAAATGGATTCAATAATCAGCTCTATCACTATTTATTGTGCTTAAATGAAGAAAAACTTTCAGTTCATATGCCTGTGAAGTAGATACTCTGAATGTAAGCAAGTAAGACAAATATTATAAGAGAAGTCATTGTCCAATCTTTTAATGTTTTGGAGGGTGTCAGCTGAGTTTTTTATCTGGTTGTTGGGCCACAGTCAATGATGCTCAGGTGATATTCAAAGATGCTCAGGTGTTATTCGTGCTTGATGCCTAGGGGGTCACTCTTAGTTATACTCAGGTATCTCAGGTATAGAACCCAGACTTCCTATAGGTAATGCATACACTCATCACATTGAGCCATCTTCCTGGCCCATCTTTTAATATTATTTATGAATCTTTCCATTGATTTGAGTTAATAAGTGAGCTTATAGCTTAATTATAGTCCCCATGCACACAATCATTTCATCTATAGTTATTACACATCAGGTCTTTTTGAAGTTAGTATCATTCCTTTGTACTCATCAAAGAGGAACTTTTATTTCATAATGTTTATCAAAAATAGTAAACAATACTTTTATATGTGAACTTGTTAGACTTTGGGATATGGAAATACAATAAAAGTTCTAAGAGCCTTGCCACAAATCAATGATTCAAATAAATATCTTGTAGCACATATCAGGTAGAGCCAGTAGAGGCAAGATCCCTTGGAAAGACTTTCTGGAGAAAGACTTCATACCTTTAAAGAAGAGGCACCCAAAATGGACAGATAGGCAGGAGAGAATCATTGTTGTGGAGGATGGATGATTTGCAATATGAAGAGTGAATTGAAAAAGTAAAGCAGGTCATTAAGCAGGAAGAAGGCTCATCAAAGGACTAGCTGGGAGACAAAGGTGAACCAGCAAGTGACACTGAAGAGGGGCGAAGTCTTGAAAGATGGGCTCATATTCCCCAAATATAAATTAGATGCCATTTTATTCAAATAAACTTCATTACTTCAATCCATGTTAATTCAAAAATATTAGTGGAGCATTTTTTAACTTATCTTTTAATGATTTGTTTCATTTTGTTTTGTTCTACTGCTTGTGAGTTTCACCTTCAGGTTTCTATCATTTGAGCTTTATCTGGTCAACAATTAGGAAAACAAAGGCGATTAGAAATTGTGTGACTGCCAGTGAAGAATATAGCTGAAATTCCCAAGTCTTAATCACTTGGTAAAACAGCCACACAATTCTCAAGAACACATAAATAAGAGAAACAGTAATTGAATACTTTACCATATGCAGCATTTTTGGCTGCATTTTTGGCTCCATTATAAATTGATGTTTTTCCTGATAATCTGTCTTTTATAATGGGTCACTTTACTAAGATCTTGAGAAAAATAGCTGGTAGATTAGGTTCTGGTTTAATTTCATCAGTATGGAGAGCTCAAAGGGCAGGTGTGGAGGGAGCCATTGGTGTCACCCCCATTTCACAGATGCAGAATTGGCATGTGACTTGATATATGTTGACCATGTGACTTGGCACACCCTGGATCAGGCTTGGGTCTCAACCTCCCCCAAATCTTTGCAAACCGTGTAAGATATTGAGCAAAATCAAAACGCTTTCTCACCAGTTGCTGCATTCTCTGCCATGATAATCTTTTTTTTTTTTTTTTTTTTTTTTTTTTTTTTTTTTTTTGGGCCACACCCGGCGATGCTCAGGGGTTACTCCTGGCTGTCTGCTCAGAAACAGCTCCTGGCAGGCACGGGGGACCATATGGGACACCGGGATTTGAACCAACCACCTTTGGTCCTGGATCGGCTGCTTGCAAGGCAAACACTGCTGTGCTATCTCTCCGGGCCCGCCATGATAATCTTTAAACTTTGAGAGTTTTAATATTTTCTCCAGACTACTTTTAAGATAACCCTAGTCTCAAGGATAAAACTCTTTTCCTTTGACTATCAGTGGGATCTAAGTTTTAATTATTTCTTTTTCAAAAATGTAATAAATTCTTTATTTGAATCACATGATATACAATAACAAAGTTTTTCATGATTGAATTTCAGTCATAAATGACTACACCCATCCCTTGACCAAAGCACATTTCTACCACCAGTGTTCCCAGTTTTTCCCTCCATTCCCTATGCTCTCTTCCCTCCCTGACTCTGTAACAATTTTCTTCTCTATCTTTCTCTTTTTCTCTATTTTTTTAGACACTGTGGTTTGTAAATACTGTTTTTGAAGGGTATCATGCATATCATATTATCACCTTTCGGCACCCAGTTCTTCTTGTCCAGAGTAATCATTTCCAGGGATCATAGTCATAATGGTTTCTTCTCTTCCCTAATTACACTCCCCTGCTATTTGTGGCAAGCTTCCTACAATGGGCTGGTCCTCCGACCCTCATTTCTATTGTCTTTAGATAATATCATACTACCTTTTATATACATCCACAAATGAGAGTTATTATTCTATGCCTATCCCCCTCTCTCTGGCTCATTTTATTCAGAATAATACTCTCCAGATATATCCACATATAAGCAGATTTTATGCCTTCATTTTTTCCTTAACACCTGAATAGTATTCCACTTTGTAGATTTACCACTGTTTCTTTATTCACTCATCTGTTATTGGACACTTGGGTTGTTTTCAGATTCTGGCTTTTCTGAATAGTGCTATGATGAACATGGGAGACTACAGAGAGCCTTTCTGCATTGTGTTTTGGGGCTCCTTGAATATATTCCTAAGAGTAATATTGTTGGGTCATATGGGAACTCAATTTCCAGTTTTTATGAGGAATATCCATATTATATTTAAAAAATGCTGGACCAGTTTACATTCCCACCAGCAATAATTGAGAGTCCCTTTCTCCCCACATCTGAGCCAGCACTGTTTGTTCTTGTCCTTTTTAGTATGCCAGTCTCTCTGGTATGAGATAATATCCCACTGTTATTTTGATTTACATCTTCCTTATGATGTGGAGAATTTTTTCATGTGCCTTTTGACCATCTGTATTTCTTCTTTGAGGAAATGTTTATTCATATCTTCTCCCCAGTTTTTAATGGGGTATGGTTTTTTTATTCTTGCTAAGCTCCATCGGTGTATTATATAATCTTAGATATTAGTCCCTTATCAGATGGGTATTGGGTAAATAGTATCACCATTCCCTGGACAGTCTTTGTATTCTAGTCATTGTTTTCACTTAGGTGAAGAGGATTTTTACTTTAATGTAGTCCTACTTGTTTATCTTTGCTTACATTTACTTGGTCAGTGGTGTTTTATCCTTGAAGAGGCCTTTAGTTTCAATGTCAAGGAATGTTCATCCAGTGTTTTGTTTTTTTTTCAATGAAACATGGTTTCAGATATGAATAAAGGTTTTTACTACATTTTTATTTTAATTTTGTGCTGATATCCTGATGAACACAGATGTAAAGATCCTCAACAAAACACTAGCTGATAGAATCCAACAATTCACCAACAAGGTCATCCGCCATAACCACATAGGATTCATTCGAGGGATGTAAGGATGGTTTAACATATGCAAGACAATAAACATAATATATCATATCAATAAAAGACAAAGGGAAAATCATCTGATCATATCAATAAATACATAAAAAGCATCTGATAAGATCCAGCATCCATTTATGACAAAACGGTCAACAATATGGGAATTGAAAGAACTTTCCTAAATATAGTCAAAGCCATTTATCACAAAACTACAGCAACTAATACTCAATGGGTAAAATCTAAAAGCATTTCCTCTAAGATAGGGCAGAAGATAAGTTGCCCACTCTCTCTACTTCTATTCAATATATTACTAGAATTACTGGCTATAGCAATTAGGCAAAAAAAGATATCAAAGTCATTCAGATAAGAAAAGAAAAAGTCAAGCTCTCACTCTTCGTGGAAGACATAATACTGTATTTATAAAATTCTAAAGACTACAAAAAAAGCATTTAGAAACAATAGATTTGTATTGTAAAGTGGCAGCCTACAAAATTAATATGCCAAAAACCATGGCTTTTCGATTACAAATAATGAAAGAAAATAAAGAAATATTTTTAAAATCCCATTCACAACTGTGCCTCAGAAAAATCAAGTACCTTTAAATCAGTTAAAGAGGTCAAAAGTCTATATAAAGGCCTATACAAAACACTACTTTAAGAAATAAAATAGGATACAAGGAAATGGAAAAATATACCCTGCTCATATAGTAGGAGGATTCACATTAAAATGGTGATAATTTCCAACGAATTGCACATATTTAATGCAATACCTGTCACGATACCTAGGACATTTTTTAAAAGAAATAGATCAAATACTCCTGAAATTCACATGGAACAATAAACCTCCATGAATAGCTAAAGAAACCCTTGGGAGATACAAGATTGGAGGCATCATTTTCCCCAACTTCAAACTGTACTATAAATCAGTAATCATTAAAACAGCATGACAATGAAATAAAGACAGACCCTTAGGTCATTGGAATATACTTAAATATTCTGAAACAGACCCTCAGGTATATGATCCATTAATATTCAATAAAGGAGCAAGAGATATTAAGTAGAACAAGAAAAACCTCTTCAACATGTGATATTGAGAAAACTTGTCAACTACATACAAAAAAAGTAAACTCAGACCTCTCTTTAATGATGTTCACAGTATTTCTTAAAACATGGGAACTGGCCTCCAGGCTTGGCAAGTTTGAAATCAGATGTACAGTGTTTTGAGCAGCTTCAAATTAGCTAGTAACTTAATAAGAATTCCAAAACCTTCAATTACATTTTCAGAAAAGTTCCCTCAGTGGAACAGGAAACTGTGTAGCTGGGGTTATTAAGGTATGATTTCTGATTTCTCGCATCAAAATCACAGAGGAATTCTCTTAAAACTTCACATTCTAGGGTGGAGAAGCCCTGTAACTCCTAGGCCAAGGGAATTCCCTCTATAATATTCCCAATACTTAATGTGCCTATGCAGGGGGGAAAAGAAAAAAAAACACAAAATAATCATCTTTCCACACATTTATTGATTGATTGATTGATTTTTTGACATCTTTATTTTGGTGTAAATATTGAAGTTGATATCTCCAATTTTATTTTATTTTATTTTATCTTATCTTTCTCTTTTTTTTTTTGCACTCCAGCATGATTTGATTTCAGACCAAGACTATTGTGTGGTGCTTGTCTTTATTGCTGTAGTGCTCACTGGATATTTAATTTGGTATTTCTTTCTGTATTGTTGTGGTGTTTCAATTACCTTTTTCATGTCCTCTCTCAAACTGAGGTTGAAAGCCTATAGAAGGTCTCCACCAATTTTCAAAGTATTTGACTTCTTTTTTTTATTTTTTCTTATTTTGTACCCCACTATTGTTTTTCTTTCCTTCAAACAAAACCACATAACTCGATTTATCTAGCTCTGCCTCTTAAATAGAGGGGGAAACAAAGGAGGGTACCAGGACCAAACAGATATATGACCACTAATAGTAAGCTAGACAAAGAGGGGTCCACCTACTCTAGCAGCCTGGGGGGTGATGGTGGGGTATATGGGTTGCAGAAAGGGAACTGGGATTGGGGGAAGACAAATTTGGTGATGGGTATTCCCCTGATTCAATGTTAATATAAACCTAAAATACTACTGTAAAAGATATGTAAGCCATTATGATTTTTATTAAATTAAAATTTTTATTAAATTAAAAAAAATCACATTCTAGATCCAGAATGTCTGAAGCTGAAACACAAACCACAAAATCTCCAACTTAGAGGGTCTCCAGAATTTTGTGTCAGTGTTCTTTTATCCCCCAATTCACAATACAGACCAGGCAAATGGCCTGGGTTGAGGTGTATATGGGGTGCATTTACTGTACCTCCTCTTTCTATACAGTCAGTGTAAAGAACACAGCCTGTGGTAAGCATTGAGAGAACTTATCTTTTCTTTTCTTTTTTATTTTAATATATATGTATATTTATCTATATATATATATATATATATATATATATATATATATATATATATATTTAAAAAATCCTTCACCAGTGCAACATTCCCATGACCAATATCCCAAGTGTCTGTCCTCCCCACCCCACACTAGCCTGTACTCTAGACAGGCTTTTTTGTGTGTGTCAGTGTTAATACCTGGGAAACACTGACAGGAGGCATAGTTAGGTAGTTAGGTCATTTGGAACTCAAGGTCCTGAACCCCATATCTGAAACTCAAGGCAGAAAGATGTAGGTTATGAACAGGTAATGGAAGATCCTAAGTAAACTTGAGGAAGCAGTAGAGAGAGGGAATGTTGAGGTTTTATGTGTATAAAAATAATTGGCTTTTGTACCCCCCCAAAAAAAAATATCACTAAATCAAGGTGCTGTTAAAAAGAAAAGGCCAAGTGCTCTCTCCGGCAGCACATATACTAAAATTGGAACCACATAGAGAAGATTAGCATGGCCCCTGCGCAAGGATGACACGCAATTTGTGAAGCGTTTCATATTTAAAAAGAAAAAAGAAAAAAAAAAAAAGGGCAAGATGCTATTGATTCTAAATTCAGTAGACTCAGAGCCACCTTTTAGTCTTTTGTGTGTAGGATGGAGCCCCCATTTAGGAAGCAGAGCTCTTTCTGTGCTTACTTGTTAGTTGTCACCTAAGAACATCTGTTCCACAGGACGAAGAGACCATGTTATTGTTACTGTGCCCTAATACCAAATTTGTTTAACATACTTAGTCTCTCCTTCTTTTAGTTCAAGAGTCATTATCAGGGTCCAGATAGTACAAAGGCTGCCTTGCATGAATCTGGCCAGAATTCAATTCCTGGCACTGCATATGGCAACCTAAGCACCATCAGGAGTGGCTAAGCATAAAGCCAGGAGTAGTCTCTGAGCACCACTGAATGTGGCTTAACCTCCCCTCAAAAAGTGTTTCATGCATGGTTTGGGCTTTCATCCCCCAACTCCCACCCTTTCAAAATTCTAAGAAATATTCTTTCAAAAGTGCTACCAAGAAAACTAGCTTAAGCCCAAGTCCTGGTGGAAGGAGCCAAGCTTGAGCTGAATGAATGCCACCTGATATCAGATATATAACTCTCAGCCACATGCAAGAACACCCAGTCTCGGACAGCTAGCCCTGTAGGAACACCCAGACTGCATATTTCAATAATTTCTTGACTTAGATAAAATCCTAAAGGCTCATGATGATTCGGCTATGGGAGCCAGCAGGGGTGTGAGTCCTCGGTGTAGTTTAGATATAGGAGAGGGCTATAATCTGACCAAGACATAGCCCAAATCAAAGAAAAATGCATTCTAAATCCAAAGAATGACAGGCCATTTTCATCATACACAGAACCTGGAACCATAAATGGGTTTTAAAACATATGGAACAATTCCCTTCCTAGCCATCCTAGATTTCCTGTCTCCACATAAATACAGGCATTGATCACTTGATCACTAGCCAATACCAGACTTCAAAGTTTCCAAGGAAGTTTGACTGCTCAGTATCAAGAGCACCAGTGTTGACAGAAACAAAAGTCAATTCCTTCTGTATTCATTGAGCAGAGCTGCCTTCACAGAACATTACAGACTGGGCTGCCAAGAAGACTGAAATGCATCACCTCACAGATGGAACACCAGAAGTCTGAGGCCAAGAAGCTACCAGAGCAAGGTACCTTCTAGGTGGTTTCCTTTCCTCTTTCTTTTCATATCCTTTTTCATGTGTGTATGTGTGTATCCTCTATTATGTGTGTGTTAGTCCAAGCTTCCTACTTTTCACCCATTTCTGTAAGGTCACCAATCATCCTAGATTAGGATACTTCATAATTTTGTCAGTGTCCTTTGCCAGAAACTGGCTGTTAGGCTATTTTGTGATAACAGATCAAATAATTGCTTGATGATTGGGTTTCAAATATGCTTGCAGTTGATAAACTTACTCTTATTTTTATATCACGTAATGGTTGGTACACTCACAAGTAGACATGAAGATTCTAATGATGACAAGTTCATGAACTCAAGAAACAAACCAGTAAAAAAATTTGGAGAAATTTCAGGATATTTTTCAAATGCTTTTGTGAACATGAATATAATTCTCATTATTCAAAACTAAAAGTTTTGTGGGCTGCAAAATAAGTTGCTTTCAAATACACTTTATGATGTGAGAAAAATTGCTAGTTTTTTTCTGAAGATATGCAATTTATCCCTTGGTTTTAAAGGAAAGACCCCGAGGAAAGGGAAGCAATCAGAATATTTGCCAACTATCGAACATGATAGATCAAGGAAAGGATGTGGGTGAGGCACAGCAGGTAAGAGAAGGGGCAGTGGCAGAAAAGAGAAAGAAACAGAATTTGTTTAACATCCTCAAACCCAAGTACAGAAAAGGAAGTGAGCTTTAGAGCTAGAAAAAGGAACATGGGCAAGGGCCTAGGAATAGGAATTTGGCCAGAACCACTTTGTGGTTACCTCTTCAGGCCTTGTCTCAATAGCCTGAATAATAGAGACTCTTTGCAGAGTTGTGCTCACACACTTCTCACTTAGCTGTTTCTTATTCCATAGCTCATCAGACGACTCATCAATTGAGGAAGCTCATCTTTAACCTCTACTTCTCGGAAGCTGATAGTGACGTATCCTACCTCCTGACAATATACTGCAGAAGGGGCCAGGCGGTGGCGCAAGAGGTAAGGTGCCTGCCTTGCCTGCGCTAGCCTTGGACGGACCGCGGTTCGATCCCCCGGTGTCCCATATGGTCCCCCAAGCCAGGAGCGACTTCTGAGCACATAGCCAGGAGTAACCCCTGAGCGTTACCGGGTGTGGCCCAAAAACCAATATATATATATATACTGCAGAAAAGCCTGAGAAATGAGTGTGAGGAAGTCCTGCTTCTTAGCCCCTGTGATTCCAGTTAAATTCACTTTCACTTGTGTTTTTTGACCACAACCAATAGTACTCAGGGCTTACTCCTGGGTCTGTGCTCAGGGGTCACTTCTGGCAGTTTGGTAAGCCAGTGAGCAGAGTCTTTGCAGGACAGAAGGTGTGCTGAAGATATGCCGAAGGGGGTACATTCACTGTTACCCAAATCTGCCCTCCAGAATGTCTCAATGACATGGGGGGCTAGTACTAACCAATCTACCTACCTTGTTCCTTTTACAAAAACTCTTGGGTTTTTTTTGTGAAATTCTAAAGCCCACTGTGGTTCCCCTTCCTCGTGTCTCTTCCTGAATCCCAATCTGCCTCTAGATTCCTACCACTACCCACCAACTGTGCATCCATTCTCTTAAGAGCATAGTTCCAACTCATATAAAAAGCATTCTTGGAACATGTCCTTTGGCCCAGCCTGGATCTGAAAGAGGGCTTCTATAGCACAAGAGCTAAACTGACAGCAACTTTAGGTAGGCGATAACATCAGACTTTTCTATCAGAGCTCATGCCAAGTCTCAACACAGAGCCTGGGGCCTGCAGTGACTGTGTTCATCCTGGCACTAATGTCCTCAAACAAGAAAGCACCATTTATGGAAAAATCACTTGGAACCCAGCGGGCTAAGGACCAAGGAGAGAAGGTAAGGCTGTAAGTGTGTATACCGGCACCCCACTCCAGGGCTCTGGGTCATAACTAGCACTGATTTTTCTACTTGTTTACATTTAGTGTTGTTCCTCACTTTTTTCTTGAGGGCTGACAATAATCCTTAACTTGTTCTGTAACTCTATGATGGCTGACAGCTCACATGCCTGAGTTTTTTATTTTCAATGTGAAACTTCTGTATTAAGCAAACCAGGCCTTTCACTCTTGCCTCCAACTACACTCTGGCTGGGATCTTTGTATCAGGTCCCTTGGTGGCAATGACTGAGAGAATGTGAAGCTGTGGCATCTTCTCTTCCCAGTTAAAGCCCACCTGACCTCTTTGGTAAAGGGACAATGAAAGCCCACCATCACAAGAGTCAGCATATCTGCATTTTAGTGGAAATGTCTAAAGCCCAACACCACCCTCTGCATCAGGATTCAAGGTAAGAAAGGAGGGAGAGTGAGACAGGGAGGAAATATGAGTGATAAAGTAAATAAGACAAGAAACCTAAGAAGAGAGGGGACCAATGGCTTCTGCAAGCTTAACATTTGTGTCCAGGGACAGCCTTATTCCAACACTGTACACATGTCCCATACATGTGTACAGATCCTCCCTCTTCTAGGGCACATAAGCTTCTCAAAGGCAGAGTGTAGAATCTGAACATCTCTGGCTCTCCAAGGCCTGGCAAGGTGCCATCAGTATGTGCTCAACACCATCCTGGACTATAACAAATCACTGGACCATTCATAGAAAAAAGTGTACTCCTGGAGTCAAACTAGTCAGCTCAGCTCCATATGCTCTTGGCAGGCAGTGTCACCTCCCGTTTCTTCCACCACTACCACTGCCTGACTTGCCTTACCTTGTTTAGAAGTAAGTAAAAAGTAAGACCCTTGATGGGAGGTAAGTGTTAGGGGCTGACCTGTGCTCAGGGCTCTCCCTGAGCCACTATTACAGAATTTTTCAAAGACATTCAAAGAGGAAAAGCCATACTAATTTTTCCTGGGGGTTAGTCGGGGGATGGTGTTTCTTTCCATCTTCAATTAATGAAGAAGGGACAGCTCAGGATCTAGAAATATAAAGATTAGGCAGGCCACTTCAGAATCATAGAACCTAATTAATTCATTTAAAATATTGTTAGGAACAACAGCTGGATCAAAGAATAACTCAAGGAAGAAATAAAAAGATTCCTTGAGACAAATGACAATGAAGAGACAACATGTCAAAACTTATGGGACACAGCAAAAGCAATAATTAGGGGGAAACTCATTGCAATACAGGCCTATGTCAAGAAACAGGAAAATAACAAAACCAACAGTTTAAAAGATCACCTCAAAGAATTGGAACAACAGCAACAGAGAAATCCAACCACAACCAGAAGGCAAGAAATAATAAAAACCAGAGCAGAAATAAACAACATCGAAACTAAGAAAACAATACAAAAAATCAATGAGACCAGGAGTTGGTTTTTCGAAAAAATAAACAAGATAGACAAACCATTGGCAAAACTCACCAAAAAAAAAAAGAGGGAAAACACCCTAATCAGTAGGATCACAAATGAAAGGGGCGAGATTACAACAGAACCCCAAGAAATACAACATATCATGAGATCATATTATGAACAACTATACTCAACTAGGCTAGAGAACCCAGTGGAAATCGACAGATTCTTGGACAAACACCCTCTTCCAAGACTGGAAAAGGAAGATCTAGAAATCCTAAACAGACCAATCACCTCAGAGGAAATTGAAGATGTAATTAAAAAACTCCCTAAGAACAAAAGCCCAGGCCCAGATGGATTTACAGGTGAATTCTATCAAACATTTCAAGAAGACTTACTACCACTTTTCCATAGGCTCTTCCAAACCATAGAAAAAACAGGAATCCTCCCCAACTCCTTTTATGAGGCTAATATCACACTCATTCCCAAAGAAGGCAAAGACACTACCAAAAAAGAAAACTACAGACCAATCTCACTAATGAACATAGATGGAAAGATACTTAACAAAATCTTAGCAAACCGAATCCAGCACTTCATCAAAAAGATCATACATCACGATCAAGTGGGATTCATCCCAGGAATGCAAGGTTGGTTCAACATACGCAAATCAATCAACATTATACACCACATCAACAACATAAAAGACAAAAACCACATGATCATATCAATCGATGCAGAGAAGGCGTTCGACAAAATCCAACATCCTTTCATGTTAAAGACACTCAGCAAAATAGGGTTAGAAGGAACCTTCCTCAAGATAGTTACAGCTATATATGATAAGCCTACAGCCAACATTATACTCAAAGGTGAGAAACTAGAAGCATTCCCACTAAGATCAGGAACTAGGCAAGGCTGTCCACTCTCTCCACTCTTATTCAATATAACCTTAGAAGTTCTAGCAATAGCAATTCGACAAGAGAAGGGAATCAAAGGTATTCAAATACGGAAAGAGGAACACAAGCTATCTCTATTTGCCGACGATATGATGATATACATCGAAAACCCTAAAGAGTCCACAGTAAAACTCCTAGAAACAATACAGCAAAGTGGCTGGTTACAAAGTCAATACACAAAAGACAGTAGCGTTTCTATATACAAACAATGAAGTTGAGGAGAGAGATTAAAAATACAATTCCATTTAAGATAGTTTCAAAAAATATCAAGTATCTAAGAATCAACCTTACAAGAGAAGTGAGAGACCTATACCAGGGAAACTTCAAAACACTTCAGAAAGAAATTGAAGACGATCTAAAGAAATGGAAGAACATCCCATGCTCATGGATAGGTAGAATTAACATAATCAAAATGACTATCCTACCCAAACTCCTATATAGATTTAATGCAATCCCTATCCAAATCCAGACACAATTCTTTAAAGAATTAGAACAATCATTCACAAAATTCATCTGGAACCACAAAAGACCCAGGATATCCAAACAAATACTGAAAAACAAGAAGCTGGGAGGCATCTCCTTACCTAACTTGAAACTATACTATAAAGCCATAGTAATCAAAACAGCATGGTACTGGAACAGAGACAGGACCTCAGACCAGTGGGTCAGAACAGAATTCCCAGACATAAACCCCCAGGTATATAGCCAACTAATATTTGATAAAAGAGGCAAAAATCTGAAATGGAACAAAGAAAGCCTATTCAACAAATGGTGTTGGTACAACTGGAAAACCACATGTACGAAAGTGAAAATCAACCCATACCTTACTCCATATACAAAAGTCAACTCAAAATGGATCAAAGACCTTGAAATCAGACCCGAATCCATAAAGTTTATCGAGAATAAAATAGGCAGAACACTAGAAGACCTATATATCAAAAAAGGTCTTTGAGAATGGAGCACCAATGGCAAGAACGCTAGCATCAAACATAAACAAATGGGACTACATCAAACTAAAAAGCTTTTGCATGGCAAAAGAAACCCTACTTAATGCAAGAAGACAGCTAACAGAATGGGAAAAAATCTTTTCACTCGACATATCAGATAAAGGGCTGATATCTAGAACATACAAAGCACTTAGAAAGCTGAGCCCCCCAAAACCAAACAAAGCTATAAAAAAATGGGGAGAAGAAATGAATAGACACTTCTCTGAGGAAGACAGAAGGATGGCCAACAAACACATGAAAACATGCTCACCTTCACTCATCATCAGGAAGATCCAAATCAAGACAACAATGAGATACCACCTTACACCAGTGAGGATGGCTCACATCAAAAATAATGGAAACAACCTTTGCTGGCGGGGATGCGGTATGAAAGGAACTCTCATCCACTGCTGGTGGGAATGCCCCCTAGTCCAACACCTATGGAAGAAAGTCTGGAGAGTGCTCAAAGAACTCAGAATTGAGCTGCCATTTGACCCAGCAATTGCTCTCCTAGGCATATACCCACAAGATGGAAAGACATTCATTCCAAAATACATATGCACCCCACTATTTATCGCAGCACTCAGTATAATAGCCAAATCTTGGAACCAACCTAGATGTCCAACAACGGATGAATGGATCATTAAGATGTGGTACATATACACAATGGAATACTACATGGCAGTTAGAAATGATACAATCACAGACTTTGCAGCAACGTGGATGGACCTAGATCATATTATATTAAACTAAGTAAGTCAGAAGACAAAAGATAAACACAGAATGGTAGCACTATTCTGAAATACCTAGAACATACATTTTACACACAACTAATACCTAACAATCATATAACAGGGTTCAACAGGGTAGAAACTCCGAACACTGTAATAGTCAACATATACGTGGAAGCAGTGTCCAAAATACATGAAAAACGAACAACGCAAACTCTTGACAGCACATTATACCACAAAGAAAACAGAAACAGCAACATAGAGAGAACAGGTATGTAATCAGACTCCTACAACAAAGGCCCACAATAATCCCTTAGGGATCGTTAACAGGAACACAAGTATAGAACACCACGGGAATTCACGGACTGCAAGGGCAACATACCATAACACTACGTTTTAATCCCTTTACCTTAATATATTTTAAATAACCTCTCAGCTTTTCTGTCACAGGCGCCCTTAGATACAAAGGGCGGACAAACTAAGATGGCAACTCGGGATACCACACGAGATACCATACCTTGCCTGCACTACGAGATGGCCACGCGAAAACTCTTTAACATACACTTTATCTCTAGGTTAAACCTTCATTTAGGAATTGAAGCACGTGACCAGTCAATCCACCAAAGCAGTACCTGCGACGTACAGACCTAAACTACAGGTTCTAGTCATCGAACACATTCAACCAAACCAGCATTCCCTTGCAATTCTCTTCGTTCTTCTCACTACTTTTTTTTTCTTCTTTTTTTCTCTTCTATTCTTCTCTTTACTTTTTTCCCTTTCTCTTCTCCCTTTCTTTCTTCGATATTTTCTCTTTTCTCTTCCTTCATACCCCTCCCATATACCTTCCCCTTTCTCCCCCCTGGAAATCCAACTATCCCTTCACCCCTCAATCCCATCCAGGTCTCCCACCATATTAAAACTCTCCACCCTCAGCCCTTAATCTTTTAGGCATCAAGATCGACCTCCCACCCAACGAACCAGTACCCAGCACCCAGGCGAGGGGACACCCAGCCAAACCCGCACCTCGTCTTCTGCAAGAAAAGACAGCCAACTCCCCTGTGGACTCATGCTGCGAGACCCTCCCTACCATCTCCCCCTAACGTGGACTGTTTCTTGAAACTGGACTTAGGTCCAATAGTATCCCCAATGCAAGAACTCTTCCAAGACCTCCCTGCCACAAAATTTTTACCAATCTGAAGAAGGTCAGGGGGTGTGATTGGAAGATGCCCACAAACCCACACACCACAAGAAAAATCCAAAAGACAATGGGAAAAACTGTACTTCCAACATAGGAATAAGACCTGTAATACACTACCTCTTTACCTGTTCTCCCCCAATTGTAAAGTAGTCTGTTGCACCACTTTGGTCCTTTAAAAACTTCGCTAACTCATTTTATCTTATTATTATTTTTTTTTTGTAATTTATTTAATTAATTAATTTTTTAAAATGTTTGTCCTACACATACATTTGTGGGCACATATACTTTTATTTCTTTTTTTTATCGTTTTTGGGTATGCAATCTATTTCTGTTACCCACTCTGTCCACCCCAAATACACCGACAATATAACGGAGCACCACTTCCCCATGCAAAGGCACACTAAATAAAGGGGAAATCTTACATACAAAAAAAAGAGCTCTTATCTACTAGAGATAGGAACTCATAGTTGTTTATAATACAGGGATATCTCCTACCTTGAAAATATGTCATGTGGAATCAACTTAGACCTCAGGTAATTATATACCATTCATCCAGCCTTGAACCCTGGATCCCAGACATAGAAACGGCACAGCTCTTCACAACAGCTGCAAGAAACAAACTCCATCTGGGACAGCCTTAATATGGCAGGGTCAACAACAAGGGCCAGCTCTAACATGATATCCCGACAATGAGGAAAATGTGAACAACTTGACCTTAGAGCAGTTTAGCCTACCTTACCAGCTAACGACAAGACAAAACCAGAAGACGTGGCACCCTTTGGTAGGTCCAAAAAGCCAAGATCGTGATTTACAGATGACTGGCTGCTAGAACCACGACCAGACTGTATACATCTTGGGACCAATAAAAAAGCCCCAGTCTAGGGCTTGAGCTAAGACCTGCACAATAAGCATGATCCCCAGCTCCAAAGGTCCGGCAGAGACAATTGTAACGGAAAGGGGATTCTGGAAGCACAAAGAAAGACGCTATTCTAGATGCCATCCTAGGTTCAGTGCAAAGACCAAGACCACCAACCACAGAAGATGGATTAAAATGGCACTGAGGTAACAGAACCTCTAGATTCACAAAGACTGACTTCACCATAAGTCCTACCTCAGAATCTGTGCAGATACTGAGACCTCTAAACACAGAGCTCTGATTGTATCACCCTGGACAGAGCAGAAGTCTTCCACACACCAAAAAAAAAAAAAAAAAAAAAAAAACCACCACCGGGAGAGTAATGATCCTGAGCAAAGAGCTGATCCCATGACACTATACTCCAAGGACGAAGAAACCCCATATCGCATAGGGCAAGTGAATTCCTTTTCGAATGACCCCAATATTTACTGTGCCAGGGCAGGAGGGAAAAAAACAAAAATACAAAAAACACAAAACCTTGGACATTTTATATATATATATATATATATATATATATATATATATATATATATATATATCTTACCTTCATTTATTATCGTTATTATTATTTTTATTTACCTAGCTATTTTGGTCGATTTCTCTGTTTGGATGTGATTATTGAAATTGTTGTCCCCAATTATTCTTATTTTTTTTTCTCTCTTCCTTTCTCTTCTTTCGTTTTGTGCTACGCCATGTTTCTTATTTCAAGACCACGGCGTGTTTTTTTTTTTTTTTTTTTTTTTAATCTGTTTTTTTGTGGTGCCTATCGATATAACCGGAGTCCTCACTGGATATTTGACACTTCTTTTGGTACTGGTGGAGTGTTTCACCTTCTTGTTCTCATTCACTTCCCAAATTGATGATGAGAACCTCTAGAAGGATTCTACCCATTTTCGGGGTATTAGACCCTTACCCCAGTTTATTTACTTTCTCTTTTTCAGGCAAAACCACGTAACTTGAACTAGCTAGCCCTGCCCCCACTTACAGGGGGAAATAAGGGAGGCATCAAGACCAAACTGATGCAAGACTACTAAGTAGTAGGTTAGATACAGAGGGGACCACATATTCTAGCCGCCCTTAGGGTGAGAGAAGAGGAAATGGGAGGTAGGACAAAAACGGAGGGTTAGGGAGGACAATTTGGGGATGGGAAGCCCCCCTGATTTTATGTAAATATGTACCTAAAATATTATTGTCAACAATATGTAAGCCACTATGATCAAAATAAAAATTATATAAAAAAATATTGTTAGGAGAGAGTGGATCCCTGAAGCTATATAACATGGCTCCCTCCCTATCAGAGTAGATTTCAGAAAAATTTAATCCCTCTCTCTATGAGCTGATCTCCATCCATGGGGCAACATGGAGATATAGGTGCTCAAAGCCCAGGCAGGAAAACCTTGGCTCTCTGTAGATCTGAGTTCCTACTGGCAGGCTGTGTGACAGGCATCACATGGGTTATACAACCCCTTGTTCTCATCTGCAGTGAAAAGATGGGAAGGAGTAGAACTTGACTGAAATTTTGGAGTATTCTGACACCAAAGTCCTATGATTGTAGGATGAAAGAAAACATCCATCATCATCAACCTACATTCTGTAGGAATTATGGCAAGTAGGACATTATGTCATATGTTCAAGGCATCTCAAAGACCTGGACAGCAGAATCTGACTTTCCCTCAGGACCCTTCAGAGAGTCTGCCATTTCTGAGCCTCTCATAGGTCTTTCTACCTCTGTTCATTCTTTGCTACTTAGAAGTAAGCATCTCAACATATTGTTTATAATTCTTTGGCGACTTGCTATTCACCCTGTCAACACCCCAGTGCCCACACCAATCAGTAGCATGAGCAACAAACTAGGAGTTTATTATAATTATAGGTTACACCTCAGACTTAGTGCATCAAGATCTATAGTTCATAAAGATCACAAATTAAGTATAAAATACCGTCAAGACTGGGAAACTCAGATTTATCATGCTTGTGCAACTGGGTACAAATGGAATTATCTGAGATTTCACAAAGCTAGTGACCACCTCCTGAAGTTCTGATTTCATTAGTATGGAGTAAGATATAGGCACTGAGAATTAATAGAACACAATCCCAGATGAGTCTCATGGTCCTCTGTTATAACTGTATTTTTAATCAATGTCTGATGTTTCCAATCCTGGTGAGTTCCAAGTTTATAGCATAGTTTATAGCATAGATCTTTCCATGGAGGTAGGAAATCTAGACAAGGGGTAAGTGAAAAAGGCCCCACGCCAAGAAATGACAGTTTTTCAACCACAGGCTAAACTTTTCAGAGAGCAGAGCAGGAGCTTGGGGGTTGCTGGGAGGCTTGGCAGGCCTCCAGCCATTCCCCTATTTCCCCCTGGACTCTAGGCCTGGCCTGAGTGGCCTGCTGTGGGTTCCAGGTGGACTCTATTAGGGGTCCCCAGGCTCCCCCATTCCTTACTCTAGGAAGGAGGAGCAAAGGGAGGGGTCAGCAGATAACTGGCTTCCAGTGCCTTGATACTGGAGACCAGCTCTTCCCAGGTATTGGGGTTAGGGGACACCCCATGCCGGATGGCATTCTCCCTAGCTTGGGGGCTGCTGGGAGGCTTGGCAGGCCTCCAACCATTCCCCTATTTCCCCCTGGACTCTAGGCCTGGCCTGAGTGCCTAGAGAATCTAGGTAGCATCTAGAGAGAATAATTTCAAAAACAGCTCTGGAAGATGGCCAGCCCAAAGGGATCTCCGTTGTTCCTGCTTAAGAATCTATAATTCCCCACAGAGGAGGCGTGCTCCCTTCTATCTTTGGATCCAGGCCCAGTAGGTGAGGCACTTTGAATGAACATCCTCAACACCAGCAAGTTCTAATCATATGAGTATAGTCTAATGTGGGATGTTTCCAAAAATGACAGCAACAACTGGCAGGAAGGCAGAAAAAGCCAGTGCCATCTAAGGAGGAATGAGCCAAGGGAAACTGGCCAAAAGATTTTGTTTACATCACCAAAAATGACCAAAGACAAGGACAAGAAGACCCAGTCTAGGATTTTTGGAATGTGAGTCTGTGACTGGGCCTTATGTACTCTCACTTTTCAAGGGATAGGAAGATTGATAAGAGCCTCCTCAGATTTTTTGGTAGGTTTAATCCTTTCTATAAAAACCTGAGTTACATTGAAATATGAGTGATTTGTTTAGTAAGAGAATTTTTTTTTGGTTTTTGGACCATACCCAGTGACGCTCAGGGGTTATTCTAGGCTCTATGCTCAGAAATCGCACCTGGGTTGGGGGACCATATTGGACGCTGGGGATCAAAGCCAGGTCCATCCTGAGTCAGCTATGTACAAGGCAAATGTTCAACCACTGTGCTATCCCTCTGCCCCCCCCAAAAGAGAATTTTGCAGTCATAAAATGGCACTGAAAGGAAAGTATATACATTATTTATATTATATTATATGTTACTTATAAAAAGCTTACTGGGACAGATATCTACATATATCTACATATATCTGTCCCAGTAAACTTTTTTAAGTAATTGGTATTAATCTACCAGGCACAGAGGTAGAAGGAAAAAATGTAAAGCCTAAAAGCAGTGTGACCTTAAAAAGTCATTCCTTAACATGGACCTCATTCCCCATATGTAAATTGAAGCTCTCATAGCAGATGATCTCTTTTTATAACTTCTCTAAAGATGGAGGCCTTTATTCCAGAGCTTTGTGAGTGCCAAACCACTGCAATTCCCAAATGTGAAGCTTTAAATTCTCATGATTAGAGCTTCGTCCAGATTCCCATTGGCTGAGAAGGGGTAGAAAATTCCAGAGAGACCAGAAGAAGAGATAGTCAGTGGATCAATTTCTGAGGGTCTTTTGTGATTTCACTTCATGAAGCAGCAAAGATGAATAAATTCCAAGCAAGTTTTTTCCCTCTATCCCACCACCAAAAATGGTGCTATTCTCTTCCCACCTCTCTAGCTATACCTGCTCAGTCTCCTTCACTCTCTTCCCAACCATGGAGTCTTGCAGTGTCTGCCCTGATCTGTCCATTTCATTTCTTCTCTTTATATGTCCACTCCCCTGGTGATCTCAGCGGTTTTGTGATTTGGCACTGCTTATAATTCCCAAAATTACATGTCTGACCCCTTGATCTCTCTGCTACCGGATGCCAAGTCAGCCTGAATGGTCAGAAAGGCTGCAGACGAAAGAGCAATAGATCCAGGAACCATCTTGAGACCACTTAGTTTTTTCCAAGGTCTTTGAGAGGACGGTGTATATTTTCTGGTTACTAAATAGATGGCATATTTTTCAAATGTCACAAAAGCTTATGAAGAACAAGGTAGTACTCTACAGATAGTTGGTGTGCCAGTGTCTATTGCACACTCAGTCATTCTGTGCACAGAAGAATATGCCCAGGAACTTGAGGAAAATATCATTTTGGGTAGAGGCCAGGAGACATTGTCCTTAGTGAACCTCTGGCTCAGCATTCTGAGAAGAAAACTGTAGAATGTCTACAGACCAATAGCTCCTGTTTGCCAAGTGATTAAAGGCATGACACAAAAGAGGCATGGTTCCAATAATCAAAGGCCCGTGAAAAGAGTTCAGTAATAATTTGGTTACCAACCTATACAAGAGCTGTGGCATATTCTTTATATGAATGCAATGCTAAGAACAACTCTTTACCCAGACTATTCATAAAACAGGTACTAAAACTCTTGTCAAGGAACCTCAGTCTCCCAGAATACATGGCCAGGTAACCTCCCTCTGAGAAGTCAGAGGAAGCCCTCATCCTGAACCTCCTGCCAAGTGCATGAGCTACTTCACTACCAGCAATCCTCTGACTACAGGTATTTTTGTCTCTATTTATCTGGCTTTCCCACCTCACCTTTTTAATCTGTGACCTTTGAAATTTAAGTATACAAGTGAGCACAAAGCCTAAAGTTTAGTCTGGCAACTTTTCCTTAAGAAAGCTTTTTTTTTTTTTGGTTTTTGGGCCACACCCGGTGACACTCAGGGATTACCCCTGGCTATTGCACTCAGAAATCGCCCCTGCCCATTCGACCCAGCTATACCACTCCTAGGAATATACCCTGGTTACACAAAAATACAATACAAAAGTCCCTTCCTTACACCTATATTCATTGCAGCACTATTTACCATAGCAAGACTCTGGAAATAGCCAAGATACCCTTCAACAGATGAATGGCTAAAGAAACTGTGGTACATATACACAATGGAATATTATGCAGCCGTCAGGAGAGATGAAGTCATAAAATTTCTATACATGGATGTACATGGAATCTACTATGCTGAGTGAAATAAGTCAGAGAGAGAGAGAAAGACACAGAATGGTCTCACTCATCTATGGGTTTTAAGAAAAATGAAAGACATTCTTGCAATAATAACTTTTAGACACAAAGGAGAAAAGAGCTGGAAGTTCCAGCTCACCTCATGAAGTTCACCACAAACAGGGATGAGTTTAGTTAGAGAAATAACTACGTTTTGAACTATCCTAATATTGAGAATGTATGAGGGAAATGGAAAGCCTGTCTAGAGTACAGGCGGGGGTTGGGTGGGGAGGAGGGAGATTTGGGACATTGGTGATGGGAATGTTGCACTGGTGACGGGTGGTGTTCTTTACATGACTGAAACCCAAACACAATCATGTATGTAATAAAGTTGTTTAAATAAAAAAATTAAAAAAAAAAAAAGATATTGCTCCTGGCTTGGGACACCAGGGGATCGAACCACAGTTCGTTCTAGGCTAGCATGGGCAAGGCAGACACCTTACCGCTTGCGCCACAACTCTGGCCCCTTAAAAAAAAAACAAAACATTTTTTTTGCATAGTGATTTCTGGTCACTGGATTTACAGGACCAGAGAAAGGGAGAAACAGCATGAAATAGGGACCAACTTCTTGCCCCTGTGGTGAGCAAAGGTGGGTTGCCAAGCCTGGAATTTGACCAGGATTTCAGTCAACAGGCCTCTGATGCCCTCTGGCCTGCCAAGCTACATTATACAATAAAAGATAAAGGACAAGCCACGTGCTGAGGTGCTTGTTCCTTTGTTTAGTGATTGAGCCAGATTTGTTCATACACTGCACAACTTTATAACAGAGACTAACAGAGGGGCCTGTTCTCCCTTCCCCAGGCAGGCAGCCCTGAGCCCTGACTATCTCTGACTTGGCAAGCAAGCCAAACCTCAGCAAAAGTCCCTGGAGAATTCCAGGTCTTCCTCCCCTTCTGCTTCCTTGTTCAGAATGGCCAACAGAATAGAAAATTGTAAAGTCTCTTTTTTCCTGAGACTGAAAAAAATAATCTTGCCTTCTTTTCTTATACTCTCTACATTTTATTGTCCTTTTTTTTTTTAAAAAAAAATCACAAAAACAAGGAGGAAAAAGTCACAAGTTCTTTTGTTTATCTGCTTCCCTTATTAAAAAACTGGATGACTGCCTGTTCAATTCACCCTGTTCCTCTCTTTGGAAATGGATGCCAGAGATCTTTTGCCACTTGTGACTGAAGCTGAAAAAACTTCAACCTGTTTTTAATTGCCCTGTAGTTTGTCATATGGTTATAGTCTTTTTTGCTGGAAGAAAAACAGAGCTAATGCATTCCAATGCTTGTGTGACTTTCAGTCCCTAGAAGCAGATGACACACATTCCAGCATGAGGTGCGTCCCCAAGAAGAGTAAGTCTGAAGATATAGTGTGATACAGACAAGGGAGCAAACTAAAGTAGGTTCCCACAGGATTCCCTGCATTATAAGTGGGAAGCCAGAATGTCTGAAGTACTATGATAAGGGCATACACAGGAAGTAGCTATAGAAAAAGGATAAACCAACAGTCTTTGAGTCATATAGAGTGATTCAACAATCTTATTGACAACTTTAGAGAAGTCTTTGGGATTCACCCCAACAAGAAAAACAAAAGCAAAAATTAACAGAGGATAATATTAGTTTAAACAGGAACTACTACCAAAAGGACAACATAACTGAAATAAGGAGTTACATAGAAATCATATAACCACAAAATGTTTACATCCAAAAGGTATCAGAAACTCATCATCAAAATAATCTGAAAAATGATTAGAGGACTATATAAATATCTCTTTAAAGAGATTATATTGATGGCCATGAAGCAAATGAAAGAACGTTCATCATCTCTGAGTATTAGAAAGTGTGCATCAGCAATGAGCTATCACCACATACCTGTAAGAATATCTATTATCAAAAAGATAATGGGCCAGAGAGATATTATAGCAGGTAAAATGCCTAAACACGGTTGACCTGGATTTCAACCCTGGCAGCCTATATAGACCTCTGAATCTACTAGGAGTGATCTCTGAGAAAAGAGTCAGAAGTAAGCACTGAGTACTACTGGGTATGGCACAAACAAAAACAAAAACAAGACAAGAGGACTGGAGTCATACTACAGCAGATAGGGTGCTTGCCTTGCATTCCCAGCACCAAATATGATCTTCTGAGCTAGGAGTAATTCCTAAATCCAAAGCCAGGAATAATCCCTGAGCATTGCCCCAAAATAACAAAACATAACTGAAGCAACTGTACAATGAATAGGGCATCTTCCTTGCATGCTGAACCCTAGATTCACCCCTAACACCTCATCTATGATTCCCTGAGCACTGCCAGGAGTGATTCCTGAGTGCAGAGACAAAACTAAGCCCAATCACTGCTGGGTGTGTCCCCAAAACAAAACAAAACAAAATAAAGAAAAAGATAAGAAACAAGTGTTGGAGAAGAGATAGAGAAAGAACTAAAGTGTTGTAGAAATGTAGATTGGTGAGACCATTATGGAAAATAGTATGAATATTCCTCAAAAAGGATATTCTATATGATACAATTTCTACATTTCTGGGCATTTATCTAAAAATATGAAAATATATATAAAAGTCCTACTTTGAGGATATATTATGTCCTCATTTTAATAACAGCATTATTTACAATAATCAAGATTGGGCAACATATTAGCACACTGATCATCAGCCCTACCTGCATCTTGAGGACCCATATCCAGTATCTTTCACTGTTTCAACTCTTCTCAGCCTCTATTTATCCATTTAGTTGTGAAGGTAGTTCCATACCATTAAATTTGACATTTTAGAGTCCTTCCTGTTTTGACTTTTGCTATACTTCTTCCCAGTTATTCCCAGCTACACAATAATGCTCTTCCAACTCTTTCTAGCCACCCTGATTTTGTGCCACCCTTAGATTAATAAATATATTTCTGTTTCAAACCAAGTGTTTATCATTGCATTTTGTATCATGGAATAGGCTTAGTGGGTACCAGTTCCACAATTTTTTCTAACTACAGAGAAGATTTCATATACTCCTTACAGAAGAGATCAAATAGGTGGGTATGAAGAAGAAACAAAGGAGAGCAAAAATAGATCAGCAGAGAGGACAGCCCATATTTTGAGACTAGTAGTCATCAGAACATTTCCTAATCTCAATTGTTCATTTAGACATTTACTGCTTCTAGAGTCAAATAAAGGCAATCTTTGGCTGAAGCACTAGCTGAGCAGTTTTCTGTGTGGGAAAACAGCTTGATGAAACCAGATGGAAAGGAGAACTGTAATATAACAGGGAAAGTAGAAGAAAAACTAATGAAATTGACCATTAATAGAAGTATTTTTATTTCCTGACCTAATCTGAGCCAGACTCAAAATGTGGGAGTTTCATTCTTGGTTGAACTTCATTTGTAACCACAAAGCTTTGGGGTATTAGTGGAACTTTAATAAGACTTTAGGCAAAAATAAAGAAAAAAGAAAAGAAAAGAAGTCTAAAGCAAGAACTAGTTTTATAAACAACCCTCGGTAACACCACTGGTAGAAAACAAACACGCGCTATGTAATTTGTCTATTCTGATTATAAATATTTCACTTTATCACACACATGCACACAAAACCTTCAACTGACAATATGCAAGGACTGTTTCATACTCAACACCACAACACACTTTATGTACCATTATAGATGGAGAATGCTTTGCACACATTTGCCTTCATAACCTGCTGAGCAGGATTCAAAATAATAAATATAAATTCAGGATCCATAAATCTAGGGTACTTCTTTAAAGAAGGCAATTCAACAGCTGATCATCTTTCCCTTTGCTCAAATTCATCAAGCAAAAGGACTAAAATAAATGTCTTAGACTCTGAGTAGAAGCAACCATACCTGTTCTAAGTTTCTATGACTGTCAACATCTATAGTAGTCAACAGGCAAGAGCCATAATAGTTCAAACCCTTTTTAGTTGTGAAACTTGTAGCCGAGCTTGATAGCTTGGTTGGAGAGATGATGGTCATTAAGCAAATAAGCCTCCACAAGAGTCATCTGTTTTGTCCATTCTATAAAACTGTAGAAGTCATTCTTCAGCTCCAGAAAGAAACCCTTGTTGATAAGATGATTTCCAGAGAGTGTTGATATGGGGATATAAGTCCTTGGGGATTTAATTCATTTTTCATAATGAATCAGCAAAGCAGTTTTCCTTCTCCTTAGATACCAGCAAATATGGTCCTTCCTTTGGAAGAAACTCAGAGGTCTTTGTCTCTGCCTCCTTTACATGAGACTGATGAGTCCTTGGAGACATTTTCCTCCAGGGCTTGTCCAGGGTTGGGCCAAGCCCACTGCATTCCAGATTCCAAAGGTTTCACTGTAAATCTTATGGAAATAGAAAACTCTCCAATCAGTAAAAAAAAAAATTCACTTTAACTTATTACTTTTCCTGTTCAATAATTCTCTGACAATTTCTCTCTTGTGACTAGGGCAACTTATTACTTTGATATGCTAAGGTAGAAAGAGTTGCGGAGAAGCCAGTCTTCAGATGCCCTAACTTTCAAGATCCTTAGTAACCCTTAAAGGAACCAAATATCACTTTTTCCCAAAAGTAAAGTACCCATCCTCTTGGCAATCCAGGTGTCACATCATCTCAGGAAGAAAGTGACCATGTGGTGGGCCAAAACCTAAAAGGCTCTCAAGTAAAAGAAACAAAGACGCTGCATTGTTGAGCTAAATGGTGGTAGTTCAAGCGTCCCCAAAGAATGAACTTTAACTTTTGGCTAAGAAAAGCAACCACAGTAAATTTGGCAGTGCCTAGAGAAAGCGCCCTCATGAATCTGTGACCTTTACAGCATTTCATCTGCATGTACAGAATTCACACAGGGTCTAAGGTCTTTTCCTGTTTTGTTTTAATGCAGACCCAGAACACAGGGTACAGTTTTGCTTCTGTCTTTACTGCTGTCCTTGCCTTTCCCTTCAAGGCCTGCTGCCAGCAGAGCATTTTTGGCCAGATGGAAACATTCTCCAATCTCAAGAATGCCCAGTATCCAACAGACCTAGGTGGTTCCTAAGCTTATTTCCTGTGTGCAATTTCTGGAGTGGAATCCCAGTTTGGCTGTGCTACACAGACTGTAAGGTAGAAAAGGTGAGAAATTCTCTAAAATATTTCCAAGGTTTCTATTTACTGGAAAGACAACAAACCAGTGGCTGTTGGGAGGAATTAGACAACTGGCAGCAATTTTCCAAGAATTTCCAAATAGCCAGACATGGCCTAAGGAAGGGAGGTACCAGGAATGGAGTGAGACAAAGTGAAATATGATTTATTGATGCCCTTAGAAATTTATGTGGAGTGGACACATAGCTAATCGGTATATCTGAAGTAGAGAAATTAACGAAGTTCTTTAGAACCTGAGTGATGCTAATTTCACTTGAGAAGGCAAATCTCAGGGAAGGATAGTGGTGCTGAGAAATGCAACATGGTAGGTTGTATTTGTTTGGACCAAAACTTTGTGTGTGTGTGTGACAGAGGTAGAGATAGAGAGAGAAGCGGAGACACATAGTGAGACAAAGACAGAGAGACATTGAAAAAGAAACAGAGAGAAATGGAAGTAGGTCATTCTACTGGACAAGAAGGTTAAGGGATTGACGAAGTTCTCAGTCCTCATTTGCTTTAGAGTCGAGAAAGTCACTGTCTGCTGTAAAGAAACCACAAATCGGGAAAATGGGAAGCCAATGTTTAGAAAGAGTAGGGGGAATCAAAGCCAGAGAATAGGCATAGAAGTGAAAGGTAAAAGCAAACTGCTTTTTCAGAGGTAAGTAAGTGGCCTGATTCTCCTTGTGTAGATATTCCAACAGACCCTTTCGGAGATACTGCTGAGGAGGAACCACTAGTCTATGTCCCCCAGGCACTGGACATGAAAAGAAGATCTGAAAAGCAAAAGACTGAGCAGGCAAACAGGAATTCAAATAAAGTGTTTTAGCTCAAATCTCAGACATGACTTCCACAGTCTCTGAAAAGAGTAGAACATTCTCCCCTTGAAGGCTATTACCCCCAAACCCTAACTTACAAGTTTCTGACTCAGAGTTTTTTTTTGGAAAAAAAAAAAAAAAAAACTTGAGACGGGAGATGTTCAGAGTGCACCATGGATGTCAGCTCTAAAACAAGACCAAAGACTTTTTTTAAATAAGCAATAAATAGTGTAAAGTGTGATTTACTAGATGCTGATATACTAGATCTCTCTGCCTCTATTATTTTGAAACCCATTCCCCTAATAGTAGGTCCGCTAAAGCCATAATGTTCTGTGCAGCTGATTGACAATGAATGAGTGGTCCATCCCTTGGAGACACTTAGTTTGGGACAATTCTAAAGGGGCCTAAAATGTTCAGGGTTCCCCAAGATCAGCTGAGGCCAATATAATGTTGCAATACATTATGGTTTGACTTCTACTCAATTCTTTCCCTCACTCTCTTATGGGATTTGAGGCCATCTCTAGTAAACTTTGCATATACAAATCTCTACCTTTTAGTCTGTTTCCTTAAAATATAATTTGAAACATGATATATGTAATTCTAAAGAAAAATCATGCTCCAATATTTTCATATCTAAGAAAGTCTTAGTCTTAATAAAAATAAGAAAATCATGAGAAAAATTAGAAATTGAGATTTATTGACATGTACAGTATGTGGGGCTAGAGCAATAGTATAGCTAATAGGACATTTTCCTTGCATGCACCCAAGCCCGGCTTGACCCTGGCATCCAAATGATTGCTGGTTATAGACCCAGGAGTAATTCCTGAACATATCCAAGTATGACCCAAAATCCACCCCCCAAAAAAGTGTATAAATAATCTAATTGTTTAACAACAGGATAAAACCCAACTTCCCATACACAAATATTATTTGGAGTCTGTTTCCTTGAAACATTTTCCTTGAAAAATATTTCATCTAAATATGTCAAATTAAAGAAATATCACAGACTTAAAAACAATTTTGACCCAGAAGTTTCACATATAAGGTAGTCTTCACTAGCCTTACTAAGATAGTTTAAGAAAATAATGAGACAAATCAGAATTTTAAGAGAACAAAATAAGAATAAATAAAACTTATTGTCATTATGTTAAAAATTGTAATGTATAACGAGAAGAGGATACCTAAAATAAAGGTATAGAATCTTTTACAGTCTTAAAAAAAAAAGTCTTAAAAAGACTTTTTGGGGAATTGTTAAAGAGACCATATTGTATATGGGAGTGAAGTTTCTCATACATCATGGGTACTTGCTCTACCATTTGAGATATCTCTCTAGCCTTTAAAATTTATTTTTGAACATTAAGTGACATCAACTAACTTTAATGCTAATTTGGGTCTTGTGTTTAAATAATCCCTGTGCACATTGTCTCACATCCATCAGAGTTCAACCACACCAAAGCAGTTTGAAGAATCTGATCTATTTCACTATGTAGTCACTGACATTTTTTAGGTCTGAACAATTTTAAAGATCGGAAGCCTCATCCCCCCATTCTTCCTAGGTAACTTGACCTTACCTGCAAGACCCCGCCCATTTTCTGGGAGGGGTCTTGGAAAAGGTAGATAAGGCTTTGACCAGATGGGATTAGGGCCTTTTTGGCGCCCTTTTGGTCTTTTGCCAGCATGGAGGTCAAAGGGAAGATGGCTGAGTTAAGATGCAGGGCTAGCTAAGAATGGCTGAATGCTTAAAAGGTTATGATATAGACCACACATGTGGTGGACAGGGCATGAATAAAGTTGATGCTTCCTGATGCCTGTCTCTGGATAAGTCTGATTCTGCCGTTCACCTAAACCTGGGACCCGCCAACTGAATGGGGATTGCGGAGCCACATGGCCTGGGATGGCAGAGAAAAATCCCTCCATCCATCCACCTCTATCCATCATTAATTATTTAATTCTACAAAGATCCACATTTTTTAGTTCTTTTTCCCATCCCAAGACAGTTCAGACATCTAAAAGGAAAAGAAGGAAATTCAAGGGCAATATGACACTGCCTAAATACAATTGCAATATGATCAATCTCTGCTTCAAAAGGAAGCAATGGCTCTTATTAGGAGAGAGGAGCCATTGCTGACATATCCTGTGACCTCCTTTTGCCCTGCTCTTCCCAATCAAAGATATTGTCTACCTTGGTATGGACAGGAGCAACTCTAACAAAATGGGGTCCAAAATGTTGTATTATTTTTCTTAATTATTTCTAATTTTTATTATAATACAGTAATTCACTATTTTTATCTTTAATAGAAAGATTTAATAGAAAACACTTGATGCACTTGAATAAAAACACATTATTACTTTTCTTCATTGTTATTCCCATTTGTAAATTTTGGCTTCTCAAGAAAAACATTCAGAGGTTCCATCCTGCCCAATGTAACCTGAGGAATTAATATTTCTTCGGTAAGAAAAGAGAGAATGCTATTGTCTTTGTATAGTAGGTTGTATAAGGCTACATTGGAGCTAACTACATACTTAATTCTAAATTATTTGTTAGATTTTAGTACCACAAGTCACTGAAGACTTAAAATATTTCAAGCAAAACATGATTCATTGAAGCAATTCATTAAATTGTCAATAATACAATCATTTCAGACATTAAATATTCGAACACCATTCCTACCACCACTATGACCTTCCTTTCACCAGTGTCTCCAATCTCTGACCCACCACCATAGCCTTCCTTCTTGCATACACAAGTAAATTTACTTTATAGTGCTTGCTTTATGTTATGTTCTTAATAAGGTACCCACGGATACTGATAGTTATTCCTTCCTTTCCTCCTCATTTTCCTCTAATATGCTTAAAATTTACTAAGAATTGGTTGGAGGGCTAAAAGAAACCAAAGTATCCTAGAACAATTGCATGGAACACTAAGAAAACTAATAGTAAAAAATAAAGTTTGTAAAATAAAATTTGTTCCTCTCCACTCTGTCTATGAAACTGGAGGTATTGCTTGGAATAGAAGCCACCATGATTAAAGAGAAGCCCAGATGGAACCAGATACTTCATAACACATGTGTCTGTGTAGTGGTTTCTTTTAGAGTAATTACTTTATGACACTGGATGCTGGAAGATCTCTGTCTCACCTTTCTAGAATTGTATTCCAGCAGCTCCTACGTTTATTAGAAGACTCTATAATAGTTGAAAGATAGAACCCCGATGCCACATACAGGAATATTGTGAGTTCCTCCATCTCTTATTCTAAGGAGTTCCAAGTAAGGGAAGACCAGCTAAACTGAGAAGAGAATACCTGGAACAACTCAGGATAATCTAAAGAAATGCACCTGCCTTGCTATCCTAAGCCAAAGAGGAAAGCAAGACTGAGTTGGGGAGAGCAGATATTAGAACTCCAAAGTTGTGCTGATATCTCAGCTTGAGCAATAGCTACCTAGTGTTAATATAGCCCTGGGCAAATCTGCAAAGCAGACAAAGTAGATCTTGTAACCATACCAACTGTTGCCTCATTCTCAGCCTCCCAGACATTACTTGCACTGAAACTGCCTTAAGTCGGTTCCAAATTATCCAATGAGCCTAGACATGCCTTTTAGACTAATGTCTGATTTAAAATGCAAATGAGGCTTACCTCCACCAACAATGCCTCTACAGCTTCTGGCCAGTCTTCCGCTGCGACAGGCAGAAGTGACATTGTGAAAAAGCATGGGGTGAGAGCCCAAAAACCCTGGTTTTACCACTGACTATTATGGGATGATAATGGCCAACTTTTTTAAATCTCTTCTTTAAATCTCAGTGTTCTTTAACATAGAATGCAGAAGATAATGCCTGCCCAAATTTTCCAAGTGTTTTTGGACTCCTCGAGTACTGGAGAAATAATAAAATGGGTTTAGTAGTGCTGAGGGAGTCATTTCTTAGCAAGGATCCAGGAATAGCCTCTGAGCACCACAAGGTGCGTCTTCAAAACCTAAAAGTATATTTTGTAAAGGTTTCCCTTTGATTTAGCATGCAGTTCTAGCTTATTTAAACAAAATTTTTAATCAGAGCATAAAATAGCAGGTAGGACACTTGGCTTGCATGAAACCAATCCAGGTTAAATTCCCAGCACAAGGGGCCGGAGAGATAGCATGGAGGTAGGGCATTTGCCTTGCATGCAGAAGGACAGTGGTTAGAATCCTGGCATCCCATATGGTTCCCTGAACCTACCAGGAGCAATATCTGACCCTAGAGAACCCCGAGAGCTGCCAGGTGTGACCCAAAAACCAAACAAACCAAAAAATTCCCAGCACTACATATAATCCATTGAGCCCACCAGGAGAGATCCATAAGTGCAGACCTAGAATTAATCCCTGAGCACTGATGAACATGGCCCCAAACAGAAACAAAACAAAACAAAACAAAAACCTCAAAACTTGAATTCAGATAAGTACTTTTCTAAATTAAAAAAAAAAATGATAGAATGGTATTACTTTAAAGATTCCACAAATATTACTGACGGGAAAATAACACACCTAAAAATGCCATAGTTAAACAACTAGAACATTTACAACTCAAAGTAGCAAGTTAATAAGTAGCCTGGGGAGGAGTTGGGAGCCGCTTGTGTGGCCGCAGCAGGGAGAGCCTGTGATGATATGGCAGCCGCCAGCTCCAGCCGGGCGGGAGTGGCCGTGCCTTTTGAGAAGTCGCAGCTTACTTTGAAAGGGATTCAGGATGATACCTCCCAGGAAAATGGAAGACAAGAAGAGAGAAAGAAGTAACTGAGTGGTTCTCCTGGTCTTTCACACCAGCACCCCCAGTATCATTGGGACGTACTGCTCTACCTTTTCCCCTCTGCTTTAGTTCCCTGTGTCTTTTTGGAGCACAAATATGGAGTTCTAATAGAGACTTTGATAAAACATCAGGGTCTTTTGAACAGAAGCTATTTTGTCTGATATTCAACTCAAGAGATATTGGAAACACTGAACTCTGCTGGATCTCAGATGCCAGCACCCCTATCTGCCTCTCTTCTGTGCTGTGCTGCATTTTTGGCCTGATTTTATCCTGTGTGTGGCTCATTTGCAGACAGCTTGCCTTTCCTGGAGCCTTCGCTGGAGGTGAGCTTAAACGCCCAGAAAGCTGAAGCCGCTAAACTCTGCTGGAACTCAGATGCCAGCACCCCTATCTGCCTGTCTTCTGTGCTGTGCTCCATTTTCGGCCTGATTTCATCCTGTGTGTGGCTCATCTGCGGACGGCCCACCATGAGCCTTCCATGGAGGTGAGTCAACATGCCCAGAAAGGGAGAAGCCAGAGGAGCACGGCTGCTCCACTTCTAGACCATGCACATCATTTAGCCAATAAATAAAGCCACAACATGTAGAAAAACCCACAATACAAGTGTGACAATGGGAAAACAATGCAGGCCAGCGCCAGACATAGAGAATAAAGATGGCAACTCTGATGACTTGAACATGACCAACCAGTCAGTTTCCCAGATAAGGAGTTTAGACTCACAATATGGAACATATTTAAAGAACTCAAACAAAGTATAGAAGAGAACAATAATAAGAATCAAGAGAATATGAAGATAGAAATCAAAAACTCCAAACTAAAATTTCAGGTCAAATAACAGGTCTGAAAAACTCAGTAGATGAATTGAAGAAAAACATGTTAGAGCTTTCCCACGGGTTAACAGCAGCTGAGGATAGAATTAGTAAACTGGAAGATGAGATGAATAACAATCCCATACAGCAGAAGAAATTGGAAAAAAGCCCCAAAGCAAATAATCAAACAATAGAAAATTACTCAAAGAATGGAAACAGATGAAAATAGAAGTCTATGATAAGCTCAACAGAAACAACTTAAGAATCATTGCAGTCCCAGAGATCCAGGAAGAAAATCTCCAGGAAGAATCAATGGTCAAGAACATTATTAAAGAGCTAATGAATACATGCAATCAAATCCTGGATGCCCGAAGAGTACCAACTAAAAGAGACCCCAGAAAAAAACACCCCAAGACACATCCTAGTCACAATGACGAATCCCACAGATAGAGACATAATTCTGAAAGCAGCAATATAGAAAAGAGAAATTACATTCAAGGGAACATCCTTGAGATTTACTGCAGACCTGTCACAGGAAACACTTAAGGCCAGAAGGCAGTGGTGGGACATAGTGACAAAAATCAATGGAATAAATGCTTCACCTAGAATACTGCACCCAGAAAAACTCACTTTCAGGTTTGAAGGAACAATACATAGTTACACAGACAAACAACAGCTCGGAAACTTTACAGACTCAAAACCATTCTTAAAAGAAAAACTGAACGGCCTACTTTAAGACAAGACTGGCCAACAAACACACCAAACTTTGACAGAAAGATGGCACTAACTCCTAGGAAAATTCTTTCTCTCAATGTCCATGGACTAAATGCACCAGTTAAGAGACACAGAGTGGCTAAATGGATCAAAAAAAACTCAATCCAACCTTCTGCTACCTAAAAGAAATGCATCTGAATAGTCAGAACAAGCATAGACTCAAAATAAAAGGCTGGAGGAAAATCATCCAATCAAACAACACCCATAAAAAAGCTGGAGTGGCCATACTAATATCAGATGATGCAAACTTTATACTTAGAAAAGTTCTAAGGGACAAAGATGGACATTTTGTACTAATCAAGGGATACGTACAGCAGGAAAAAATCACTCTTCTAAACTTATATGCACCGAATGAGGGGCCAGCAAAATATTTAATTAAATTGTTGACAAATCTGAAAAATAATATCAATAACAACACAATAATTGTGGGAGAACTCAACACGGCATTGTCAACACTTGACAGGTCAACCAGACTGAAACCCAACAGGAATATACTAGACCTGAACAGAGAAGTGGAAGAAAGAGGCCTAGTAAATATATACAGGACACTCCCCCCCCCCCCAGAAGCCTGGATAAATATTTTTCTCTAATTTACATGGGACATTCTCCAGGATAGAATACATGCTAGCACATAAAACATACCTCCATAATATCAACAGGGTAGAAATTTTGCAGACTACCTTCGCTGACCACAAAGCTGTGAAATTATTTATGAATTCCAAAGGGACTCAGAAAAAAAACTTTAACACCTGGAAGTTAAATAGCCTCATACTCAATAACCAGTGGGTCCAAGATGAAATCAAAGAGGAAATAAAAACCTTCCTGAAAACAAATGACAATGGAGACACAAACAATCAGAACCTATGGAACAGAGCAAAAGCAGTACTGAGAGGAAAAATTATAGCTTTGCAAGCACACATCAGGAAAGAAGAAGGGGCATACCTGAATAGCTTAATGATGCAGCTCAAAAAATTAAAAAGTACTCAACAAAGAACCCAAAAATAGGAAGGCAGAAGGAAATAACAAAGCTGAGAGCAGAAATCAATGAAGAGGAAACCCTAAAAACAATCCAAAAGATTAACGAAAGCAGAAGTTGGTTCTTTGAAAAATTAAACAAGATTGATAGAACACTGGAAAAACTAACAAAGAAAGAGAGAGAAACTTGATAACTCGTATTAGGAATGAAAAAGGAGAGATCACTACTGATATGGTAGAGATTCAAAGGGTAATCAGAAACTACTTTGAGAAACTCTATGCCATAAAAAATAAAAACCTGGAAGAAATGGATAAATTCTTAGACTGTTATAATCTTCCATGCTTGAATGAAGAGGATGTAGCATATCTAAACACACCCATCAGTATTGAGGAAATTAAGACAGTAATCAAATGTCTGCCCAAAAACAAAAGCCCAAACCCAGATGGATTCACTAATTAATTCTTTCAAACCTTTCAAGAGGAACTACTACCAATCCTGGCAAGACTCTTCCATGAAATTGAAAAAACAGAAAAACTTCCAAACAGCTTTTATGAAGCCAACATCACCTTGATACCTAAACCAGACAGAGATGCTACAAAAAAAGTTACAGACCAATATCGCTGATGAATACAGATGCAAAGATCCTCAACAAAATCCTGGCAAATAGGATTCATTAAGAAGATCATCCACTACGATCAAGTAGGTTTCATCCCAGGAATGCAAGGATGGTTTAACATCCATAAATCTATCAACATAATACACATCAGCAACAAGAAAAATAAAAATCACATGATCATATCAATAGATGCAGAAAAAGCATTTATTTGATAAGGTCCAACACCGATTCTTCATCAAAACTCTCAGGAAGATGGAAATGGAAGGAACCTTTCTCAATATAGATAAGGCCATCTATCACAAGCCAGAGGCAAATATTGTCCTTAATGGAGAAAAACTGAAAGCCTTTCCTATAAATTCTGGCACAAGACAAGGATGTCCTCTCTCACCACTCCTATTCAACATAGCACTGGAAGTGCTTGCTATAGCAATTAGGCAAGAGAAAGATATCAAGGGAATCCAGATAGGAAAGGAAGGAGTCAAGCTCTCATTGTTTGCAGATGACATGATACTCTACTTAGAAAACCCTAAAGACTCTATGGAAAAGCTTCTAGAAACAATAGACTCATAGCAAGGTGGCAGGCTACAAAATTAACACACAAAAATCAATGGCCTTTCTATACACCAATAGTAATAAGGATGAAATGGACATTAAGAAAACAACCCCATTCACAATAGTGCCACACAAACTCAAATATCTTGGAATCAACTTGACTAAAAATGTGAAGGACCTATACAAAGAAAACTATAAAACTCTGCTCCAAGAAATAAGAGAGGACACGGGGAAATGGAAGCACATACCCTGCTCATGGATTGGCAGGATTAACATAATTAAAATGGCAATACTCTACAAAGCATTGTACAGATTTAATGCGATCCATCTAAAGATACCCATGACATTCTTCAAAGAAGTGGATCAGGCACTTTTGAAATTCTTTTGGAACAATAAACACCCTCGAATAGCTAAAGCAATCATTGGGAAAAAGAATATGGGAGGAATTACTTTCCCCAACTTTAAACTGTACTACAAACCAATAGTTAACAAAACAGCATGGTATTGGAATAAAGACAGGCCCTCAGATCAGTGGAATAGGCTTGAATACTCAGAGAATGTTCTCCAGACATACAATCACCTAATTTTTGATAAAGGAGCAAGAAATCCTAAATGGAGCAAAGAAAGCCTCTTCAACAAGTGGTGTTGGCACAACTGGCTAGCCACTTGCAAAAAATTGAACTTAGTCCCCCAGCTAACATCATGTACGAAGGTTAAATCCAAATGGATGAAAGACCTCAATATCAGACCCAAAACCATAAGATATATAGAACAACACGTAGGTAAAACTCTACAGGACATTGAGACTAAAGGCACCTTCAAAGAGGAAACTGCACTCTCTAAGCAAGTGAAACAGAGATTAGCAGATGGGAATATATTAACCTGAGAAGTTTCTGCACCTCAAACGAAATAGCGCCCAGGATACAAGAGCCCCCCACTGAGTGGGAGAAACTTTTCACCCAATACCTATCAGATAAGAGGCTAATCTCCAAAATATAAAAGGCACTGACAGAAACTTACAAGAAAAAATCATCTAATCCCATCAAAAATTGGGGAGAAGAAATGGACAGACACTTTGACAAAAAATGAAATACATATGGCCAAAAGACACATGACAAAATGCTCCACATCACTAATCATCAGGGAGATGCAAATCAAAACAACTATGAGGTACCACCTCACACTCCAGAGATTGGCACACATCACAAAGAATGAGAACAAGCAGTGTTGGCGGGGATGTGGAGAGAAAGGAACTCTTATCCACTGCTGGTGGGAATACCGTCTACTTCAACCTTTATGGAAAGCAATATGGAGATTCCTCCAAAAACTGGAAATCGAGCTCCCATACGACCCAGCTATACCACTCCTAGGAATATACCCTAGTTACACAAAAATACAATACAAAAGTCCCTTCCTTACACCTATATTCATTGCAGCACTATTTACCATAGCAAGACTCTGGAAACAGCCAAGATACCCTTCAACAGATGAATGGCTAAAGAAACTGTGGTACATATACACAATGGAATATTATGAAGATGTCAGGAGAGATGAAGTCATGAAATTTTCCTATACATGGATGTACATGGAATCTATTATGCTGAGTGAAATAAGTCAGACAGAGAGAGAAAGACGCAGAATGGTCTCACTCATCTATGGGTTTTAAGAAAAATGAAAGACATTCTTGCAATAATAATTTTCAGGCACAAAAGCAAAAAGAGCTGGAAGTTACAGCTCACCTCATAAAGCTCACTGCAAACAGGGATGAGTTTAGTTAGAGAAATAACTACGTTTTGAACTATCCTAATAATGACAATGTACGAGGGAAATGGAAAGCCTGTCTAGAGTACAGGCGGGGGTTGGGTGGGGAGGAGGGAGATTTGGGACATTGGTGATGGGAATGTTGCACTGGTGACGGGTGGTGTTCTTTACATGACTGAAACCCAAATACAATCATATATGTAATAAAGTTGGTTAAATAAATAAATAAAATTATAAAAAAGTAGCCTCAGATATTTAATAGCCTGGGTCAGAACTCAGTGAAAGTTTTCATTATTTCTCAGAATTTATAGCATACCAAGTGCTGAAGGAAAGGAGAACCTGAAAATGTGTAGACATTTGTCCCACTATTAACTAGCTCCTATTGGTCTGTAATTAACCTAGTAAGGGTAGCTGTGGCTAAAAATATGATTACTTAAATTTCAGTGGAATTCTCAAGCAATAAGCAAAATGTCTTACTTTAAGGACAAAGAATGCAAAACAACACAATATCTTGTGTTTTGTTTTCAATAGGAAAATCATATGATAAGAGAAAAGAAATATAGCAGATGTTGCAGCTTTCGACTTGAGTTGCAGCATTTCATACAATAACTCATAAAATCTTCATCATTCATATGGTTCAAATTGGCAGAAAAAGCAAGTCACAGAGATTGAATCTGAAGATACTAAAAGAGAAGTGAGGCTTTCTGGCAAAAACCAGCAAGAAGAGAGACTCAGAAGATTCTCTGGTGTCGGGCTCACTTTATTTTTTTTATTTTAAAATAATATCTTTATTTAAGCACCATGATTACAACATGTTTGTAGTTGGGTTTCACTCCCCTTCTTACTGCAACCTTCCTACCACCATACCCCTCCACATTCTCCTCCCCAAACCCCTGCCTGTATTTGAGACAGACATTCTACTTCTTTCACTCATTAACATTGTCATGATAGTTGTTAGTGTGTTATTTCTCTGACTGCACTTATCACTCTTTCTGGTAAAGTTTCAATTTGTGAGCTGGTCCTTCCAGCCCTCATCTCTATTGTCTTTGGGTATTATTACAAGAATGTCTTTTATTTCTTAAATCCCATAGACGAGGATGAATGAGACTATTCTCTCTCTCTCTCTCTCTCTCTCTCTCTCTCTCTCTCTCTCTCTCTCTCTCTCTCTCTCCTCTCTCTGTTGAGACATTGAAAAATTCAATCTGAGGTTGATTTCACGAAGAGTTCCTTCTATGTTTTCCTCAATATGTTTTACAGATTCTGATATAATATGGAAGTATTGAATCCATTTAGGATTAGCATGATGATAAAATAGAGGTCTAATTTCATAACTTCTGCAAGTAGCTAATTAGTTTTCCTAGCACCACTTACTGAATATATTTTAAAAGGCATTTTGCTTAAACAAGGTATGCAATAAGGAAAAAGAACATGAAGACTCTGGGTTGGTATGTGAAAGAATTTACAAAACTCTTGGTATAAATGCAATTCCTAGAACTCTACCCACTGAGAACTAATATTCTTTTCTTTTTTCTTTCTTTCTTTCTTTCTTTCTTTCTTTCTTTCTTTTTTTTTGGGGGGGTCACACTTGGTAATGCTCAGGGGTTACTCCTGGCTATGCACTCAGAAATCACTCCTAGCTTGGGATGCCAGGATTCAAACTATCTTTCGTCCTGGATCGGCTGCATGCAAGACAAACATCCCATCAACTGTGCTATCACTCCAACCCCAAGAACTGAGATTCTTGTGAAGGACCTAGGAATTATTTTATCAACCCAGAATTTCAATATAGGTGGTCTTTCAGGAGCAAGTGCTCTTGGTTCTACTTGGCAGGATTCTCTTCAAAGATGCTGAGAGAGTAAAGTAGATCACCAATGCTCCAAAAGAATTCCTTAGACTCTTAGAATTAAATTTATGGGTGTTTCAGGAGTATCAAGGATATGGCTCTCACATCAATTATGTTTGTACCTAACAGATTCTGAATTGCTCCATCTCTGACCACACTCCAAACTTTTCCCAGTTGCCACCTACTGAATCAATCTCCTCAGCAACCCTCTTCCCAGAAAACCCCAAGCAACATTTCTTGAACTTAAATCTTAATGTCCACCAACCATGAGCTTCCAGATTTATTAGAATTATTTCACCAAGTGGAGGCAACAGTCAACACTTGGTGACCCTGCATTTGCAGACCTCCCAAACAACCTGCTTCTGAACTTCTGTTTTTGTCCTGGAGACTGGATCTGCAGAATGTGGCCTCTTCTGAAACTGCTAGGAGAGAGGCAGTGAGTGCCCAGTGTGTCTTGAAGATGAAAAACCAGTATGACAGCTATGTATCTTCCATAATATGCTGAAACTGTCCCCCCACCCCCAGAGGAGTTGAGTAAAGCCCTAGAGGCTGAAAAGACGGACTTGTGATGCAGAACCTTGAGCATACTCTTTGGATTTGCATGTTCTCTGTATTTTGCCCATAAAAGCACACTTGCCCCCACAATCTCATGGATTCCTGAAGAGTTGCTTCCTAAAGCAAAACTCATCCAGATATGGAACCACCTAACTAACCTCCATAGAATTGGAGGATTCCAGGCTGGAATAAGCAAGTAGCATTTTGAGACTTCCCCCTTCAGGCATGATTATGAGCCGCTAGAATCCCCAAATATGCCTTTGAGTTGTCCACATGATGTTCTCCAGGTATCAGGGGCTTGTCCCTCCCTCCTGCCCTGAAGCAGCTTCTCAAGCAATGTGCCAAACAATAAAATGGGAGGGAGGGGTGTCTGATACCACTGCCTCCAAGATCTAATGTTAAACACAGACAGAGGTTCTGGATGGCAAATAAACCCACTTGGGAAAATAAGCCTCCAGGCAATCAGAAGAAGAGTTTCTGGTGAAGTCAACTGGTAAGGAAAGAAGAGAACCACAGCCCTTGTCTCACAAAAATTCTTTTTAGATTAAGTAAGGTCCTTCTGCATATAAACACATGTCCCTTGGAGAGAACATTCCTGGAAAACATCGTTTTTATGACTTTGTTTTAGAAAGAGTACAGGGTCAATTTTTTCTATTATATAATCAGGGCCAACTGAAAGCTCAGTATCCTGCAAAGAATCATAAAAGTTTAAATGAATGCTATTACTGGTTTAATTCTAATGGTGGGCTTTTTAGGAGAAACACAGTTACAAGAGGCTTTCCTCAGCATATCCTTACAGAAAGTGAAAGAAGGAGCTTCAGAGTTGAAGGGAATGCCTTTGGAAATCAACTCAGCATGGAAAG
Source organism: Suncus etruscus (assembly GCF_024139225.1). Lineage (NCBI taxonomy): Eukaryota > Metazoa > Chordata > Mammalia > Eulipotyphla > Soricidae > Suncus > Suncus etruscus. The sequence goes on from NC_064859.1 coordinate 2,861,447, forward strand.
GAGATGTTCCTAAAGACTCAAGTCAACTTACATTTTAAATCCCAAGTTTAGTAAATAGCCTCTCCCTGGAACAGGAGTTCAATATCACACCAGGTGTGTGGTAGGAAAAGAAACCATACAGAGCTAAAGAGGATCTGGCAAACTGATCTCCCAACATTAATCCAATGAGGTGAAAGTAAATCTGCACAGTGTATCAGGTGAATGAACCAAAAGACAATGCAAAGCCCTCCTGGGGAAAACACTGGAATGCAGTCTATCAACGTGGAATTCTCCCCTATATGGCAACATGCTCCTCACAAATCAAGGCTCTCTTCAACCCAATTTTTCTGTAGTTCACTTTCTGTCTAAGACATTCTTGGAACATAGGGAAATTGTGCCCTGCTACTGAATTTGCATATGTCTGTAATTCCAGAGCAGTTCTACTGCCAATTTTGACATAGAAAACAGACCTTGTGACTCTGAGAACTTCAAGGGAAAGCTCTCTTGTGCCTGTCTATGTTTCTGAATACCTGAAGGTCTCCTCAGAGGCCTAGGGAGCACACCCCCAAAAAAACTGCATTTTGAAGCTGCCCAGTGAGTAAATTCTGGCTGTGGGGGTCGCTCTCAAATAAGCTGAGCTCTCTGGCCTGTGGAGGCTCTGCCCTACTGTGCCTTTGATCACTCTGAGGACTTTAAGGAAAAATTCTCCTGTGCCTGTCTGTGTTTCTGAATACCTGAAGGTCTCCTCAGAGGCCTAGGGAGCATGCCCACAAAAGACTGTCAACTAAAGGCAGCAGAAGAGCACAGCCTCCACTTCGCTTCACTGCTGCACACTCTTTCTAACCAATGAACCCCACCACAACAAGCAGGAAAAACCACACTACAAGTGTGACAATGGGGAAACCTCGCAGGCAAACACCATGCACAGAGAATGAAGACAAAAGCTCGGATGACCTAATAAATTCCAACCACCTGATTAACCTCTTGAATAAGGAACTTAAAATAGCAATATGGAAGATGTTTGTAGAACTCAAAGAAAGCATAGATCGATCTGAACAGAACACAAAGACAGAAATCAGAAAATCAAGGTGTTTAAATAAAAAAATAAATAAATAATAATAAAAGAAAACTCCAAACTGCTATAAGAGATCTGAAAAACACGTTAGCTCAACTGAAAACCTCAATGGATGGCCTCACCAGCAGGATAACAGCTGAGGAGAGAATCAGAGTACTGGAAGATGTGATACAGAAAAACTCAACACAGCAGAAGAAATTGGAAAAGAACATTAAGACAAATGAACAGGCAATGGAAAAAGTATTCAAGGAATGTGAACAGATGAAAATAGAAGTATTTGCCTGGCACAGGCCTCAGAAGAATGGGCATTCTCCATTCACTCCTGATCTAGAGAAGGCATCTACAAAACATCCAAGGTTGTATATAACATCACCTGGAGGCATCCTCTACCAGGCAAGACCCTACAGCTGCTCTGACATCGATCTACTCAAAAGAGACTTCCCTTAACACTGAGAAGACTTAACAAGAACAATGACCTGTTTACTGGACAGGGCTTGCTGTATTTCCCCTTAATTGTGAGGTTTGTCTATAACATCACCTGGAAGCAATCCTCTACCACCGAAGACCCTACCACTGCTCAGACATCGACCTGCTCAAAAGAGACTTCCCTTAACACTGAGAAGACTTAACAAGAACAATGACCTGCTTACTGGACAGGGCTTGCTGTATTTCCCCTTAATTGTGAGGTTTGTCTATAACATCACCTGGAAGCAATCCTCTACCACCGAAGACCCTACCACTGCTCAGACATCGACCTGCTCAAAAGAGACTTCCCTTAACACTAAGAAGACTTAATAACAACGACCTGCTTATAGGACAGGGCTTCCTGCATTACCCTTTAATGGTGAGGTGAAACGAGAAGACACTCCACATCATGACTTCAATGTAAGATATCCAGATTCCAGGATCTTTAATACAGAAACATGATACCAACAACAGAGACTGTGTGAAAAGTGTGTTGGCACTACGGACAAAAACATCATCAAAGAGATACTCCCAGAGTTAAAGACTACATGCAATCAAATCCTGCATGCCCGAAGAGGACCAGCTAAAAGAGACCCAAAGAAAAACATCCCAAGACACATCCTCATTACAATGACAAATCCCACAGAGATAGAACACTGAAAGCAGCAAGATCAAAAAGGAAAATTACATTCAAAGGAGCATCCCAAAGACTTACAGCAGACATGTCACAAGAAACTCTCAAGGCCAGAAGACAGTGGTGGGATATTGTGACAAGACTGAATGAAATGGATGCCTCACTGAGAATACTGCACCCAACCCGACTCACATTCAGGTTTGAAGGAAGAATACATAGCTTTATGTATAAACAACAGCTCAGAAACTTCACAGATGAAAAACCAGCCTTAAAGGAAAAACTGATAGGTCTACTTTAAGACGAGAGACCAACAAACACAGCAAACTTATCTACAAAGATGACATTAAATCCTATGACAATCATCTCCCTCAATGTCAATGGACTAAATTCACCAATTAAAAGACACAGAGTGGCAAAATGGGTCAAAAAGATGAATCCAATCTTCTGTTGCCTACAAGAAACACATCTGAATAGTCAGAACAAACATAGACTCAAAATCAAAGGCTGGAGGAAAATCATCCAAGCAAACAACACCTTCAAAAAAGCTGGGGTTGCCATATTAATATCTGATGACACCAACTTTATACTCAGAAATGTGGTAAGGGAAAAAGATGGGCACTATGTACTAATCAAGGGATATGTGCAACAGGAAGAAATCAGACTATTAAACATATATGCATCCATTGAGAGACCAGCAAATTATCTAATAAAGTTACTGACAAATCTGAAAGATGAAATCAATAATAACACAATAATTGTGGGAGACCTCAACACAGCCCTATCAATACTTGATAGCTCAACCAGACTGAAACCCAACAAAAACATAGTAGCCCTGAAAAGAATAATGGAAGAAAGAGGGCTAGTATATATATATATATATATATATATATATATATATATATATGTATATGACATTACATCCCAAAAAACCTAGATACACATTCTTCTCCAATGTACATGGGTCATTATGCTGACACATAAAACATACCTCCATTAAATCAAGAGGATAGAAATCTTGCAGGCTACCTTTGCTTACCACAACGCTCTGAAATTAGATGTGAACTACAAAGGTATACAGAAGAAAAACTTTAACAATTGGAAATTAAACACCCTGCTACTGAACAAGCAGTGGGTCCAAGATGAATTCAAAAAGGAAATCAAAACTTTCCTGGAAACAAATGATAATGAAGACACAAACCACCAGAATCTATAGGACACAGCAAAAGCAGTCCTGAGGAAAATTTATAGCTCTACAAGCACACATCAGGAAGGAAGAAGGGGCATACTTGAATAACTTAATGACGCAGCTCAAAAAATTAGAAAATGACCAACAAAAGGAACCAAAAATAGGGAGACAGGGGAAATAACAAAGCTGAAAGCAGAAATCAATAAAGTGGAAAACCAAAAACCAATTTGAAAGATCAACAAAAGCAGAAGTGGGTTCTTTGAAAAAATAAACAAGATTGATAGACCATAGGCAAAACTCACAAAGAAAGAGAGAGAGAAATCTGATAACCCGTATTAGAAATAAAAAGTGGGAGATCACGACAGATATTATAGAGATCCAAAGGGTTATCAGAGACTACTTTGAGAAACTTTATGCTACAAAACATGAGAACCTAGAAGAAATGGAAAAATTCTTGGACACTTATAACCTTCCACATTTAAGTAAGGAGGATGTAGCATATCTAAACACCCCCATCACTACTGAGGAAATTGAAACTGTAATCAAACATCTGCCCAAAAAGAAAAGCCCAGGCCCAGATGAATTTCCTAATAAATTTTTTCAAATATGTGAAGAGGAGCTACTACCAATCCTAGCCAACTCTTCCATGAAATTGAAAAAACGGGAACACTCCCAAACAGCTTCTATGAAGCCAACATCACCTTGATACCAAAACCAGACAGAGATGCTGCCAAAAAAGTAAATTACAGACCAATATCCCTGATGAATGCTGATGCAAAGATCTTCAACAAAATTCTGGCAAATAGGATCCAATGCATCATCAAGATCATACACTACGACCAAGTAGGTTTCATCCCAGGATTGCAAGAATGGTTTAACATCTGTATATCTATCAACATCATACACAACATCAACAAAAAAGAAAAATAAAAATCACATTATCATATCAATAGACACAGAGAAAGCATTTAATAATGTCCAACACCCAATCTTGACCAAAACTCTCAGCAAGATGGTAATGAAAAGAACCTTTCTCAATATAGTTGAAGCCATCTACCACAATCCAATTGCAAATAGTATCCTCAAAGGAGAAAAACTAAAAGCCTTTCCTCTAAATTCTGGTACAAGACAAGGCTGTCTGCTCTCACCACTCCTCTTCAACATAGTACTAGAAGTGCTTGCTATAGCGATCAGGCAAGAAAAAGATATCAAGGGAATCCAGATAGGAAAGGAAGAAGTCAAGCTCTCATTGTTTGCAGATGACATTATACTCTACTATAGAAAACCCTAAAGACTCTACCAAAAATCATCTAGAAACAATAGATTCATATAGCAAGGTGGCAGGCTACAAAATTAACACACAGAAATCAATGGCTTTTTTTATACACTAATAATGATAGGGAAGAGAAGGAAGTCAAGAAGGCAATCCCATTCACATTAGTGCCACTCAAACTCAAATATCTTGGAGTCAACTTAACCAAAGGCGTGAAGGACCTATACAAAGAAAACTATAAAGCCCTGCTCCAAGAAATAAGAGAGGACACGCGGAAATGGAAACACATACTCTACTCATGGATTGGCAGGATTAACATCATCAAAATGGCAATACTCCCCAAAGCATTATACAGATTTAATGTGATCCCCTTAAAAATACCCATGACATTCTTCAAAGAAGTGGATCAAACACTTATGAAGTTCATCAGGAACAATAAACACCCTCAAATAGCTAAAGAACTCCTAGGGAAAAGGAAAATGGAAGGCATTACTTTCCCCAACTTTAAACTGTACTACAAAGCAATAGTTATCAAAACAGCATGGTATTGGAATAAAGACAGACCCTCAGATCAGTGGAATAAGCTTGAGTTCTCAGACAATGTTCCCCAGACATACAATTACCTAATTTTTGACAAAGGAGCAAGAAATCCTAAGTGGAGCAGGAAAAATCTCTTCAACAAGTTGTGCTGGCAGAACTGGTTAGCCAATTGCAAAAAGCAAACATAGACTCCTAGTTAACATCATGTACGAAGGTAAAATCCAAATGGATTAAAGACCTTGATATCAGATCTGATACTATAAGGTATATAGAACAACACGTAGGTTGTTCTATGTCATGTTCTATATCATGATATTGAGACTAAAGGCATCTTCAAGGAGGAAACTGCACTTTCTAAACAAGTGGAAGCAGAGATCAACAGATGGGAATACATTAAGCTGAGAAACTTCTGCACCTCAAAAGAAGTAGATACGGGCCCGGAGAGATAGCACAGCGGTGTTTGCCTTGCAAGCAGCCCATCCAGGACCAAAGGTAGTTGGTTCGAATTCCGGTGTCCCATATGGTCCCCCGTGCCTGCCAGGAGCTATTTCTGAGCAGACAGCCAGGAGTAACTCCTGAGCACAGCCGGGTGTGACCCAAAAACCAAAAAAAAAAAAAAAGAAGTAGATACAAGAGCCACCCACCAAGTGGGAGAAACTACTCACCCAACACCCATCAGATAAGAGGCTAATATCCAAAATATACAGGGCACTGACAGAACTTTACAAGAAAAAGACATCTAATCCCATCAAAAAATGGGGAGAAGAAATGAACAGACACATTGATAAAAAAAAAATAAAAAATAACTACAAATGGCCAAAAGGCACATGAAAAAATGCTCCTCTTCACTAATCATCAGGGAGATGCAAATCAAAACAACAATGTACTCATCTCACACCACAGACATTGGCATACATCACAAAGAATGAGAACAATCAGTGCTGGCGGGGATGTGGAGAGAAAGGAACTCTTATCCAGTGCTGGTGGGAATGCTGTCTAGTACAGCCTCTATGGAAAGCGATATGGAGATTCCTTCAAAATCTGGAAATTGAGCTCCCATTCGACCCAGCTATTCCACTCCTAGGGATATACCCTAAGAACACAAGAATACAATACAAAAACCCCTTCCTTACACCTATATTTATTGCAGCATTATTCACAACAGCCAGGCTCTGGAAACAACCAAGATGCCCTTCACCAGACGAATGGCTAAAGAAACTGTGGTACATATACACAATGGAATATTATGCAGCCATCAGGAGAGATGAAGTCATGAAATTTTCCTATACATGGATGTACATGGAATTTATTATGCTGAGTGAAATAAGTCAGAGGGAGAGAGAGAGAGAGAGAGAGAGAGAGAGAGAGAGAGAGAGAGAGAGAGAGAGAGACGCAGAATAGTCTCACTCATCATTAGGTTTTAAGAAAAATAAAAGTCATTTTTGCAACAATCCTCAGAGACAATGAGAGGAGGGCTAGAACTTTCAGCTCACTTCATGAAGCTCACCACAAAGAGTGGTGAGTGCAGTTATAGAAATAACTACACAGAGAACTACCAGGATCATGTGAATGAATGAGGGAACTGGAAAGCCTGTCTGAAGTACAGGTGGGGTGGGCTAGGGTGGGATGGAGGAAGATTTGGGACATTGGTGGTGGGAATGTTGCACTGGTGAATGGGGTGTTCTTTACATGACTGAAACTTAATCACAATCATATATGTAGTCAAAAAGTTTAAATAAAGGAAAAAAGAAAGAAACCAGACCTTGAAATCATCTGTAGGATTTCAAAAACTAATATCAAAAATTCTAATGGCAAGATTTGGAATCATTAGCTTGTGATGTAAAAGAAAATGTATTTTTTAATTTACTGTTATAGAAACATATTTGTTCAAAAAGATGACATTATAAATAATCAAAAGTTATATAATAGGGGCCAGAGAGATTGCACAATGGTAGGGTGTTTGCCTTGCAAGCAGCCAACCCAGGACCAATGGTGGTTCGAATCCTGGCATCCCATATAGTCCCCCATGCCTACCAGGTGCGATTTCTAAGCACAGAGCCAGGAGTAATTCCTGAGCACCACTGGGTGTAGCCCCAAAAACAAACAAACAAACAAGGCATGCAATAATGAATGCATAATGCAGCTAAAATCACATGTGGAAATGAGAAATCACATGGAAAATGAGAAAAACATTTGTGATTCATGTTATGATTAAAATAATTGAAACAAATGTATATCAAAAATTTTCATAATGATTGGGTTCAGAGTGGTGGTGCAAGCAGTAAGTCATCTACATCGCTAGCCTAGGACAGACGGCAGTTTGATTGCCCAGTATTCTATATGTTCCCCCAAGCCAGGAGTGATTTCTGAGTGCATAGCCAGGGCTAACCCCTGAGCATAACTGGGTGTGGCCTAAAAACCAAAAGAAATATTACATAATGATTACACTTCATCGTCTTATGCTTATAACAATGAGCAAAAGAAAATAATAGAATTTGGTTGAAAAGGATCTGAGTTTTGTTTAAAGCATAAAGAAATCTGAAATTTAGAGACTATTATCTCATGTGTTTGTTTTTTTTTTTAAATCACAGCATATAATCTCCCAAAACTGAATGAGGATAAAGTAGATAGCCTAAACAGGTGAATCTCAAGCATGGAAACTGAACCATTAAGTAATAATAATTAAGAACCAATAATAAAGAATTTCCCCAAAAATAAAAATTCAAAATGAGATAGTTGTGAATGAGCTTTATCAAACATTCAGAGAACATTTATTGTCACTGATCTTCCAAAACACTGAAGAAATGAGAAAATTCCCTAACTTCTTGAAGCTAACATTATGCTAATACACAAAGCAGACAGATATTACCAAAAGAGAAAAATTAGAGCAATCACCCTACTGAACATTGATGCAAATATTCTCAAAGAAATCTTAGCAAACAACCCAATAGCACATCAAAAATTATACATCTTGACTGTGAAAAACTGTGAGTGATGCCTGTGTGTGTCTGTCTACTATTCTGTTGTGTGAGCCTCTTGGGAGTGGGTCGAAAAGAGGCTCCAGAAAACTCTCTCTCCCAGAGGCCAATTCCAGGGCAGGACTCCATAACATGAAAACCGGCTAGGCTATACAGAATCCGGGTCCCCTGTTTGTGACATCAGGCTGGGAAAATCCACATACTACACCTGCCCAGTGGGGCCCAACTGTGAAAAACTGTGAGTGCTGCCTGTGTGTGTCTGTCTACTATCCTGTTGCATGAACCTCTTGGGACTGGGCCAAAAAGAGGCTCCAGAAAAATCGCTCTCCCAGAGGCCAATTCCAGGGCAGGACTACAAAACATGAAAACTGGCTAGGCTTTGCAGAAGCCGGGTCCCCTGTTTGTGACGTCAGGCTGGGAAAATCCACGAAACTAGGCCTGCGCAGTAGGGCCCGACTGTGAAAAACTGCGAGTGATGCCTGTGTGTGTCTGTCTACTGTCCTCTTGCGTGAACCTCTTGGGAGTGGGCTGAAAAGAGGCTCTAGCAGAGCACTTAGCTCTGCTTCGCTACACGGCCATGCACTCTTTCTAAGAACAGAACACCATCGCAACAAGAAGAAAAAATCACACTTAAGTACTGTGCTGGATCACAGAAGCAAGCATTTCTCTCTGGACTGTCTTCTCGGCTGCGTGCTTGGACATAAGATTTGAACCAGTGTGAGGCTTCATCCACTGAGGACTCCCTTCCCTTAGAGGAAAGTCAACCCATCCAGAAAGGGCAGAGTCAGAGGAGTATGCTCCCTGCATCATAGAGCCAATGAATACCACCACAACACGTAGAAAAACCCACAATACAAATGTGACAATGGGGAAACAACGCAGGCCAACATCAGACATAGAGAAAGATGACAATTCTGATGACCAGATAATGAACAACCAACTAATCAACCTCTCAGATAAGGACTTTAGACTAGCAATATGGAAGATGCTCAATGAACTCAAAGAAACCATGGATCGAGTTGAACAGAACACTAATAAGAACCAAGAAAATATGAAGACAGAAATCACAAAACTCCAAATTGAAATAACATGTCAACTAACAGGCCTGAAAAAGTCAGTAAACGAAGTGAACGACAAAATGGATAAGTTTTGGGACAGGGTATCAGAAGCTGAGAATAAACTTGGTGCTGTGGAAGAAGAGATACATAACAATTCCATAAAGCAGGAGAGATTGGAAAAAAAACTTAAAGCAACTGAACAGACAATGGAAAAATTACTCAAAGAATGGGAACAGATGAAAATAGAAGTCTATGATAAGAGCAACAGAAACAACTTAAGAATCATTGGATAACCAGAGACCCAGGAAGAAAATTTCCAGAAGAATCAACGGTCAAGAACAACATTAAAGAGAAACTTCCAGAGCTAAAGAATATATGTGATCAAATCCTGCATGCTCGAAGAGTACCAACCAAAAGAGACCCCAGAAAAACCACCCCAAGACACATCCTAGTCACAATGACAAATCCCACAGATAGAGACAGAATTCTGAAAACAGCAAGATAAAAAGGGGAAATTACATTCAAGCAAGCATCCTTGAGATTTACAGCAGACATGTCACCAGAAGCACTCAATGCCAAAAAGCAATGGTGGGATATTGTGACAAGACTGAATGAAATGAATGCTTCACCTAGAATACTATACCCAGCAAAACTCACTTTCCGGTTTGATGGAAGAATACATGGTTTCACAGACAAAAAACAGCTCAGAAACTTTACAGACTCAAAACCAGTCTTAAGAGAAAAACTAAAAGACCTAATTTAAAACAAGACTAACCAAAAGACACACCAAATTTTGATATAAAGATGGCATTAAATCCCAGGACAATTCTTTCTCTCAATCTCAATGGACTAAATGCACCAGTTAAGAGACACAGAGTGGCTAAATGGATCAAAAAACTCAATCCAACCTTCTGCTACTTACAAGAAATGCACCTGAATAGTCAGAACAAACATAGACTCAAAATAAAAGGCTGGAGGAAAATTATCCAAGCAAACAACACCCATAAAAAAGCTGGAGTGGCCATACTAATATCAGATAATGCAAACTTTATACTCAGGAAGGTTGTAAGGGACAAAGATGGACATTTTATATTAATCAAGGGGTATGTAGAGCAGGAAGAAATAACTCTCCTAAACATATATGCACCGAATGAGGGGCCAGCAAAATATTTAATACAACTGTTGACAAATCTGAAAAATAACATCAATAACAACACAATAATTGTGGGGGACCTCAACATGGCTTTGTCAACAATGGATAGGTCAACCAGACTGAAACCCAACAAGAATATACTAGACCTGAGGAGAGAAATGGAAGAAAGAGGCCTAGTGGATATATATAGGACACTCCATCCCCAGAAACCTGGATACACATTCTTCTCCAATGTACATGGGACATTCTCCAGGATAGACTACATGCTGGCACATAAAACATACCTCCATAATATCAAGAGGATAGAAATAAACAGCCTCATACTCAATAACCAGTGGTCGAGGTGAAATCAAGGAGGAAATCAAAAGGTTCCTGGAAACAAATGACAATAAAGACACAAACTATCAGAACTTATGGGACACAGCAAAAGCAGTACTGAGAGGAAAATTAATAGCTTTGCAAGCGCATATCAGGAAGGAAGAAGGAGCTTACCTGAGTAGCTTAATGACACAGCTAATAGAACTAGAAAGTGCTCAACAAAATGATCCAAAAATAGGAAGACAGAAGGAAATAACAAAGCTGAGAGCAGAAATCAACGAAGTGGAAACCCAAAAAACAATCCAAAAGATCAACGAAAGCAGAAGTTGGTTCTTTGAAAAAATAAACAAGATTGATAGAACACTGGAAAAACTAACAAAGAAAGAGAGAGAGAGAGAGAAAAAAACTTGATAACTCGTATTAGGAATGAAAAAGGAGAGATCACTACTGATATGACAGAGATTCAAAGGGTAATCAGAAACTACTTTGAGAAACTCTACGCCACTAAAAATGAGAACCTGGAAGAAATGAATAAATTCTTGGACTATTATATTCTTCCATGGTTGAAGGAAGAGGATGTAGCATATCTAAACACCCCCATCACCGTTGATAAAATTAAAACGGTAATCAAATGTCTGTCCAAAAACAAAAGCCCAGGCCCAGATGGATTCACTAATGGATTCTTTCAAACTTTCCAGGAGGAACTACTACCAATACTGGAAAGACTCTTTCATGAAATTGAACAAACAAAAACACTTCCAAATAGCTTTTATGAAGCCAACATCACCTTGATACCTAAACCAGACAGAGATGCTACGAAAAAAGAAAATTACAGACAAATATCGCTGATAAATGCAGATGCAAAGATCCTCAACAAAATCCTGGCAAATAGGATTCAATGCCTCATTAAGAAGATCATCCACTATGATCAAGTAGGTTTCATCTCAGGAATGCAAGGATGGTTTAACCTCTTTAAATCTATCAACATAATACACAACATCAACAACAAGAAAAATAAAAACCACATGATCATATCAATAGATGCAGAGAAAGCATTTGATAAGGTCCAACACCCATTCTTGATCAAAACTCTCAGCAAGATGGGAATGGAAGGAACCTTTCTCAATATAGTGAAGGCCATCTACCACAAGCCAGTGGCAAATATTATCCTCAATGGAGAAAAACTAAAAGCCTTCCCTCTAAATTCTGGCACAAGACAAGGCTGTCCTCTCTCACCACTCCTATTCAACAGCACTGGAAATACTTGCTATAGCGATTAGGCAAGAAAAAGATATCAAGGGAATCCAGATAGGAAAGGAAGAAGTCAAGCTCTCACTGTTTGCAGATGACATGATGCTCTACTTAGAAAACCCTAAAGACTCTATGGAAAAGCTACTAGAAACAATAGACTCATATAGCAAGGTGGCAGGCTACAAAATTAACACACAAAAATCAATGGCCTTTCTATACACCAATAGTAATAAGGATGAAATGGACATTAAGAAAACAACCCCACTCACAATAGTGCCACACAAACTCAAATATCTTGGAATCAACTTGACTAAAAATGTGAAGGACCTATACAAAGAAAACTATAAAACTCTGCTCCAAGAAATAAGAGAGGACACGCAGAAATGGAAACGCATACCCTGCTCATGGATTGGCAGGATTAACATCATCAAAATGGCAATACTCCCCAAGGCATTATACAGATTTAATGCTATCCCTCTAAAGATACCCATGACATTCTTCAAAGAAGTGGATCAGGCACTTTTGAAATTTGTTTGGAACAATAAACACCCTGGAATAGCTAAAGCAATCATTGGGAAATAAAATATGGGAGGAATTACTTTCCCCAACTTTAAACTTTACTACAAAGCAATAGTTATCAGAACAGCATGGTATTGGAATAAGGACAGGCCCTCAGATCAGTGGAATAAGCTTGAATACTCAGAGAATGTTCCCCAGACATACAATCACCTAATTTTTGATCAAGGAGCAGGAAATCTAAATGGAGCAGGAAAAGCCTCTTCAACAAGTGGTGTTGGCACAACTGACTAGCCATTTGCAAAAAATTGAACTTAGACCCCCAGCTAACATCATGTACGAAGGTAAAATCCAAAAGGATTAAAGACCTTGATATCAGACCCAAAACCATAATATATATAGAACAACACATAGGCAAAACACTCCAGGACATTGAGACTACAGGCAACTTTAAGGAGGAAACTGCACTCTCCAAGCAAGTGAAAGCAGAGATTAACAGATGGGAATATATTGAGCTGAAAAGCTTCTGCACCTCAAAGGAAATAGTGCCCAGGATACTGAGTGGGAGAAACTATTCACCCAATACCCATCAGATAAGGGGCTAATCGCCAAAATATACAAGGCACTGACAGAACTTTATAAGAATAAAACATCTAATCCCATCAAAAAATGGGGAGAAGAAATGAACAGACACTTTGACAAAGAAGAAATACAAATGGCCAAAAGACACATGAAAAAATGCTCCACATCACTAATCATCAGGGAGATGCAAATCAAAACAACGATGAGATACCACCTCACACCACAGAGAATGGCATACATCACAAAGAATGAGAATAAACAGTATTGGTGGGGATGTGGAGAGAAAGGAACTCTTATCCACTGCTGGTGGGAATGCTGTCTAGTTCAACCTTTATTGAAAGCGATATGGAAATTCCTCCAAAAACTGGAAATCGAGCTCCCATACGATCCAGCTATATCACTCCTAGGAATATACCCTAGAAACACAAAATACAATACAAAAACCCCTTCCTTACACCTATATTCATTGCAGCACTATTTACCATAGCAAGACTCTGGAAACAACCAAGATGCCCTTCAACAGACGAATGGCTAAAGAAACTGTGGTACATATACACAATGGAATATTATGCAGCTGTCAGGAGAGATGAAGTCATGAAATTTTCCTATACATGGATGTACACGGAATTTATTATGCTGAGTGAAATAAGTCAGAGAGAGAGAAAAAACTCATAATAGTCTCACTCATGTATGGGTTTTAAGAAAAATGAAAGACATTCTTGCAATAATAATTTTCAGACACAAAAGAGAAAAGAGCTGGAAGTTCCAGCTCACCTCAGGAAGCTCACCACAAAGAGTGATGAGTTTAGTTAGAGAAATAACTACATTTTGAACTGTCCTAATAATGAGATTATATGAGGGAAATGGAGAGCCTGTTTAGAGTGCAGGTGGGGTTCGGGTTGGGAGGAGGGAGACTTGGGACATTGGTGATGGGAATGTTGCACTGGTGATGGGTGGTGTTCTTTACATGACTGAAACCCAAACACAATTATGTATGTAATCAAGGTGTTTAAATAAAATTAAAAAAAAAGAAAGAGTGGAGATGAATTAAAAAAATAATTATACATCTTAATCAACTGAGTTTCATCCTAGAGATGCAAGGATAGTTCAATCTATGCATATCAATTAATATCATACACCATATCAGTAAAAGGAAAGGTAAAAAATCATTAAAAAAATTAAGAGAGGGTCCAGAGCAGTGGTGCATGTGGTAGGGCATTTGCCTTGTATGCGCTAACCTAGGACAGATGGAGGTTCGATCCCCTGGAGTCCCATTTGGTGACCCAAGCCAGGAGCGATTTCTGAGCACGTAGCAATTAGTAGCCCCTGAGCATCACCTGGTGTGGTCCAAAAACCAAAAAAAATTAGAATAGAATATCCAACAACACCCACCCAAGTATATAGTCAACTAATTTTTGACAAAGAAGTCAAGAAAATAAAATGGAATAAAGAAAGCCTCTTCAACAGATGGTGTTGTAACAATTAGATAAACACATGTAATAAATTAAAGCTGGATCCATATCTCACACTAAAACAAATATCAACTGAAAGTGGATCAAAGACTTTGAGATCAAACATGAATCTATGAGTGCACTGAGGAAAACATAGACAGAATGCTCGAAGACCTAGCCCTCAAAATAATTTTTAACAAATGATGCCAATGGCAAAAGCTACAGAATCAAAATTAGACAAGTGGGATCACATAAAACTAAAAATATTCTGAATAGCGAAAGAAAAATGGGCTAGAACTAAAAGCTGAGTTGGAGAGAATATTTGCACTCAATATATTATATATAGAGTGAATATCCAGGTTATACAAAGTGCTCACCAAGATTACCCACCCCCAAATCTAAAATATCATCAGAAAGTAGAAAAAGAAAATAGATACCTCTTTCAGGAAGACCAAAAGATGGCCAACAGGCACATGAAAAACAGTTCATCATTAATTAATATTATTAGAAATCCAAATGAATGACCATGAGATATCATCTTATACCAGTGAAGATGGCACATATTGAATATACTGGAAACAATCTGTGTTGGCTAGTATGTGGTGAAAAAGACACATCTACTGCTAATGGGAATATTATCTGGTTCAATTCCTATGGAAAAACAGTATGGACGATTCTCAGTAAACTCAGAACTAAGCTACTATCTGCCTCAGCACAGAAAAACATTCATTCAATTGAACATATGCACTCCACTAGTCATTGCAGCACTTTGATTTGGAATTAATCTAGATGTTCAATTAACAGATGAGTGGATAATGAAGATACCATACATATATACACAATGGAACACCACATAGCCAATCATGCAAGTTGCTGCAACATAGATTTAACAACTGAAAGACATTTAAATGAAGAAGATAAATAAAAAATGACATCACTTAATGTGGTATTTAAAATAATTGTATAATACAATGCAATGGTTTAAATGGGGGTTGCCTAGAACTATCTTGGCTTCAGAGTATAGTAAGAAGAAGGAAAGAAATAGAGTAGAAGAGGAGAAAGAATGATGTGGAATAACGAAGGACAGGGAGCAAAGAGGTCCAGGTATATTAGTGGTGGTAAGGAAGGATAGAGGTAGATATCCAGACCCTGGTGTCAACAACACTGAAATTATGAGATTTCAAATTAAACGTAAAAGGACCCTATTATGAGATGATGGAGTCTGACACGCTCACTCCCAAATCCACCAGCAATATAATATAGCACCATTTCTTTTTGCACAGGCACACTAAAAGGGGGAAACTTTGTGTATAGAAACAAGCTCTTATTGACTAGGGATAAGAACTCATACATTTTACAGTACAGGGGCAACTCCCACCTTGAGTTGTGGTCCCAACGCCATGTGATTAGACAGCAACTGTCCAACTCTGAACCCTAGATCTCAGACATAGAACCGACAGTTCTCTGCAACAGCTGCAGGAGCCAAACTCCCTCTGGGTCGTTCTTAACACTGCTCTGACACCAAAAACCCCCAGTTTTGATAAGACATCCTGACAATGATGAAATGGCAACAGCTTGATCTAAGAGCAGGTTTGATCTAACAGCTTGATCTAAGAGCAAGATTGTCTTATCTCACCACCTAATGATAAGATGAAATCAGAAGACTTATCATCCTTTGATCTGTGCAAAAGCCAGATCAAAAACCTCAAAAGACTGACTGTGACAACCATGACTGGGCAGAATCTATCCTGGGACCAATAAAAAAAAAAAAAAAAAAAAAAAAAAAAAAAAAAAAACCTAGTCCCTAGACTACAGGCCTACAACCTGTACAACAACCAAGATCTCTAATTCCAGAGGCCTGACTGAGACAACTGCAACTGAGCAGAACTTCTGGAAACATAATGAAAGACTATCCTAGGCTTTGCCCTAGGATCGATACAAGAACCAAGACCACCAACTACAGAAGACTGATTAAAGCAACAATAATGGAACAAAACTTGTAGAACCAAAAAGAAAGATTCCACCCTAGGCTTCATAGATCTCTACTTGCCGAGGCTGATTTTATCATTCACGACTGAGCAGAAAGTTCCCAGACATCACAAAAAAATTTAGGGGAAAGAATAAGAGCATGTACGGAGCCTAAGGTTATTCCCATAACAGTATACTTCAAGGGTGTTTCTCTTAGGCCAAGGGAATTCCCTTTCTAATCTTGCCAATATTTACTGTGCCTATGCAAAAGAAGCACAAATTAATTTTTGTTATTGTTGTTGCTTGTTTTTTGTTGTTTTTTATGTTGTTTGTTTTGAGCTTTGTCTTGTTTTTATCTCAGGATTGTGGTTATTGTTTGCTTGTTGTCTATTATTGTGGTGCTTTTCGGGTTGGTATTTTTTTTTCCTTTTTTGTATTCTTGTTATGCTGTTCTTCCTTTTCCTCTTTCTTCTATTAAATTGATATTTATAGCCTCTAGATGGACTCCTGTTGGTGGAATTTGAACTCCTTATTGATTGTTTCTGAGTCCACAAATAGCTCCCAGAAAGATAAATTAAATCTCATTCTTTCGTCCCCCCTTTTGGGGGAGACCTTGGTAATAATATCAGGAGTAAATAATTCACACAGACAAAAGATTAGGGGACCAAAGGTTCGGCAAAGAGAGTCTTTTGTCAGTCTGAAGCCAGCTCCAAAGAGCAAACCAAACCAGCCATCAGCTCTGCCAAAAAAGCCTCTTAAGCCTCCCCAACAAGCTATTTATTTCCTCCTTTATCACCCCCACCTTGAAGATCCAGCTGGGACAACAGGCATAAAACATTCCTATAGCATATACTGCAATTGGCATACACTACAGACTCCTCCCGTTTTTTGCTTGTTTGATTTTTGCCCTCCCGTTTTTATTTTTCTTTTTTTCTAACACAACCACATAACTTGAACCACCTTGTTCTACCTCACAATTGGAGGAGAAATAAGGGAGGGTACCAAGACTAAACAGTTGTATGAACATCAAATAGAAATAAAAAATTATCAGACTTAAACACCAATTCCAAAGCCAACAACAACAAAATCGATACCCAATCTACAACAAGCTAGATATAGAAGGACCAGTTATACTAGCAGCTGGGGGGGGGGGGAGCAAAGGAGGGGGATATTGGACACATGCTGGGAACAGGGGTGGAGGGTGGACAACATTGGTGGTGGGAATGCCCTGATTCAATGTCACTCTGTACCTAAGATATTACTGTGAAAGATTTTTAATCCACTGTGGTAAAAATAAAAATTTCTCAAAATAAAAACCAAAAAAGGATCCTGTTATAATGGCAGGATGTGTGGGGATGGTATGGGATGGACTCTGAGAATATTAGTAAAGGGAAGTTAACACTGGTGGTAGGATTGGTGCTGAAAAATTGTACATCTAAAATTCAACTGTGGGGCCAGAGATATAGCACAGTGGTAGGGCATTTGCTTTGCAAGCAACCAATTCAGGACGAACAGCGGTTCAAATCCTGGAATCCCATCTGGTCCCCCAAGCCTTCCAGGAGAGATTTCTGAGTACAGAGCCAGGAGTGGCCCCTGAGCCCCCCACAAAAAATAAAATAAAAATAAATAAATAATAAATAAAATGTGACTACAGAGGGAGGGGCTGCACCCAGAAGACTCCATATGCCAGCACTTCTGTCTCTTCAGCTGGTATGTTGGGGGCTCTGGGTAGAACAGCTAGCCATAGGCCCCCTGGGCTGACCACTTAGTCCAGGGGACTGAGATCCCCCACACCAGACTGGTCTTCAGGGCCAGGCCTGGTAAATCAAGCCGTGGTGGGAGGGTGGGAGAAAGAAACTTCTCTCGTATGCATACTGGACCCCATTCAGGAGTTCTTTTCTTACTAGTATTCATTTTCTAAAGTGCACAGGCTCAAATGAGCCCATGAGACATATATACTTTTTAACATATATACTTTTTTAACAAAACTCAAAAATGTTCTTAATTCTTGACTCTTTCTAGGAAAAAAAATGGAATGCCCTAGATTTGGAGGATAACATTCAAATAGGTCTCTAAAGTCAGTGTATATGTAGACATGACTTCCTATACAGTGGTCCTCTCTGACTGCCAAGCCTAATCCATAAACAATTCATCTATACAATGTATATAGCCCCACTAATATATTTCCCCTCCCCCACACCAGAGCCCCTTCCACTCCCTCATCTCCCAATTCGGATTTGTTATCTTCCCCTTAATTAACCCTCTTTACCCTCAGTTCTTAACTTGTTAGGCACCAAGACTGACCCCCTGCCCCAACAGATTCTGCCCTCTCGCACACCCCTACAAAGCTCATTATTACTCCTTAACTCTCTCACCCCCAACCATCAATACCCCACATTTACCCTTTTTAACTTCAGTACCACACAGACCTAATCACAGACCAAAGCCATGCATTGGATTTAACAACCCCCAACTATTTCAAAAGACATAAAATGGACACATATGTCTTTTGAATATTTTATGAGCATTTTCTTTGACAGCTATAACTCTTTCTAAATATGGTATTCTTTTACAATGATGATTCTACCCACCTTTTATCTTGTCTTCTCTTTGTGAGCTGTTCAATGAGGAATTTTGGTGAAAGAGTCCCTCAGTTTAATGCTTATGATTGAACCATATCATGTGGATTGTTAGACTTGTTCTTATGGCCCCCATATGCACTGATAATGCCACATGGCATTGTTCCTTGTTTGCATAGGCACATTAAAATGGGAAAATACTATACATACAAATAAGTTCTTATCTAATAGAGGTTGGAACACACAAATCTTGTAGTGCAATGGGACCTTACACCCTAAACATTGATATAATGACCTGGCACAGGCCTCAGAAGAATGGGCATCCTCCATTCAACCCTGAACCAAGGAAGCTATCTACAAAACATCCAAGGTATTTTATAACAACACCTGGAAGCAATCCTCTACCAGGGAAGACCCTACCACTGCTCTGACATCAACCTGCTCAAAAGAGACTTCCCTTAACACTAAGACATGACAACAACAACGACCTGCATACAGGACAGGGCTCTCTGCATTGCCCTTTAATTGTGAGGTAAAATGAGAGGACGCTCTGCACCACCCTGACTGCAATGTAGGATATGCAGATTCCAGGATCTTTAATACAGAAACATGATACCAACAACAGAGACTGTGTGAAAAATAAAAGTGTATTGGCACTACACACAATGACCTGGATTGGACAAACTAGTTTGCCTGGAGCCTAGAGTTGGTCTTATGCCAGGAAACCTCAGGGGTAGGGTCTCCTTGTATTTAGGCCAAGGCTTTTCCTTTCCATGTCCCTCATATTTTGATGGGCCTATGCAAACAATAATTGCCACTCTAACACCATTTTTACTGTGCTCCTTTAACTCTAATCCTTAAGAAAAACAACCCACTTAAACTTTTAAGGTTAACTTAAACTCCAGAGCACTGCTTGTGGGACATGCTTCCAAATCATATTTTCTCTTTATAAAAATAAAGTATTTCCATTTTGAGCAAACAAATTGATTTTAGTGACAATGATTAGAATTAAAAGTTAAAAGTAAAAATTATGTATTACCAACAGGAGTAGCCACTATTAATAATCCTGATATTTCTATCCAGGCTTTTTATTCTAAACATATATGTAAATTAGCTTGTTAGTTTTTGTTGGGGGTTTTGTTTGTTTAGTTTTGGTTTTAGTGATCCTTGTTCTGTCTTCAGAAATCACTCCTGACAATATTATGAGATGCCAGGGATTGAACCTCAGACAGCTCCATGCAAAGCTAGTGCCTTACCTGTTGTTCTATCACTCTGGCACTGTGTATGTATTTTTAATTGACAATCTAAACATTTTTAAGCTGCTTTTTCACTTTTCTTTTTTTTTTTTTTTTTTGGTTTTTCGGGATACACCCATTTGATGCTCAGTGGTTACTCCTGGCTAAGCTCTCAGAAATTACCACTGGCTTGGGGGGGACCATATGAGAAGCCAGGGAATCGAACCCCGGTCCTTCTGTAGCTAGCGCTTGCAAGGCAGACACCTTACCTGTAGCGCCATCTCGCCAGCTCTGCTTTTTCACTTTTTTAACTGTAAGTGTCCACTTGAACACAAAATCATTTATATATATGTATGTATATATGCTCCCTTCTTTATCCTTGCCAAATTATTAAACCAAAACATGACTTACCTTAATTTTTATTTTTGATCACTAATGAGATTAGCCTTTTCTTTCATTTTAATTTTTTGTTCATAAATTCTTTTTGGAGTCTTTGACTTTCTTTTTTGCTAGATGTTTCTAGCTTTCTTTGAGTTAAAAAATAATGAATATAAATGGCCAAAAGGCACATGAAAAAAAATGCTCCTCATCACTGATCATCAGGGAGATGCAAATCAAAACAACGATGAGATACCATCTCACACCACAGAAATTGGCACACATCACAAAGAATGAGAACAATTGTTGCTGGCAGGGATGTGGAGAGAAAGGAACTCTTATCCACTGCTGGTGGGAATGCCGTCTAGTCCAACCATTATGGAAAGAGATATGGAGATTCCTTCAAAATCTGGAAATTGAGCTCCCATTCGACCCAGCTATTCCACTCCTGGGAATATACCCTAAGAACACAAGAATACAATACAAAAACCCCTTCCTCACACTTATATTTATTGCAGCACTATTTATTCAAAATAGCCAGGCTCTGGAAACAACCAAGATGCCTTTCACCAGACAAATGGCTAGTGAAACTGTGGTACATATACACAATGGAATATTATGAAGATGTCAGGAGAGATGAAGTCATGAAATTTTCCTATACATGGATGTACATGGAATTTATCATGCTGAGTGAAATAAGTCAGAGGGAGCGAGAGAGATGCAGAATAGTCTCACTCATCTATGGGTTTTAAGAAAAATAAAAGTCATTTTTGCAACAATCCTCAGAGACAATGAGAGGAGGGCTGGAACCTCCAGCTCACTCCATGAAGCTCACCACAGAGAGTGGTGAGTGCAGTTATAGAAATAACTACACTGAGAACTACCATAATCAAGTGAATGAATGAGGGTACTGGAAAGCCTGTCTGGAGTACAGATGGGGGTGGGGTGGGATGGAGGGAGATTTGGGACATTGGTGGTGGGAATGTTGCACTGGTGAAGGGGGGTGTTCTTTACATGACTGAAACCTAATCACAATCATTTATGTAGTCAAGATGTTCAAATAAAGAAGAAAAAAATGAAAGAAAAGAATACAAAAAATAATAATGAATATATTTTAGTATATCCTTGATTATCTGTATATATGTAATGAATATTGACATGGTTTGTTACTCACTTTTGATTTGGTCTATGACATTCATCTGACACACAGAACTCCTGATTCATTAGTCTGCTTATTTTATTTTCCTTTTCAGATTCCCCTGTGTTTGTCCCAGATCTTGAGAGGTTTGGTTTCCTATCATCCAAACTTAAAGGCCATTTCACAAGAGGCTATAAAATAAAATGTCTGTTATTTCTGTTTAAGTTAAGTGAAGGAAAGATGGGGATTTATACTCTGTTTCTCATCGCCTTTAGTCTAGAAATCACACACATTACAATCATATTTTATTGGCAAAATCAATTTAAATAAATATGCCTGCCTCGATAAAGACCTAGAAATGTCAGCCTACCATATTTATAAAAATAACTTGGAAATATAAACTAAAGACTACTATGTATATACCCTATAAAACAATAGTTTTTTCTCTAGATTAAAGCTTTTTAGTATGTTTTGGTTATTTTTGAGAGGGACAGTTATATAAATTACTATCATAAGACATTCTTTATTAAAAAAGATATAGTTACACATTCATATATTCATGTATTCTCATACTCAAAAGAAACTGTGATATATACAATGGAATACTGTGTGCCTACTATAAAAATAAAATGTTGATATTTTCTGCAGCTTATAACTAGGTGTCATGCTATAAAAATATTTAATTATCTCATTAATCTGTGGTATATAAAGAAATAAAATAAGGACTAGAAGATATTGCATGATGACACACCTTTCACTGAAATTACCAAACAATAGTGGATAAAAGGGAGGAGGAAATGAAGAGATTATAAATAGACAGTGGGAGAGGATCTTGAACTAACTTTGTTCATCAAAACCATAAAACTAAATACTATAAGCATACTTAAATACTATAAGCATATTTCAAATTGTATATATATATATATATATATATTAACTAGTTGATTTTTAAGCATACTCTCTATTCTAACTATGTTCCACTTCCAATATATTAGAGTTAACTTAAAGTTTATATTTGGGGGTTTCCAATCAATATTAAAGGCCAAGGTCCACTCTTTTACTCTCATCCCTACTTGACCAACTGGCTCAGATAGTTGAATGATTAGACCAACAGTGTTGTGCTACCTGGGCCCAGTTATTCTAGGGGCCACTAGTGGTGATGGAGGTAAGGAGCCCCTCAGAGGCATCACTGTACAATACTGCTGGATAGGGCATTTGATACCAGGAATTGAACTAAGAGAATTATGCATGCAAAGCAGGATTAGAATATTTTTTGTTTTTTAGCCACATCCTATAGTAATTCCTGACTCAATGCTTGGAGATTGCTCCCTGTGATGCTGAGGAGATTATACACTGCTGTGGATCCAACCCAGGGACTCCTTTACAAAAATAAACAAAGAAACACAAAACCAACCCAGGGACTCCAATTTGCATATGAGTTCTCCAGTCTTTTATGCCATCTCTCTAGTACATCAATTGAATATTTTATATTAAAACACTCTCATTTCCTTATGAATTCTAGATAAATTAGTTACTTTGCTTTTCCTTATGGAGTCCAAATTGACTAAAACTTCTGTGATGTACTTGTTGGTTTCCAGTTTTTGATTCATAATCAGGCACAGCAGAATTGGTAATTTAATTATAAATGCCATTAATCCTTAAGAAGCCGTCATACACTTTCAAATCTTACTCATTTCAGAAAAGTTGAGTCATTTATGCCCTTGGAAGCACATTCATTGCCATATGACCCAACTAACAAAGAGATGGTTACAGTTCAACAAATATCAAGTAATTAGCAGATAATTCAGTAAATCACTTTCAATTGTGTCAAAAGTCAAAGCTATGATTCAATGGTTCCTAATTTAGGGTAAACTGGAGTGAAGGCAACTGCTTCCCATGAAGAAAATGGAGTCAGCCAATTCTTATCATCCAAAACAGAAAAGAACCTTCAACTTTCATGGTCTCCACTAGGCCCTTGTTGACATGAAATCGCATATAGATTTGCTAATACATCTTTCAAAGCATATCCATGAACTGAGAACATAAATATACAATTACAGCACTTAATGGCACAGAATGGCCATCTGCCTGGCCAAGAATCACTGAATTCTCTGAGCATTGCTTGGGTGTACACCAAATTTTTTTAATTCTCTGGAAAGAAAATTCTCCTTCACATAGAGGAGGAGGAGCAGTTGTCTTTGTAGTTGAAGTCATAGTAACATTTATTAAGATTTCACCATAGCAGAGCTTGAGACACTTGCCTTGCAAGTAACCAACCTGGGTCTGATCCCCAGTATTTATGGTCCTCTGAACCTGCCAGGAAGAATTCCTGAGCACAGAGCCAGGAGTAACCAACCCCTGAGCCCTGCAGGATGTGGCCCAAAAATAAACAAAAATATTCTACCATAGCTCAGGCACCCTGTTAAACTGTCTGTATGCTTTAAACCTGACGTCTGCCCTATAAAGTAAAACTTTATTTTATGAGCAGTAAACAGAAAGAACAACGTTTCCCTAGAATAAATGTTTTACCCAATTCATGCAGCAGGAGGATCATTTGGAGAAATTGTGGCTGTTTAAGTAATGACAGTGTGCCCTAGTTCGCTGTAGTGAAAACAGAAGGGTTGAATCTGACATCTACGTTGTAGGCAACCATAGTTGCTAACAGGACAGGCAGTGAAGCCACAAAAAAACAAGAACAACTTCTAGGATTCTGGCTTGAGTAATTGGGATACGGGCATCTTATGTGTGTAAAATTGAGAGAGAAATAAGTTAATGTATTATCCCAATGAAAGCACTCTGTAGCCTTGAGATGATAATACATATATATGTGATATACATTATACACATATATAAGTGTGTGTGCATTTATATCTTTTATGGGAAGTGGGTGGGGGTTCTCAAGTGGTACTCAAGTGAACGGGTGCCTCTATAAATTCTTAGTCAACTGGCTGAAGGCCAATGCAAAGACCTGAGGATGTGATGCTGTTTGGGCTCTATGATGTGAAAGATTACCAAGACCACCCCAGCAGTACTCAGGAGATTTCAAGGTTGCATTTTGGGAGACCAGTCTACTACTATTTCGCTAGTCCCCCATTACAAATTTTTAAATATAATCCTGGAAGGTAATTGTTCTTCAACTTGCCATTTTTGATACTGTCTATTACAGAAGACACTCAACTAGTCCTTGAAAGTTATTTGTTTGGCTTCAGTTTTGTTTATATTTTTGGTCTAAGTTCATGCAACAGAGAAAAAGCCTACCATCAACCTGCTTGACTATGATCCTCTACCTTCCAATAGGATGTACATCATCCTTACACAGGTTCAGCTAGTCTCTTCTTTGTCTGTTCTCTCTTAGAGGAAATTCCTCACTTCAATCTCCATCACTTTTTGACAACCCAGAATTGAACTAATGTGGAATATAGGTTCCTGAAGGACATTGATGAAGGCTTACCGCTGACTTCACTACTGTGATCACTGGAACCTACTTCTAGAAATGTCTGGTTTGCACCATTTTAATTAAATTTTGTTTTGTTTTGGAGCCACACTCAGAAGTGCCCCCAGGGCTCAATTCTAGCTCTGTGTACAGGGACTACTCGGTGCTCAAGGGACAGGATGCCATTTAGGGATTGAACCCAGATTAACAGTGTACAAAGGCAACCACCTCACCCTTTGTACTAGCTCTGCTACCCAGCACCATTTTTATATCCACATTTTCCTTTAGTTTCTCAATTGAACATTAGCTAGGAGATAACCCTTTCAACAAAGCAACATTTAGGATATTATGGGCTGATATGCCTTCTTCTCAAACACAGATGTTAGCATGCTAACCCTTAGAGCCACAGAACTGTGTATATTTAGAGACAAATATTTGGATGTGTGTCTACCAGGGGTCCTCAAACTTTTTAAACAGGGGGCCAGTTCACTGTCCCTCAGACCATTGGAGGGTCTGACTATAGTAAAAACAAAACTTAGAACGAATTCTTATGCACACTGCATAGATCTTATTTTGCAATGAAGAAACAAAATAGATACAAATACAATATGTGGCCCGCAGGCCATAGTTTGAGGACCACTGGTAAATCTAAAAAAATTAAAAACCAACAACAAATAACAAAGCACTTAATGAAGGCTGAAGCCTTTGCTTTGAACAGTAACTGAGATTAGGTGCCTGTGACTAGCAGAAAAGTCTTAGTTGTCTACTATGAGACTTTCCTATCTCTGCAGAGTCTTAGTATCTACTAGAGAAGTGTTGCATTCAGGTGACAGTAATTAAAGTATCTAAAAAAATTGAAAACTAGAGCTTTTCTGAGTTTGATAAACATGAAGTGCTGGTACTGATAATGAGTGAGTAGGACAGAATTTGGTGCAAGTCTTATTCCATTATAATTGATGGCAGCTGATGGCCAAGGAGCTAACCTTCCGTTATCACACTGACCACACTGGTGGAACCCATTTACTGTCAGGGTTTACCAGTGCTGAACATCCCTCATGATGACAAGTGTTTTCGTAGTGACCAAACAGAAGAATGGGCTCCCTAAGAGGTGTGAGGCATTTGCTGTGACCTAGATGGTAACCATCCTTTGCCTAATAATTTTAAATGAGTTTGTCTTTTCAATAGAACACATAGCTGGGGTTTTTCTTTCCTTCAGAGTAGAAATTCCCAAAATATGTGTCATAAAATGTAGGGTTCTAGAATTAAATAAGCTTGGGAAACATTTGTTTGGGAAACAGATAGTGTTGGACATTCAGAATAAAAAAATCTTAAAGATATAGAGATGTATTGTTTAAAAAGAAACTGCATAGGGCTGGAGAGATACTTCAGTGGGCAGAGGCTCCTGCTTTACATGCAGAAGACCAAGGTCTGATCTTTGGCACTGCATGGTTCCCTGAGCACCACCAGAGTACCATCCCTTAAGCAACAAGCTGGTAGTAGCCTGATGACCACTGAATATGAACCCCCAAATAATAACATAATGTTCAAAGCTTAAATTTATCTATTGTAGCATTACCTGCATGACCACAGATAACTTGTCCTTATAGGAACTCCTATTAACATCCTTGGGAACTGTTATTTCTTTTTCTATGGAAATGAAAATATATGTAAAATATATTCCATTGTTCAGAGTGAAATGCACTTCTTGTGAGTTTTATCTTACTAATTAATAAGGTCTCACCTGCTACTTGATATTACAAACTCCACAATTGCTTGGGTTCTAGAAACCCTGTTTGACAGAATCTAGTAGCAAGGGATGCTATATATCAATGTCTGACTTTTCTATGAGTAAATAGAAATGAAATCTCTGTGTACCTCTTCATATTCCATATTTATACACAGTGGATATGAAAGCTTTAATTCAAAGAGAAATTACCCCTGCAGAGAATCTATACTGGAGAATTAGCTATACAATATCATTCAAGAGATTACAACAAATGTTTCAGTTATGCATAAACAGAGCAGAGTGTTTCTTGAAGCAATCTTGGGTGGAGTGTAGCTATATTTCATTATTTCAAGTGGTTATCAGCCTCCCAGAGATTCTAAGTTACCTCATGGATCATTTGTATAATAGATCTCTTTTGTGCTGAAACTAACCAGAATTTATCTCTCTGCAGTCAAGTCATCTGACTGGACTGAAAATCCTTGAATGGCCAATGAACATATTGCACCTAGTGTGTAAATGACATGCAATATTTTTAGAAAGTATATATTGTGCAGTGGTCTCAGTCTCTTCAATCGTACAACATGTGAATCACAAGTTAATTGGTTGAACAGTCTATGTTAAGAGGAAACATCAGACCTAAATTAGAGAAAGGGAGAAATTTTAAAAATATTTTCATGTCAGAAACAGAAGGGGCAGAAGAAATCATTGTATGCAGTGGAAGAAAGAAATCCACAGAAAAAAACCTGACTGAGATCATACCTGTTTCCATCCTTATACCAAAAAGATAATTTTAAAGCATTTTTATTTTAAAGTAACCTCTGTAACTTATTCTATAATTCTCAGGTAAGAATCTTTTTGCATAAATTTATCTCTAACCCTATCCATGTTTGAACTGGAAGATAAATACAACACGTGGTAACATGGAAGGACAATTTTCTATTTCTGTTTAGATCCCAAATCTAAGGTAAGGGAAAGAGTATTCAAGAGTAGACATGCAAGGGTGGGGCTGTGGCGCAGAATGGTATGGCTCTTGCCAGCAGGAGCCTAGAATGGACCGCAGTTGGATCCACCAGCGTCCCATATGGTCCCCTAAGCCAGGAATGATTTCTGAGCGCATAATCAGAAGTAACCCCTGAGCATCACCGGCTGTGGCCCCAAAAAACTAACTAACTAACTAAAAAGAGTAGAAATGCATCTGAGTCTTTGTTGGAAGCTTACTAGAGTTCAGAGGTGCTGCTGGTGCCCGTTTTACGTTGGCAGAGAGCCTCCAAGATTCACTATATTTTCATTCACTGTGTCCACCACAGAGCATTTGCTGTTCACTTGCCTCTCTATCTGAGAACAACTTAGCAAGCCTATGCATTAGCAACCTTCCATGCAGTAGTAGATACTGCCTTATTTGGGAGACCACATTCTTGGCCCACACATCTTCCTAACCAAACCATGCCAGTGAGGAGAAGCTCTGCTATTTTTCATGATTGTCATCTGGGTTGACTTACCCCTCTGTTTTCCTTTCAGCCATAACTGTGGTTGAAGGGGAGGGGTGTTTTTGCTTTGAATTTTGTGCATTTTTAACCTAAACTATTCAAAGAAAAATACATATTGTTCTTAAACTTCAATAATGCATGTTTTCTGAATTAGATGTATTTTCACAGAGAATTAGTTTTAAAACCTCTGTAGCTTAAAAATAGATGACCAACTATTTCCTAGACCCTTCTTTTTGGAATTTGAAGTGTTTTTGTGAGTGGGTATTGGTTGAGTTGTTTATTTGTGGTTGTTTTATTTTTTTTTCAGGATTGGGAAACTGGTAAAAGAAGTGAATTTGGCACATTAAGTAGATCAAACAAAAGAAATAAATGTAATTATTTCTCAAGCTGTAGAACTTTTATTGATAATAAAGTCTATACAGGATATTCATTCATTCATGTATCTATTCATTTATTCTTTCACTCTTTCATTCACCAAAAGTGATGGTGTATCTATTACAATTAAGTCATTTTGCTAAGATAAATACACAGGAGGGAGCCAGGAACATTTAAGCAAGGATCTAATAAACAAATCGAAGGTAATATAACTTAAGTTTATGAGGTTTGGGATTAAAATCCAGGAATAGCAGTGTCTATGTTTCTGGCAAAACTGCCAACAAAAAAGATATTAGACAAAATAATCCACAGTAATTCCATCAGCTAATTCATTATGCCCATGCAAGGAGAAACTTAATTACCCTTTGGTTAATTGCTTTCCTGGCTCACAGTATTTTCTAAACACATAGGCAAGAGAGGGCAAGAAGGGGTAGAAAAACAAGCCTTCCAAAATAAATTGGGGAAAACCAAATCCAGAGATGTTTCTCGTTGAGAAACATATTTGTGACCCATAAGATCTTCTTGATCAAACTCCCAAAACGACATCCTAGTTTAAAGTGGTGGCAAGGAATGCTTCCACATTCATTGGTCTTTTTTCTGTATCCAAAGATCTGACTCTTTCCAAAGAATGTCTTTGGAGACTCAACTCAGATACCCCTCTTCAAGGAAAAGCTTTTGTGACCTCAATATTCCCAAGCTGGCACACAAAACAGTCTGGGTTGGGCCTCTTCTCTGTACTTCCTGCTTGTACTTCTCTGCTCTGTATCTTCCTGCTTGCCTCCTCTCAGTTCAACCCATATCAGCATGGTTTGATGTTTCTCTCCCTTATAGACCTGATGTCATTTCTTTGGTTCCTATTACACACTTAAGAACCAATAAAGGGTCAAAGAGATGGTACAGGGATGAAAGCACTTTCCTCACAAACAGCTGCTATAATTGGGACCCTTGTTCAAAACTTTAGCACACTATGTGGTCCCCAAGTACTTCCAAGGGTCATTTCTGAGCAGAGAACCAGGTACAGAGCCTTTGAGCACTGCTGAATGCAAACCTCTCCCACAAAGAAAATGACACATAGAACATAATATGAAATTATGAATTTCATAATTCATATAAATATTCCAGAAATAATATGAAATTTTCAGAGCATGCTTTCAACTGAAATATAGAAAAAACTCATTTTACATTAATACTAATAAAAGCCACATTAAGGGCAATATTTATTTTTTTTAAAATACTCTACCATAGAGTAGAAGACAAATAATAACCTATCCAACAGGATATATGTAACCCATCACATCTTCCAAATTGTTAGAAGAAAGTAATTAGCCTACAGGTAATTCTTACCTCTAACTGCTGAAGGTGTGAGGTCCACTTATTTTTAATAGTTGGGAGCATTTCAGAACAGGATGTTGAAACCCAGTCACACGAGGGCATCCTCAATTTGAACCACTGAAATCTTGGGCCAGTGAAAACTGTAGTGACGGGATCTCACTCTTCAAACTTTGCAAGATGATTGCACATAGAGAATGTGTGAGGTTACCATCAAATAAAACATAGACAAGTTCATCTGCAGCATTAATTGGTGTACGTGATTATCATTCTGATGGTAGTAATTAGATATCAGTGCTTAGCAACTTATGTAGATCATCATAATTACTAGCACAACTAAATTATACTTTCCCTTCCTCAGCTAAATTCCCCAACGTTAGCAAAAGTGTCAGTGTCCACGGTGCTCCTGAGAGCATGCAACCAGCAGAGCTAGCACACATTCCCATAAGCCTGTGTACCAGAAGATTGCCTCTG
This sequence comes from Suncus etruscus, assembly GCF_024139225.1. Lineage (NCBI taxonomy): Eukaryota > Metazoa > Chordata > Mammalia > Eulipotyphla > Soricidae > Suncus > Suncus etruscus. Next base: position 2,892,028 of record NC_064859.1, read on the forward strand.
CCCTGTCCTTTTACTCAAACGTGGCTTTGTTCTCCCAAGCAATGCCCTTCCAACCCCCCATGCTTCCTTCCTCAACCTCCTCGTATGCCCACTAAAGAATTGCTGATTTAGGTAGGCCAGCGTTGAATTACTGCTTGTATCTAGTGTAGGGAAGTCTTATTAAAAATAAATAAATTTGACTGGGGCGATGGTGCAGTGGTAGGGCGTCTGCCTTGCACATGGCTGATCCAGGACGGGCCTGGGTCTATCCCTGGTGTCCCATATGGTCCCCTAAGCCAGGAGCAATATCTGAGCACATAGCCAGAAGTGATCCCTGAGCATCACCAGGTGTGGCCCAAAGTAAGTAAATAAATAAATAAATAAATAAATAAATAAATAAATAAATTATCTGAATCGAAAATTAAGTTAAAAAGAAAAGGCATGTTTTTTCTAATACCGTAGTTGACATTTCTATTGGTGCTCAGGCCCGAGGTGCTGAGGATGGGGTGCAATGTTCAGTCCCAGGGACTCACATTGTTAAGGCATGTGCTTTACATCTCAATGGACATTGCCAGTCCCCCGAACTGAGTGTTTATTTAAAATGAACAACAACAACAAAAGAAACCACAGCAAAAATGCACTTAAAGCAGTAAAGCAACCTCAAGCACTTCAAAATCCAGAAGAAAATAAGAAACCACTTTGACTCTAGGCTCTTTAACACCTGCTGACAACTTCCTTTTTATATCCATATGTTTCAAACTTTAGTTCTCCTTCCTTACACATGTTCATCCCATGTCAGAACCTACACCTAGTGCACAAATACCCTGACATAACCAATCCATGATATAATCATGTTAGAATACCAGATAAGAAATAGGAATATTGCTAGAAGTCATCCCAATGCAAGATGGCTGGCACTTACATTACTAGATACAGACACGACTTTGAACTATATATCTCTCCAGCATATCCCACTAGGCAGATCTAAATTATGCATCTAATCAGTCGTACCCTACAACATGAGAGGCAAGTTAGAATGGAGAGGTTATCAGACTTAACCAGCATCATTACAATACTTTTACTTCTGTAAAGATTACCAAATGGGACCACTGCAACGCAACCCCAGTTCCTCTACAGCCTTGGAAGGAGACCAGATAGTGAGTTTTAGGCTGCATTTTATCAGCATGTTGGAAAACCCACCTCTACCTGCTGAACACAACTCTGAATCCACCAGGTGCCACAAAGATATAAGACTCAAAGCTTTCTTTCTTAAAGAAAGACAGGCTGAAGGGCCAGAGAGCTAGCACAGCAGTAGGGCATTTGTCTTGCATGGAGAAGGCCCAGGACAGAAGGTGGTTCAAATCCCAGCATCTCATATGTTCCCCCGTGCCTGCCAGCAATGATTTCTGAGCACAGAGCCAGGAGTAACTCCTGAGCACTGCTGGGTGTGACCCAAAAACAAAAAATAAAACAAAATAAAAAAATAGAAAGACAGACTGAACAGTGATAGAAGGCTGAAGAGTCTAATCCTACTTGTGTCCTTACTTTCAAATGAGATGGCATAGGGGTTAGAGTTCTGAGAAAAGCTCGGATTTTAAACTAAAGCAAGTAGAGCTCAGGTCATTAGCTAATAGTCAACTAAAAGATTTTCCTGTGATAAGGCATTTAATCTTGGCCACAGTCCTAAGGAACACAAGAAGGGGAAGGAGGCAAGAAGAATAAAAAAGAAAGAAAGTAGAATAACATGAAGAAGGAAAGGGTGGGGAAAGAGGAAGATAAGTTAAAGAAGTGGAGGACATAAAATGAAAGAGGGAGAACAGAAATTTACTCAGAAGTGGCACATTTTCCTTGTTTGTATGAGATCCTGGGCTCATTCCCCATCACTATGAAAAAAGTAAAATCGAATGAAAAGGGAAGGAGAAAAAGAAAGAAGGAAAAAATGAAGAAAAATAATAAATATCATGGAGGTGGGTGTGGTGTTGAAAGTATATGTATTAGACTATCTTTAACACAGTACCTGATTCAATAAAAGGAAGGAAGGAAGGGAACAGAAGGAAGAAAGAAGAAAGAAAGAAAGAAAAGAAAGAAAGAAAGAAAGAAAAAGAAAGAAAGAATGAAAAAGAAAGAAAGAAAGAAAGAAAAAAAGAAAGAAAGAAAGAAAGAAAGAAAAGAAAGAAAAAAGAAAGAAAGAGAAAGAAAGAAAGAAGGAAGGAAGGAATGGAGGAAGGAGGAGGAAGGAAGGAAGGAAGGAAGGAACGAAGGAAGGAAGGAAGGAAGGAAGGAAGGAAGGAAGGAAGGAAAAAAGGAAAAAAGGAAAAAAGAAAAAAAAGTTTCTTCCAAGAACACTCCTCCTGAAAAGCAAAGGGCTTAACTTCAGTGTCATAACAAAATTTAAAGTTACTTTAAAAAAAAAAAAAAAACACTAAGAAAGTTCTTCCACAATATTTTTTTTATTTGTCAATGGTATATTTGTTTAGGGAATTTTACGAACCATATCTTCCAGGCTAATTTTACTCTGAATAATGCTATATAAAACTTCAATTTTTGAGACACTTTTAATTTTCATTGAGTATTTAGAGCTATTTGTTAGAAAGTCAAGAAATATTCTGCTAGAGATAGCAAAGGTTATTATAGGGAATTTTTTTTATTATAGGGAATTTTTTTATTATAGGGAATTATAGGAAATTTTACAAACCATATCTTCCAGGCTAATTTTACTCTGAATAATGCTATGTAAAACTTCAATTTTTGAGACACTTTTAATTTTCATTGAGTATTTAGAGCTATTTGTTAGAAAGTCAAGAAATATTCTGCTAGGGATAGCAAAGGTTAGAGGGCAAATAGAGCTTGAGAGCCAAAAAAAAAAAAAACATTTAAAAATTTACATTAGATGTTATAATCTCTCCTTTCTTGTTTTTAATTAAAAAAATCATGATGATGCAAGATAGGTTCTTTATAGCACAAAAATTATTTTAATGGCAAATCCTACATTTCCAGACATTGATAAGACTAGTACTGGCTACTGAAATGCTTTAAAAAATTCATTAATATTGAGTGTACTATGTAAACTAGTTCTCATGTTTTACATTGTTTCATCTTAAAATGAGAGATAAAAACCTGGCTCTAGTATGTATAATGCTTTTAGTATTCCAGAATATTTTGATAGACAAATAAATAAAAATAATTTTATAAAAAAAAAACCTAAACACTCATCCTCTTAAGTCATATTAAAAAAGTGACCATTTCTTTGGCTCAGTTTTGCAAAATGCAAGTTGTCATGATTTCACGATTCAAAAAGGGGGCACGGGAAAACCACCTCCTTCAAGATCGCTATCACTTCAAACCAATGCTGGTCTCCCCACTACTGGCTGTTGTCCACAATCCCTCAGGTCTGTGAGTTACTTCCAGATATAAATTCGGTGCTAACTTCCCTGTCAGGTTCAACTGCTAAAATTCTTCACCCGTTCTTTGGTATTTTCTTTATGTTTGATTTTCTTAGTCTTTTAATAAGCACTGGTAATTTTCTTCCAATTTAACAGAAGACTTAAAATATCATTCTGGGGGTCGGAGCGGTGGCACAGTGCTACAGGGGTCTCAAACTCGCAAACAGCCCTCCATACAACATTTTGTGGCCCTGCCCTAGAGGAATCTTTTTTGTTTTGTTTTGTTTTAGTTGTTCGGGTCACAGCCCCAATGTTCAAGGCTTACTACTGACTTTGCACTCAAAGATCACCCCGACTTTGCCTCCTGCGACCCCCAGGTAAATTGAGTTTGAGACCCCTGCTAGGGTGTTTGCTTTGCATGCGCTAACCTAGGATGAACAGCGGTTCGATTCCCCCCCCCCCCCGGCATCCCATATGGTCCCATATATATCATTCTGAACTGTACACAAAAACTGTCGAAAAGTATGGGAAAATTGTACTTTTTAACAAGTGATGTGAAGTAGCAATGTTGAATCTTTGAAATGCAAACTAAGGCACAGAAGCCTTGGGAACGTCGCTTTCTCACCGTGTTGGAGACTCCAAATTTGTCTGTGACAGAGACCTTTGTTTGGAACACACTGTTCCATATTAACTATCTGATGGATAGTATTGATGCAAATCCTCAAGAAACATTTCACAACCTATCTCAGAAACAAGCATTCCAAAGGGTGTGACTCACACTCACTTTTAGGAAACCTTTCACTCTTTCCAGAGGTACTGTTATTGCTCCACAGGCTTTGTGAGGGAAGAACAAAAATTAGACCAAGGAGACAGTCTCAAAGGATTAAGCTTTCTCTGTAGACAACCAAGTTTCCATCCAAGCACTACCAGGAGCAACTCTTTTCTCCTCAGCACAAAGCTTGTGCTCGTTTCTGACCACAAGCCCCCTCTGGCCTCCAAAATCAAACCACTAAAGCTTATAGCACCTTTGGAGTCTTAGTAAGAAAGAAAAGTACAGAATAAAAATGACTTTGTCACAGAGTTGGTTAGAAAGAACAAGTGTCAGAGCCAGAGAGATAGCACAGGGGTAGTGCGTTTGCCTTGCAAGTGACTGACCATGGACGTAACTGGGTTCGATCCCTGGTGTCCCCTATGGTCCCCTGAGCCAGGAAAGATTTCTGAGCTTCTGAGTGCACAGCCGGGATTAACCCCTGATCATCACTGGGTGTGGCCCTAAAACCAAAATAAAGAAAGTCCAAGTGTGAACTCTCTTTTATAGATTGCTGAAAGTGAATTTCAGTGCTGATTCTTTCTGTCTTCTCTTGACATTCGTGACCTTTAAATGATTCCATATGACAAACATTATCTCCATTTAAAGAACTATCTGACAGAGTTTGTAGAATTGTACTCAGCAATCAATATAGGAGATACTGACTTCTGAATCATTTCACTCTCAAGTAGGAATTTCAAACTAAAATTATCTATGGTTTCTTTGTTTCCCCGCAAGCTTTTTGTAACCTGTTCAGAGTATTTAATTTAAAAATAAAATACCAAGAAGACTCCCAAGGGTCCACTGGCTACATAGGCACTAGGTAGGCTTGCTCTTCTAGGGCCACAAGGACTTGCCTACCTGGGGCTACTTTGGGGAAGTTGCCACCGGTGCTGTCATTCTCTAGGGCCTTCTTAAAGAGAAGATGAAACTGAAATGGTAGTACAGTTTAGTATGGACAGAGGAAAAGAACCACAACAGGATGACTTAAATCAAAAAAATTCTTCGCTGGAGCAAAGCCAACTTACTCAGAAGTGGGGCATCTGCCTGGCCTATATGAGAATTCCCCATCAGTATGAAAAAGTAAAATAGAAGGAAGTAATAGAAGAAAGCAAATACTATCAGGATGTTTGTTTGAACAGAGCCTACCTGAGTTCAGTCCCTAACAGTCTAGATGGTCCCTGATCCGGGAGTGATTTCGAAGCCCCAGGCCAGAAGTAAGCCCTGAGCACCGCCAGGTGAGGCCCCAAAACAAAAACTAAAGCAAAATTTATTGGCTAATTAAATAAAGATTATGTTTTCATCACACTTAAAAATGTAAATGATTCCATATAATAATCTATTTCAGCCCAAATTCAAAGAAGTGCAATTTAATTATCACTTACATTATTAATTATAAATCCCCTTGACCACTTAATACATAAAACGCATGCCTTTTGAAAACCAACTTGTATGTTTCTCTGCTCTTGAACCATCCTGGACTATAAAAACAGGCTCCTGGACTTCAAGGTCTCTGCTCCTTTCTCCAGTTAGAATCTCCTGCACAGTTTCTCTAAACTGACTTTCCAGTAGTGCTTGCTATGCTGAAGGCATTGCTTTTCTTTCTCCTTTTCCAAGGAGCTTTGTTTCCTGGGGCAATCTCCTTAGCTGCAGTTAGCCAGTAGTAATGTAAGGCTGCTCACTCTCTTCTCATCTGCCTTAAAATTTGGGGTCCCATCACCCCAGAAGGGCTTAAGGTTTGAGAAAAATATTCCCTAGGCCTCTAACCAGAAAGATCCTGCCAACATTATGTCGCCCAACGTAGTTGTAAAGCATACAGGAAGTTAAAATTCTCTGCTTTGATCAAAGATGAGTTCTAAAGACCTGGGCGTATCCCCAGAAAAAGACTCACCCTGGGGGGGGGGGACCTTGAGGGGTTCTGTTCAATGATTAAGCTGATTAAGCGTGGGGAGGGGCGTGTGATCTGTCTGAGAGGACAGATATGTTCCTGCTTTGTAAGTAGGTGACTTGGGAACTTCATTTGATTGACATAAAACCCAGAAGTGAGTCAAGGTGCAAAGTGCACTGTGGTCATCCCTCCGTCAACTGTTGCTAAGCATCTGGTAGAGGAAGACTCAGTAGCAGGTGAGGGGGCGGAAGCAAACAGGATGCAGGCAAAGGAGGAGGAGGGGGAAGGACGGGCTAGGCTGCTGACTCATGAACCTTGAGATTGATTGATGAGTCATGAAGGGTGACTTCCACCAGAGGAATTGGACTGGACTGATCCTCCAGGGGAGACTCCGTATCTGAAAGCCATCTTGACTGTCCAGTCCTTACTTTAGCACCACTACCCCCCCCCCCCATGTGATTCAGACAAGTGCTTCTCCTCTTCTAGAAGGCGATGGAGGCTGCTAGAAAACGCTGGCATCCTCTGCAGGCCACAAAACGAACACCTTGTCTTGTCTGTAGCAGGGTCCACCCACCAGGAAAAGTGAAGCCCCTCTTGGATAAATGCGCCCCTAAGAGAGTTCTGCCTAGGTATGAGGGCTAAAACGGAAGGTGGTGAGTTCGATTAGAGAAATAACTACACAGATAACTATCATGATAATGGTAAAGAGTGAGAGAAATAGAATGCCTGTCTCCTATACAGGTAGGGGTGGGGAGGAGGGAGTGGGGGGGCATTGGTGGTAGGAAGGTTGCACTGTTCGTAATCATGGTGCTTAAATAAGGATATTAATTTAAAAAAATAAACTACAAAGAGAGGTGGATGCCCTGTCTTCCCACCAACACACACGTGGCCTTATTTGGGGAGGCCACTACCTGCAAGATCACAGCCTGATTCAGATTCTAAGAGATGAATGGAATTCCAGGCAGCTACAGTTATGCTGGCTTGGGCCGGTGGCTTGGAGAGCAGACTTCCAGTGACAGAAGCATTGATGAGCCCGCAGAAATAAATGGAGCCCACACGTTGGCATGAGTAGGAGCCGAAAAAATGAAAAGAACGGTGAGGGAAGACGAAAAGGAAACAAAATGCTAGGCAAGAGATGATTTATAACTCTATTGGGCTGTTGGATAAATAAGGTGAAAGCCCAAGGAGCCAGACGATTCTGAAAAAATTCTTCCAACCCAGAAGTCACGTTAAGAAGCACGAGTGGGCAACCAAACCTGGTTTTTTATTTTTTTTTTTTCAAGACACAATTTCCATTGGGGCTGCATCAAACGTCCCCTTAAAACATCCCAGAATGGAAGATTTGGTCCTGGCTGGCCTTTTGATCCGAATACGCATAGCACCTCCACGCGGCGGGATGCGGTATTGCACCGGCCACAGGCGCCCGGCGGGACCCTGCAGGAGTCCGTCCACCTGGGAGAGGAAGGCAAGTGCAAGTGGGTTCGGGGTGAGCGCGATCGGGGCGTCAATACGGCACCCCACAGGCTCGCCAGATCCCCAAGAGGCTGCTTCTGTCGCTAGGAGCTCCCCTGGGACCCAGGGACCAACTGAGGACTCAGCTTTGCTAAGCACACAGCGTCGGGGCCTCCAACAACCCATCCACCCTCACCCCCGGTTCCTGCCTCCGCCCGTCCCCCAGCCCTGGGAGAAGCGGGGTTTCGCCTGGGAAGTCCCCCGGCCCCATGGAGAAAGACCTCGGGGTCGAAGCCTCGTCCCTGTGCGGGGCGCTCCGGGCAACACTTGCATCCCCGGGCGCCCTGAGATGCGTGGGCGCCTCGCACCCACTTCTCGGAGGCACCCCGGGCCGCCCCCGCACTCTGCACTTTCTAAGCCGCAGCTCGGGGCGGGGGGCGGAGAGGGGAATCCAGACGGCCCGCCTCCTGCTTCCTGCCCCGCCGCGTCCCATTGGTGCGAGGAGTCCCCGGGCCCAAGCTCGCCCCTTGAAAAGCGCGGCGGCTCCTGCGCCTCCCCAGCCGCGGCACCCGGACCGGGAGGGGAGGGCGGACCCGCTCCTGGCAGTCTTGCGCTCTCTCTCTCTCTCTCTCTCTCTCTCTCTCTCTCTCTCTCTCTCTCTCTCTCTCTCTCTCTCTCTCTCTCTCTCTCTCTCGGCGCGACCTGCGGTGCCCGGGAGCCCCGCCGCTCCGCTGCAGGCTTCGCGTCGCGTCGCGTCGCATCGACGCTTCCTTCCCGGCCTCCGCAGCCCCTGGATCCTGCCCTCGACCAGGTAGGGAAGGGTCCCCCCGGGGGTCTCTGTCGCCTCGGGCTCCCAAAGCCCAGACTTACGCCTCGCCCTCGCCGGCACGCGCCCGTGGGGTCCCCTCTCCAGGAGGGCTCTGGAGAGACCCCACGGTTTCCTTCTGTTCTCCCAAACCTAGCCCTAGACAAGAATCGACTTTCCCCCAGGGGGGCTCGTGCGTCCCTGAGACTGCATCTGGGAAAGCAAGCGCCCCTCCCTCGGCCCTGGCTTTCGTGGAGAATCGCCCTCTGCTCCAGGGCCGCTCTGAAGTCGTGGCTCTGTCCTCGTTCTAGGAACTGCGGGGCTCGGGGATCCCCGCCAAGCGCAGCCCCTATTCCTGCCCAGCCTGGCCACCTCGAAGTGACCCTGGGCCTCTGCTTCCTGCAGGTTCCTCCCGGGCGCCCACAGCTCCACCATGGGGCCGGCCTGGGCACTCTGTGCCCTATTCCTGTGGCAAGTGTGCGGCTCCAAGCTCATTCCAGGTGAGTCGGAGAGTACCTGGAGGCGGGAGGCGGATGGCGGCGCCATGGGGGGCTCGGGCGCTGCTGACCCGAGGCGCGTGCTCCCTCCTCCTTCCCCTGCAACTCCTCGCACAGTTGCCTCTTCCCTGCGCCCTGTTGGCACCACTGGATACAGGTGGCTGTGGCGGTCACTGTCGGGATGCTTGCCGGCTCCCCTTGGCCACAGTGTCCTCTCCCTGAAGCCCGTCTCACGGGGTTCTGGGGTTCTCCTGCCTACAGAGTCGGCTGCGGACAACAGCGTGTTCGACATCTTCGAGCTCACTGGGTCTGCGCGCAAGGGCCCTGGACGCCGGCTGGTGAAGGGCCCCGATCCTTCCAGTCCAGCTTTCCGCATCGAGGATGCCAACCTCATTCCCCCTGTCCCCGACGACAAGTTCCAGGACCTGGTGGATGCTGTGCGGGCAGAGAAGGGGTTCCTCCTCCTGGCCTCTCTGCGGCAGATGAAGAAGACCAGAGGCACGCTGCTGGCCTTGGAGAGAAGAGACCGCTCCGGCCAGCTCTTCAGCGTGGTCTCCAACGGCAAGGCGGGCACGCTAGACCTGAGCCTGGATGTGCAGGGCAAGCAGCGAGTGGTGTCGGTGGAAGAAGCGCTCCTGGCCACAGGCCAGTGGAAGAGCATCACGCTGTTTGTGCAGGAGGACAGGGCCCAGCTCTACGTCGGCTGCGAGAAGATGGAGAGTGCGGAGCTCGATGTCCCCATCCAGAAGATCTTCACCAGGGACTTGGCCAGCATCGCCAGGCTTCGAATCGCAAAGGGAGATGTCAATGACCACTTCCAGGTGAGGCAGTTGACCTGTGTGGAGCGCTGGAGGAGGGGGCAAGAGAGTGGGGAAGGAAGGCGGGGATTCCATCTAGGGAATGGGCTTGCAGTGGCCTCGGACAATAGGCAGCATCTGAATGGCTGCAGAACTAACACTAGTCTCTGTACCTCATCCTCCATCACTTTCTTCTTCAGTGGCTCAGAGATCAGATCTGGGACATGTTTCTAAACTTCTAGTGTTGTTGTCCTGGGGACTGATGCTTTGAAAACTACTCAGAGAAACAAATGATTTCCCTTTAACAGCCCTACTCAAACTACATGTTCCAGATGCTCCTCTCTAGCAAGTGGCTTATTTTAGATGCAGTTCACCAATATTGCTTGAGGTGGTTTCTTTGCTTGGCCAGTATAAATTCTGCCTTGCTGTTTGGATTCCAGAGGAGTTCAAATACAAGGACAAAATAATGGCTCTCTCAGCAGTGTCTTGCAGAGATGAGCTTCTTGATCCTTGCAATCATGGCTTTGAAACTCCCACGTGGAAGTCTGTGGCACTGTTGTCATTATATCCTCCAGACTTAGTATCAGATTCCATTTCCTGTGTTCCCTAGAAGAGACTGATAACTGTTTTGTTTAAAAAAAAAAAAATCAAAACCAAAAAACTAAAGACTTGGCAGCAGGCACACTTAAGATTTTTGAGTTATGTGTGGCGATTGATGTTGCTGTGTTATTTTGGCAGGGGGAGCTTAAAGGGGAGCTCTTCCCAACTTTCACAACATCTATTGTGTGCTTTTCCTTAACAACGGTCTATCCTAGTCATGCCCTCCCTCCCCAACTCCACAAGTAATGCAAGTCCTCTGCCCACAGGGAGCGCTGCAGAACGTGCGATTTGTCTTTGGAACCACACCAGAAGATATCCTCAGGAACAAAGGCTGCTCCAGCTGTGAGTTCCCTTTTGTTTTTAAGAAATATGGAGTTGGGCAAGAATGCCACCCTAGTCCGATAAACATAGTTTTTAAATGATAGTTAGGCACAAATCATGCTGGTTTACAGAGGTGAGCTGTGGACCAAAGGGACCTCAAAGGCATTCCACATATCAAATGAAATGTCTTCTCCATCCAACCCAAGTTGGAGAGTGGCTGTTAACAGCATCTGTTTGAAGAGCTCCTATTGCTTTTCTCATTTGTGTTTGTTCTCGGTTTCTTGACAGCTCCCAGGATCCTTCTTACCCTTGACAACAATGTAGTAAATGGATCCAGTCCTGCCATCCGTACTGATTACATTGGCCACAAGACCAAGGATCTGCAGGCCATCTGTGGCATCTCTTGTGATGAGCTTTCTAGCATGTTCTTGGAGCTCCGGGGCTTGCGCACCATTGTGACCACTCTTCAGGACAGCATCCGTAAAGTGGTAAATGACCTCTGTTCCCCACCCTCAGCATGAGACCCTGAAGGGCTCTTACAGATGGCCCCACATGCTTAATCTGAAAACTAATGACCTTCCTCCTCTAGTCTGAAGAGAACAAACAGCTAAGGAAGTCCCCTAACTGCTACCACAATGGTGTCCTGTACAAGAACCTCGAGGCATGGACAGTTGACAGCTGCACTGAGTGTTACTGCCAGGTAAGGGCCTTCACAGCTGGATCAGGTGGCATGTGCAGAGGAAGCCCCCAGGTGGCCACACAGGGTTTTTTGTTCCATTCCCTGCCCCCCAAAAGAGCGTGTGCGTATGGGCATGCGTATTTAAGATGTAATTTTAACATCGATAGTTCTTCTTTAAGCTGTCAGAAAGTTTTTCAAAGTCTTAATTATACCCCAAGATAAAAGTCAGGAAAAGGCCAAGATTCTAAGACATGAATAATTTACCTGCTTTACTTCAAAGTCAAAGTATTGAGTATCAGGTAAACAAAACCTGGCTGAAACTTTCCTCCCCTCCACCTTCCCTCCGGTGCTGATCTTTATTCAGTGGTGACAGAGATTCTTTGAGTCAAGCGCTGTTTTTTGGATCACTTAGCCTGGATTATTGGGGCTATAATTCTCTCCTTAGCCCAAACAGCAGAGCCTACAGTGTGCATGTGTCACTTTATTTCTCTCCGGTGCCAGTGTCAAGAGAGTTTGGGGACTTTACCTGGTTCAATGAGCAAAGTCAAGCTTAAGTACAATTCACAAATGGCTAAATTTGGGCTAACATCATTCTAATTCCCAATATTTCAAAAGTAATGTAAAAATCAGATCTTTAAGATGGAGGTTCCTTGATGTTTTCCCTATATTGATAAACTTTAAAAAATCTTAATCCTTGCTCAAACTCATAATTCATAGATTTGAAGTTTGGTAGTTCCCTAGGGATAAATTCTTTCTGCAGGAATCTCTACCATTGACTAAGTAGTCTTTCAGAAATAGGGCGTTTGCCTTGCACACATGGCTAACCCAGGATGGACCTGGGTGCCACCCCCAGTGTCCCGTATGGCCCTCCAAACCAGGAGAGATTTCTGAGCGCATAGACAGGAGTAACCCCTGAGTGGTACTGGGTGTGGCCCAAAAAACAAAAAGAAAAAAAAATGAAATTCTTCCAGGAATGGAAGCACTACTGTGGTCTCTGCTATCCTGGCAGCTACCAATAGGACCACTTTTTTTGAGTATCATGCCACGAGAGCATTCATGGCTCTAACTATATTGTAGTTTGCAACTAAATTATTTCAGTAAGTAAACTATGCATAGTAACCTATTTCTCTTGCCCTGCAGAACTCAGTTACTATCTGCAAAAAAGTGTCCTGTCCCATTATGCCCTGTTCCAATGCCACAGTTCCTGATGGAGAATGCTGCCCGAGGTGTTGGCGTAAGTTCCTAAAGATGCAAACCATTCCCTAGAGACTCCACCAGTTCTCCATAAACACAAGGAAGCTACACACATTCTAGAGACTCATCTTCATCTCCATCGGTTGTTTTCATTCATTTTCACACTGTGGTAGCAGATGATTGGCCAGAGCCAAAACAACTTGCCTGAATTTCCATTATGTATTGGGATTGTGGCATGGGCAATGAGTTTAATTGGGCTTCTTAATTCTGATTTAATCCTTTGAAGAAAGGAGAGGTGAATTTGTAGCAACAATAGCTCTAAAAATAGTTTCTAACACCTTTAGAATTTGACCTTAGTGGCTCAGAATTAAGAAACACCTCCCTGTTGAGGAAACTCTTGTGTGGGCAATAGGTCTTGGATAAGCCTCAAAAGTTCTGCCCATTTTACCTGCAAAAAAGGAAGACTAAGAAAGTAATTGTGGTTTCAGTTTCAGGGCACTAAAAATATAAGGTACAATATTGGCCCACAGCACTCCCTGATTTTTGTTGCCTGATTAATCACTTTGCATTAGTACATTATTGAATATAATAGGTATAAATCATAAAAATGATTCATGACAGCCAAGAGAAGAAAATAGAAACGTATTGCTACATATCATACACACACACACACACACACAGAAACACACACACACACACACACATAAACATATACGCAGGTCAGAAAACCAGCCCCATCCAAGAATTGTGTTAGTGATGTTGGCATTAAAGAAATAATCATCTATATTCATTTCCATTCGTCATTCTCTTGAGTGTGAGTTAAAGCTAGCTGGCAGACAGGAGAGTTCTGAACTGTGTCAGGGATTTCTAGGAAAAGTGCCAAGAGATGGCAAGAGAAAACAAGTTCTCTATTTTCTGTCTGATACAGCTAGATATGATTGTAGTCATAGTACCTGGGCAGAAGGTAAACAAACATGTTCTCCCCTTGTGAAAATATGCACAAAGCCAGCTCCAGATTCTGAAGGGAGAGGAATAGTACATGGATTAGCTCCATGACCCAGTTGGAGCCAGAAGCAATGTGATAGCTGTCGTCAAGCTGATCTTCCCAACACATGGTCTGTTTTGGAAGTGACTCCTAGAAGCCAGGTGAAAATAAGCTTGCTTAGCAGCTGGATGTTGGAAATACCTACCCAGACATCTTACATCAGGAAAGTTAGCCCCACTTAGAATGTGGAGAGTGAGAGGACAGGAGGCAACATGCTCATTGTGCTGGCCCCAGGACAGCACTCAAATGCCTTGTTCTCTCTCTTGAAGACCTTCTTTGATAAACCTTTAACTCCTGACCTAACGGATTTGTTACTTTTCATTATCTTTTAAGGGGAAAAAGTCATGACCAGACCTGTCTAGAGAATAACTTGCCTAAGTGATCACGCACTAAAAGAACCCATTTTCCCTACAGCCAGTGACTCAGCAGATGATGGCTGGTCCCCATGGTCTGAGTGGACCTCCTGTTCAGTGACATGTGGCAATGGAATCCAGCAGCGTGGCCGTTCCTGCGACAGCCTCAACAACCGATGCGAGGGTTCCTCCGTCCAGACACGGACCTGCCACCTTCAGGAGTGTGATAAGAGATGTAAGCACCTTGATCACTTAAGGGAGGTGGGCTGGCCTCTCCTTTCAATAGCTCCCCTGCAGTGATAAGGAGATAAGGAGCCCAGGTTGTACCCTCTAGAATCGAAGCCTGCTGCTCCCTAGAGTACAGTTTTGCCCTCCCTAAGACTCTTTATCTCCAAATTCAAGGTGCTCATAGCTCTTGATAACATATTTAAAACAGCAGGGAGAGTGGCTCATGGTAAACTCTTGATAACATCAGCTCTGTACTACAGTTAAACAGGATGGTGGCTGGAGCCACTGGTCCCCATGGTCCTCTTGCTCCGTGACCTGTGGTGATGGTGTGATCACCAGGATCCGGCTTTGCAACTCTCCCAGTCCCCAGATGAATGGGAAACCGTGTGAAGGTGAAGCTCGGGAGACCAAAGCCTGCCAGAAAGACGCCTGCCCTAGTAAGTGTGAGCATGGTCACCTGCCTGTCACCTGGGAGGTGTGGGGGAGAAACAGAAGCAAACCTGTTCAGCAGCTTCTTTAAAGGAAAAACAAACACAAATCCCTTCCAAACCCCTTTACCAAAACCTTCCCCTGAGGAACAGAAGTCCCTTGAACAAACTTTTTTGTTGTAGGTCAGGTGCTTGGAACTAACCTTGACTCATGCACATGATTCGTTTTCTTACAGTAAATGGAGGCTGGGGTCCCTGGTCACTATGGGACATCTGTTCTGTCACCTGTGGAGGAGGGGTACAGAAACGTAGCAGGCTCTGCAACAACCCCCCACCCCAGTTTGGAGGGAAGGACTGCATTGGGGATGTGACAGAAAACCAGATCTGCAACAAGCAAGACTGTCCCATTGGTGAGTCCACAGCACCCATGGACAAATTCCCCTTGGAAGGTCAAAAAGAAATTATCACCCCAGTCAGCACTCTAGGAGGTTATTGTTCTAAATAATATACCAAGTGATTGGGTTGCTCTAAAATACATGGTCACATAAGGGCCCAGGAATGGAGTGGATCAGGTGCTTCCTTGTATACAATGAATCCAGTTTTGATCCTGGTATCTTAGATGGTCCCCGAGTACTGCCAGGAATTTACCCCTAACTGTTGAGCCAGGAGCAAGGCATGAGCTTTTCTGGGTGTGGCTCAAAAACCAAAATATGGACACAGACAACACAGACAATATCGCCTCAGCAAGTTGTCAGGGATCGCATCCCCACAGTGTTGTTTGTGGCCTGACCAGCACACAGAACAGCAGCTCATACCAACTGCCCCTGCCTTATGTTACAGATGGATGTCTGTCCAATCCTTGCTTTGTTGGCACCAAGTGTACTAGCTACCCCGATGGCAGCTGGAAATGTGGTGCATGTCCTGCTGGCTACAGTGGAAATGGTGTTCAGTGCAGAGATGTTGACGAGGTAAGGAACTGGTGATTTGCTTACTGCAAAGTCGCTACCATGTTCCAGTCATTGCTTTCTGGCTGCATTTTTTAAATGTTAAGTCAATGATTATCCCCTTCCTCCCCAGTGCAAAGAAGTGCCAGATGCCTGCTTCAACCACAATGGAGAGCACAGGTGTAAGAACACGGACCCCGGCTACAACTGCCTGCCCTGCCCACCACGTTTCTCTGGCTCACAGCCCTTTGGCCGGGGTGTGGAACATGCCACTGCTAACAAACAGGTAAAGCAGCATGGACTTGGCATCAGAGCAGAGGGCTGAAACAGCTGGGAAAGTGAGGGCTATCACTTCAGACTCAACAGTTAGTGGTGGGTAGACAGCTTTTAGAAACACTGCTAGAAGATCCATTGTACGTCCTGCCCAGAACAAAAGATCCTAACATTGGGGCTGGAGAGGTGATCTAGTGGGAAGGTGCTTGCCCTGCATGCAGCTGACATGGGTTCAATCCCTGGTATGACATATGGTTTCCCAAGAACTACCAAAAGTGATTTGTGAGCACCGAGCCATCAGCACAGTTAGGGTAGAGTTCAAACAAGGCAGGTCACATCACTCATATTACATTTGAAAGTGCCTCTCGGGAATAAGTTGTGAGCTAAAGGACTTTTAGAAATGCTGGGTGCTAAGTTGTTTCAAAGAAGACAAAAAAAAAAAAACATTTTATCTAGATATATTCTGAATAACTTTCAGGGGAAGGGAAAGAGTAGAGGTAACCCATACTTTTCCCATGGAGCCTCTGTCTAGGTAGCTGAGAGGGAAATGGGTTATTTATGTTTGTTCCTCATCCGGGCACTCTCCCAGATGCTTTGCTAATGTCAGGATTTTGTGCCATCAGGTGTGCAAGCCCCGTAACCCCTGTACAGATGGTACACATGACTGCAACAAGAATGCCAAGTGCAACTACCTGGGCCATTACAGCGACCCCATGTTCCGCTGTGAGTGTAAGCCCGGCTATGCAGGCAATGGCATCATCTGCGGGGAGGATACAGACCTGGATGGCTGGCCCAACGAGGACCTGGTGTGCGTGGTTAATGCCACCTACCATTGCAAAAAGGTAGGCCTGGCTCCCCCTAGGCACCTTCCCCTGAAAAAAAGCGCCTTGCTGCCATCTGAACAGTTGAAGAAAGCTGTCTTCAAACTTGAAGGAAGTTTGAAAATGAATCAGTCACTCAAAAACAGAGCAGCTTTGGTTGTCATTCATCTGAAACCACTTGGTGTCAACTCCAGGAGGGGGCAAACTTTTTGGCCATGGTTTCATAGACTCTTCTTTTATCCAAAAATTGAAACTTCCCTATGCTACCAAGTACCAGGAAAGTCTGACTTATAGTTCTAGCATGTAGAAAGCCTAAAGCACCAACACAAAGTTTGACCTCTTTGTAAAATACCAAGAAAAATGTTTAATGGAGCAACATTTGTTTTTTGGTTTTTGGTTTTTTTTCTGTGTGGAAAGGGTGCAAGCCCTCACACATGGGTTGAGCAAAGTGAAGAAAGACTGCAAGAATGACTGATGTGTGTCTTCTCTCTCTTAGGATAACTGTCCCAACCTTCCCAACTCAGGACAGGAAGACTATGACAAAGATGGAATCGGTGACGCCTGTGATGACGATGATGACAATGATAGGATTCCAGATGATCGGGTACAGACAGCTTGCTCTCCTCCTTCTATCTCTTCTTTCTGTTCATCATCATCCTGAGATACTTTTTAAGAAGTTCTGTGAAGAGGGTCAGAGAGATAGCACAGCTGTAGGGCATTTGGACACCGGTTTGATCCCGGCATCTCATATCATCCCCGGAGATTGCTAGGAGCAATTTCTGAGCAAAAAGCCAGGAGTAACCCCTGAGCACAGTTGACTGTGGCCCAAAAACAAAACAAAAAAGTCCTATGAATTTAGAGACTTAGGGGGAATGTATAGCAAATGTAGGTACAGAACAATTAGAAATTAATTTTAGTGTCTAAGCACCACAACTTTTCTTTAGTCATCTAAGGACATAAATGTTGCCAGGAATTTTTTTAAATGAGGTTTTTGGTTTTTATCATGTCACATCACACTTGAGCAAGAAATACTTATAAACAAATAATCCACTTTTGCTCCCCTGATTAATTCCCTAGATTCTACAGTAAAATTCACTTCAGGCATATTGAGACTTTATAGGGTGAGATTATATTAACACTTCACTAAGGTATAACCAGCAGGAATCTTTTTTTCCCTATTATTTCTTGGCTTTTCTGTGATAATCATTTTATACTAAGTATATCAACATCCATTTAGTATAATCATTGGGGTTGGAGCATTAGAACAATGTGTAGGGAGCTTGTCTTGCACACAGTTGACCTGGGATCAACTCCAGTAGCACATATGAAACCCCGAGCCCAACAGAAATAACCCCTGAGCACACCCAGGTACAAGCCAAAATTAAAAAAAAAAATTAGTACATCCACTAAGTAGAAAATCTCCATTGTAGCTATTGCAGTTTGATGTGTTGGGGATCGGAGAGAATTCTTGAGCTTGAGCTAGGTTCACAGGCAGTATTATAAAAGGCTGTTTCTTCTCTTTGCAGGACAACTGTCCATTCCATTACAACCCAGCCCAATATGACTATGACAGAGATGATGTGGGAGACCGCTGTGACAACTGCCCCTACAACCACAATCCAGATCAGGTGGACACAGATAAAAATGGGGAAGGAGATGCCTGTGCTGCAGATATTGATGGGGATGGTAAGAACTCCCGAGGCCACTCGTAAATGTGCTCAGCCTTCAGAATACTTTTCTGGCTGTTGGTGTAGGGTTGGGATGAAACATCAAAGGCTGAATATTCTAGCTCTTATTTTTCTATTCTCTGCAGGTATCCTCAATGAGCGTGATAACTGCCAGTATGTCTACAATGTGGATCAGAGGGACACAGATATGGATGGTGTTGGAGACCAGTGTGACAACTGTCCCCTGGAACACAATCCCGATCAGGTAGGTGGACTCCTTTCAGAATCTTCCAGTATGTTATTGGAACAACACTCTTTGGGTATCTAGAAAGTGAGTTTAATGAAACAACAATGCTTTCCCTGCCTTGGCTTTTAGAGTCCTTATAGCTAATGGCAAGATTTCTATGGAGTCAGTTTGCCTGTAGTGAGTTCCTTGAAATGTCTCACAAAGTGTCTACATGATAATCATGTAACTAAGTTTTCCTCTACAAGATTCATGCAACTTACCCAGGGTGACCTACCATAGTTAGAAAAATTATATGAAGGAGAAATTTGAATTAAATTTTGGACATATGTAAGACTAAATGATGCAGGGGGAAATATCCTTAAGCAAATATCCTTAAGTAAACTAAATCCTTTTCTTGGCAAATAGGCCAACTCGCTATAAGAAAATCATCGAACTAAAATTACTTCCCCAAACTGGAGAAATCTGTCTCTTTGTCATTCTTCAGAAGAGCATGTCATTATAAACAGATAGCCCACAGGGATTAGAAGGAAAGTTGCAAATCTAGACTTGCCAAACTGGCTCCAGGTCGAAAGGATTCTGTGGAATTGCTCACCGTTGATTTCTGGGGAGGAAAATTGAGGCCTAACCCTCACCCCTAACATCGTTCTGGAAGTTAAGTAGTCAACTTTTCTTTAATGGGAGTATTTTCATAAGGTTGAAAAAATGAGAAAATTCAGTTTCTTCCTCCCACGTTTTTGCCTTTGAGATTTCCTTATGAAACCTCTCTGGTCACATCAAACAGGGAAGGTCCTCCAAAGGTTGTCTTTAACATCACTGAGATGTACTTATGTGTACCCTCTGTCTCTTTCTCTCAGCTCGACTCCGACTCAGACCGCATTGGTGACACCTGTGACAATAATCAGGATATTGACGAAGATGGCCACCAGAACAACCTGGATAACTGCCCCTATGTGCCCAATGCCAACCAGGCCGACCACGACAAAGATGGCAAGGGAGATGCCTGTGATCATGATGATGACAATGATGGCATTCCTGATGACAAGGACAATTGTAGGCTGGTGCCCAATCCTGATCAGAAAGACTCTGATGGTGAGTTAGTCCAGTCACATATTAAGAGCGTAACTGAAAAAAGTGGTTGCCAGGACTAAGACTGTAGAAATAGCTGTGTGCTTTTAGAGTATGAGTGAACGCCAGTTTTGACAAGATGGTGGATCTCTGGTGCCAACAATAAATTTTTGCCTTTTTTGCTTTAGGTGATGGTCGAGGGGATGCTTGCAAAGATGACTTTGATCATGACAGTGTGCCAGACATTGATGACATCTGTCCTGAAAATGTTGATATCAGTGAGACTGATTTCCGCAGATTTCAGATGATTCCTCTAGATCCCAAAGGGACATCCCAGAATGACCCTAACTGGGTTGTACGCCATCAGGGTAAAGAACTCGTTCAGACTGTCAACTGTGATCCTGGACTTGCTGTAGGTGAGTAGTGTGAATACTGAGAACAAAGGGCCAATCCTCAGGTGGCAGAAGCAAAGGGGAGCAATTATAAGACCACTCTCGGATCTAGTGGCTGTGAGCATCCCTGTGCATCACAGGATGTCTGGGAATGTTAATGAAAAACCTTTCGAAGGCCGAGGGGGCTTAACTTGTGGGTCTGCCTTCCTCTTTCAGGCTATGATGAGTTCAATGCCGTGGACTTCAGTGGCACCTTCTTCATCAACACTGATCGGGATGATGACTATGCTGGATTTGTGTTCGGCTACCAGTCCAGCAGCCGCTTCTACGTTGTGATGTGGAAACAAATCACTCAGTCCTATTGGGATACCAATCCCACTAGGGCTCAAGGATATTCAGGCCTTTCTGTGAAAGTTGTGAACTCCACCACTGGGCCTGGCGAGCATCTACGGAATGCCCTGTGGCACACGGGCAATACACCTGGCCAGGTAAGCTCTATGCCTTCCAGAAAGGAGAGCATTTGGAATATGATGCTTTTGCCCAGGTCTCTATTGAAATCTCAGATATCCCAGTCACTGCAAGTCACTATTACAGCATGAGATGCTCCTTTGTAGTTTCTCAGAGCATGCCCGTCATTATCAAATTACCCTGAAAATCCAAAGGCACTTTCAGATTCTTCTATTAAAAGAAGCAAACAAACAAAAAACTCCCCTCTCTTTTCTTCCTTTCTGTCTCTGTCTCTCTCCTCCTTTCTCTCTGCTTCCTCTGTATGTTCAATAACATACAATAACTGAAAAAGTAATTAGAGCATTGCATCCCTCCACATTGTATCCACTTGGTTATTGAGGCTTCAGAACATCAATCTCTTGTTGGAGCATTGATTCAAGCCTTTCTCTACTTTTTCTTCAGGTGCGCACCCTGTGGCATGACCCCCGTCACATCGGATGGAAGGATTTCACAGCCTACCGATGGCGTCTCAGCCACAGGCCAAAGACAGGTTTCATCAGGTAAAATTGTATTGGCCAGATAAATCTTACCCACACCCTCACCAAAGAGCAATGACAGGGAGATCAGAAAGTAAAGGTAACACTAACAAATTTTCTTTTATAATTATAGAGTGGTGATGTATGAAGGGAAGAAAATCATGGCTGACTCAGGACCCATCTATGATAAAACCTACGCTGGTGGTAGACTCGGGCTGTTTGTCTTCTCTCAAGAAATGGTCTTCTTCTCTGATCTGAAATATGAGTGCAGAGGTAGGTTCCAGTGTCTCAGTTGAATACAAAGTTGTCCCTCTGATTCAGATTAATACCAAGAAGGCCAGTTATAGGGAATGACTTGAAGATTATTCTAGAGACAGTGTTATTAATATATTTTACCTTGAACACACAATGATAAAGAAATAATTCCCATGAACTATGGTTTATGAAAGGTATCTGGGTCCTAATGAACCATATTAATTTGCCTAAACATACACACTTTTGTTGAGTTCAGCCCACATAATATTTGCAAGTTTTCATTATTGCTACAGTTTACACATGACTAGGTTATTAACACATGAATTTTCTCATGCCATTGTAGCACACTATGTCTCTAACAACCTTACTCAATACATAGGCATAGGAAATGAGTATTGCCTTCATGTTGGCATGCTAACTTATTTCACTATTAACCTGGGCTTTTCTCTCCAATTAGTTTCACTTAGTGGTTAAGTTCTCACTGAGTCCAGCCTTTAACCTATCGAAAAATTGGTACTTATTAAATGCTTACTGGGCCAAGGCTAATGCTTATGAGATCAAATTTTTTATTTTATATATTTTTAGTTTTTTGAAGATGGAATTGAGCCACACCTGGCTGTGTCTAGGGCTTATTCCTGGTCTACACACAGGAATTCTTCCTGGCAGGGATCTAGGGAGCATATGAGGTACTGAGGAACAAATCCAGGTCAGCACATGCAAGGCAAACACCTTACCTGCTACACTATTACTCCAATTCAGGATCAGTCTTAAAAAACCTTTTAACTGGGCCCAGAGAGATAGCACAGCGGCGTTTGCCTTGCAAGCAGCCGATCAGGACCAAAAGTGGTTGGTTTGAATCCCAGTGTCCCATATGGTCCCCCGTGCCTGCCAGGAGCTATTTCTGAGCAGTCAGCCAAGAATAACCCCTGAGCACCGCCAGGTATGACCCAAAAACCAAAAATAAAAATAAAAAAAACATTTTAACTAAATTTTACCTAGATATTCATATTTCTCAGTTTATCAAATTAAATCTTAGTGTGTTTGAACAATGTTAAATAATACTTTTAGAATTATGAACTTAGAGCTATGCCTAAGTGGTAACTGTATCAACTAATATTAAGGCAATACGATGGCTTCATTTTTTGTTTACATATGTCTATATTTGCTCTTTTAACAGATTCCTAATCATCAAACTTTTGATCAAAAGACTAGATTATAACCAATATTGGTATGGTACCTTCTGGAGCCATGGGCTTGAGAAAACCCCCAGGATCACTCCTCGCTGCCCTTGTTTTTTTTCTGCTTGAATCAGTGTGGACTCCTAGATCACATGACTTGCCTCAAGAAAATGCAATTTTCCAAAACAGACTCAGCAGTCAGCCTCTATCTGAACAAGGAATCATCTGAGAATATAAACAATTACTTTGATGTCCTTTTGCAAAAACAACAGCATCTGCTTGCTTCAGTCTGAAGGGGCCCTTCTCCACTCAGCTTTTGTCACAGAGCAGCGTGCTACCATGAGGCCATCTCTGAGCTGTGGGCTCAACAGCATTTTCAGGCACTAAAGTAAAGGGAGGACTGGACAGAATTAGCCAACAAAACCATCCCTTATCTGACTCCCTCCAGAAAAGAGGAGCAGAAGTCGAAGCCCTAAGGGGAAAGAGTACATACCCAAAAGACAGTTGTCTGAAGAAACTCTGGAGGAACTGTTACATGTTTGGTACTAAATCATTTTCAGGGGATTGAAGGACTATTGCTGGATTTCATGATGCTGACTGGCGTTAGCTGATTAACCCACATACATAGGCTCCTAAAGAGAAGCAGGGAGGGAGGAGCAGACAGGCTTCTGGACTTCTTCCGAGTTCCCCACCCCTTATATAAAACCTGTAGTTAGCAGGGTAGAGGTCAGAATTCAATCAACGCTGATTGTCACTGCCTGGTTACATGAACTTGTTGGAAACTATTGGTCTTATTGGAGATATAGCTTATACAGATATAGCAGGAATAATAACAAAACCTACCATCTCAGTGAGCACGAGGCTATCTCCCTAGGGAGGGGAAGCCATGCTTATATTTTTTATGGTTAGAAAGGCACAAAATTATTAATGCAAACATTCTCTATCCTCATAGCTTTCCAATTTTCTTCTTTTGGACCCAGTCTTGTGTCTTTTACAAATGCTTTGCAATGTAAAATATTTATTTTTTACTTATTTTGGAAGATTTACCTGAAGGACTCTCCATGGAATAGGGAGAAGCGTAGGAACTATCCACGTTGCCTTTGTTAGAAGTCTACTTGTGACTGTAAGATTGTAAATACAGATTTATTTATTAATTCTGTTCTGCCTGAAATCCAGGTTTCAGATGAAAAGTTTTGAGAGTAGGGAATGGAGATTTATCCACATATCTCTCAAAAGAATAGGCACAGGAAAATCTGTAAAGTTGAGCCGATTTTCTTTTTGTGCTTAGAGTGAATGAGCTGGAATTCTTTTTTCTTTGTGTTATCTCTTCGGTGGAATGAGTCATCCATTTGCAAATGCTTTTAGGTTGCAAAAGTGATCAGGCCCTTAATACTGTTTGATCCCATTCCTTGTGCCTATGTCCAGGGAGAAGAAAAGCATCTACCCTTTTTTTTTCATCTTTCCAAAAGAAAAAAAATGACAAAGGTGAAACTTATATACAAATATTACCTCATTTGTTGTGTGACTGAGTAAAGAATTTTTGGATCAAGCGGAAAGAGTTTAAGTGTCTAACAAACTTAAAGCTACTGTAGTACCTAAAAACGTCAATGTTGTACATAGTATAAAAATTCTTTGCAGAAAAGTATTCCCAGTAAGGAAATAGCATTGAAATGTTCAATACAATTTCTGAAAGTTATGTTTTTTCTATCTTGTATACCATTGCTTTATTTTTATAAGTTATTTTCTCATTGCCATTGAAATAGTTATCTCAGAATGTGTAGATATGCTATTTAAATAATTTATCAGGAAATACTGCCTGTAGAGTTAGTATTTCTATTTTTATAAAATGTTTGCACACTGAATTGAAGAATTGTTGGTTTCTCTATTTTTCTGCTTGTCATTCCTTCCAGTTTTTACTATTTGCCAATATCTTTTTTCTAGGAATGTGCTTTTTTGTACACATTTTTAACCATTTTACATTCTTAAAGCAGTGTATTAAGTTGTATATTACTGTTTCTTACATACAAAGAACAACAATAAACCATATGAAAATTTATATTTATACTTAACTGTTTCAATGTTATTTGTTCCTTACTGGTTATAAGTTATGAGGCAGAGGAGGTAATTCGGTGATAAGTAGCAATACTCAGGACTTACTCTTGGCTCTGAGCTCAAGAGACAATATGTGGTGCCAGGAATCAGACTGGAGTGGGCCACAAAGCAAGTACCATAAACTTCGTACTACTTTTCAGAATTCCATTCTTAAACAAATTCTTAAACATCCATTGAAAAATGATTAGTATGAAAAAGTGACAGCACAATTTCTTGAACATTTTGGAAAACTGATTTGCTCAAGCTTCAAATATGCATTTAATGCTTGGTAGAATAATGAACAAAACAATAAATGAGCCTTCCATATCAAAAACATATGTCAGTGGAAGGATCAACCTTGTGATCAAACTTGTGAGCCTCAAGTAGGTTGCAATTTCATATTTAACTAATATAATTTACTGGATCTTTTCCAAAGTCCAGTTCTGCTTCTAAAAGGAATGTGAAAACAAAGGAGAAAAGAGGCATGAAGTATACACAAAACTTTCCTGAGCACTGAATACTGGTGCTGTTGAGTCACATCTTTGCATAGTAAGGAAAAGTATTAGAAGTAAATGTTAAGGAAGAATTGTCTTTCAAACACATATAGCAATGCAGAGTAGATATACCCTTGTCAAAAAGCAGATGACATAGACAAAGGTAGAATGAGGGAAGAATCCTAAAAGTTTATATTCATAGAAGCTATCAAATTTTTCTGGGAAGACCAAAGTGTTACAATAAACTGACCTTGGGTTTCAGGAAGTCTAAGCATAATATATAATACTTATTTATAGTTAATTTCTCTATTTTTGCATGAAAGAAGGCATGGGCTTATTTTTCTATATATAAATATCTTTATTTGGGACTGGAGTCATAGCACAGTGGTAGGGCATTTGCCACGCATGCAGCTAACCCAGGACAGACCTTGGTTTGATCCCCTGGTGTCCCATATGATCCCCCAAGCCAAGAGTGATTTCTGAATGAAGAGCCAGGAGTAACCCCTGAGCATCACCGTGTGTGACCCAAAAACCAAAAAATATATATATATTTAAGCAGACTGATAACAAACATGATTGTAGTTGGGTTTCAATCATAAGAAGAATACCCCCTCCTCCTTCACCAGTGCAACATTCCCATCACCAATGCCCCCAATGTCCCTCCACACACCCATTCCTGTATTCGAGACAAGCTTTCTAATTCTCTCATTCATTGACATTGTCACCAGAGTTGCCAGTGTAGTTATTTTTCTAACTGCACTCACCACTCTTTGTGGTGATCTCTCTCCCTCTGACTTATTTCACTCAGCATAATAGATTCCATGTACATCCATGTATAGGAAAATTTCATGTATAGGAAAATTATGGCATAATAGTCCATTGTGTCTATATGTGTAGCATATGAAAAAGTTTCCATAAGATGATTCTTGGAATTGTATATAAAAGTGTTTCCTTAGGATTGTTCTGTGACTTTTGCCCCACCTAACCCTTCCAGGTGGGGCGCTGTGGAGTTGGCAATAAATAGCTTGAGGGACAGGAGTGAGGGGTCCTTCTGTGAAAAGCTGCTGGCTGCAGGAGGATTCTCTGGCTCTCCTTGCCCCCTTTCGGGGGAAAACCTTGGTAATATTTATCCGCAGCAAGTAATAATCCACACAGACAAGAACGATAGGGTTTAAAAGATCGGGCAAGGAGAGCCAGAGAATCCTGCAGCCAGCAGCTTTTCACAGAAGGACCCCTCACTCCTGTCCCTCAAGCTATTTATTGCCAACTCCACAGCGCCCCACCTGGTAGGGTTAGGTGGGGCAAAAGTCACAGAACAATCCTAAGGAAACACTTTTATATACAATTCCAAGAATCATCTTATGGAAACTTTTTCATATGCTACATATATGTACCACAGTTTCTTTTTCTTTTTCTTTTTTTTTTTTTGTACCACAGTTTCTTTAGCCTTTCATTTGTTGAAGGGCATCTTGGTTGTTTCCAGAGTCTGGTTGTAAATAGTGTTGCAATAAATATAGGTGTGAGGAACGGATTTTTGTATTTTATTTTTGTGTTCCTAGGGTGTACCTAGGAGTGGGATAGCTGGATCATATGGCAGTGCAATTTCCAATTTTTTGAGGATTCTCTATATTGTTTTCCATAAGGGCTGGACTAGACAGCATTCCCATCAGTAGTGAATGAGAGTTCCTTTCTCTCCACATCCCTGCCAGCACCAATTGTTTTTTTTTCTTTGTGATATATGTCAGTCTCTATGGCATGAGATGGTACCTCATTGTTGTTTTGATTTGCATCTCCCTGATGATTAGTGATGGGAAGCATTTTTTCATGTGCCTTTTGGCCATTGCTATTTCTCCTTTGACAAAGTGTCTGTTCATTTCTTCTCTCCATTTTTTGATGGGGTTAGATATTTCTTTCTTGTAAAGTTCTGACAGTACCTTGTATATTTGGGATATTGGCCCTTATCTGATGGGTATTGGGTGAAGATTTTCTCCCATTCTGTGGCTTTTGTATCCTAGGCACTATTTCCTTTGAGCTGCAGAAGCTTCTCAGCTTAATATAGTCCCATCTGTTTATCTCTGATTTCACTTGTTTGGACACTGGTGTTTCCTCCTTGAAGATGCCTTTAGTCTCAATGTCATGGAGTATTCTACCTACGTATTGTTCTATATTCCTTATAGTTTAAGGTCTGATATAAAGATCTTTGATCCATTTGGATTTGACCTTTGTGCATGGTATTAGGTGGAGGTCTGAGTTTGCTTTTTTGCAACTGGCTGACCAGTTCTGCCACCACCACTTGTTGAAGAGGCTTTCCTCGCTCCATTTTGCATTTATTGCCCCTTTATAAAAATTAATTGATTGTACATATGGAGCACATTCTCTGAATACTCAACTCTATTCTACTGATCTGAGGATCTGTCTTTATTCCAGTATTATGCTGTTTTAGTGACTATAGCTTTGTAATACAATTTAAAGTTGGGGAAAGTGATGCCTCCCATATTCCTTTCCCCAAAGGTTGCTCTAGCTATTTATGGGTGTTTATTATTCCAAATGAATTTCAGGAGTGGTAGGCTACAAAGTTAACATGAAAAAATCAATGGCCTTCTTGTACACCAATGATAGAGATAAAATAGACATTTTAAAAAATTCCATTCACATTAGTGTCACACAAACTCAAATATTTTGGAGTCAACTTAAAGAGGTTAAGGACCTTTACAAAGAAAACTAATAAGCCCTGCTTCAAGAAATAAAAGAGGACACATGTAAATGGAGACACATACCCTGCTCATTAGTAGGATTAACATCATTTAAATGGCAATGTATCAAATATATACAATCCTGTGGGGAGTATTGCCATGTGATAGGTAGGGTGTTTGCCTTGCACATGGCTGACCTGGGCTCAATCCCTGGCATCTAATATGGTCTTCTGAGCCTGCCAGGCGTGATTTCTGAGTGCAGATCCAGTAGTAACTTCTAAGCACAGTCAGGTATGGCCCAAAAAATAAAAGAAAAAGCATAAATTCTGTGGTTAGATTGATAGCACAGGGTTGAAAGTGCTTGCCTCTTGTATATGGTTAATACAGGTTCAGTCCCTGGCACTATATATTCAATCCCCTAAGCACTTCCAAGAGTGATCCCTGAGCACAGAGCCAAGAACAGCCCCTGAGTGCTGCCAGAAAAAGTAAAGAAAGAAGGGAGGGAAGAAACAAGAATGAAGGATGAATTCTTTGAAATACAAGGCACAATCATTCTCATAGAAGCTCAACATTTGATGTCTTGAAATCGTCTAAACCAAAATTAAATGAAAACACAAAGGTAGTAGAGAAAAGAAGTGTCTGTACTGAAGAGCAGGTGCTTTATTGAACAGATAAGTTCTGGGTTTACTAAAAGTGACCTCCAAATCAGCAGGTTGTATTGAAATACAGACCTTGTTAAAAATTAAAATTATATTATCAAATTGATAGTTTTTTTTCCTTCCTGCAGGATTTTATTATCATGACTTTCAGGGTTAGATTAAAGGGCAATCAATTTTAGGTTCCTTGAAAATATACAGTAAAACTTGTGCCAGCAAATTCTCCAGAAGTTAAAGAAGAGGGGGAAATTAAAGTTTAGAAACTCCTAAATCGATTTTTGAAGCACTTTGAAATTCACTTTTTTACTTTCTTCGTACATCCATTGTCTTTTCTATCTTGTTCAGGGGCATATGCTTTGGGCCTAGAGGGGAGCTAAAAATAAAAGTCTAGAGTTGGAGTTGGAGTTGCACAGACACAGTTTAATCCGAGGCACCCCATATGGTCCTCAGAGATATCAAGATTAATTTCTGAATGCAGTCAGGAGAAAGTCCTGAGCACAGCTGGGTGTGGCCCACAGAACCCACCTACACAGACACACAGACACACACACACACACACACACACACACACACAAACCAGACAGACACCACAAAATAAAAGCTTTGATTTTAATAGAAACCAACTTTTCTCTATCAGGGTGACAGTTTATGTTGGTTGTTTTGCTTTGCCTTGTTTTGTTTTGCTTTTGAATCTGTGGAATTGTATTTTCAATCATCTTACCAGTTCTTAGAGAAGCACGTTCAGTAGACAAGTTATATAATGGTGTTAAACTGAACAGGATTTTACATAAAGTGTTTCCTTTTATCGTCAAAATTCATTACTTATAATACTATTTTCTTTCTTCCCACATGAATTCCTGTAATATAAAGCTAGCTACCTTCCTACCTCCACCCAAATAAAGTTAGAAAGATTTCTCTCTTCTCTTTCTTATCTCTCTTCTCTCTCTCCTTCCAGATACACAGACGCTAATAGTCACAAAATGGTTCCTCTCTGTCACCATTCCAAATTTTTACCCATATCACCTCTTCCCTGATTATTACAGCCCAAATCCTGCAATATACACATAAAACCATGGCTTTTAACTTTTGTTGACATTCCAAAGCAAAACTCTTCATAGAAGATAAAGTACACTGTAGTGCATTGAACTTAAAATGAACCACTCAAATTTTCTTTTTCTTTTTTTTTTTTTTTTTTTTTTTTTGGTTGGGAGCCACACCTGGCAGTGCTCAGGGCTTACTCCTGGTTCTGAGTCTAGGGATCATTTCTAGGCCCAAGGGATCATATGGTTGGCCAGGGTTAGCAGCACCCTACCTGCTATACTACTGCTCTGGCCCTAAACAACTGTTATTTCAATGGAAACCAGAAGAGAAAACTGGAAAAATAAATTGCCGACTCTACTGAAAATACCAGCTGAAAAACTCGATACTTTAAAAAGTTAAGGAAAAAAATGAAACTGGTTTACACCACTGGCATTTCATCACTCATCTACAAGCTAGCTCTCTGTAGAGATACCAATCTGACCAAAACACCAGTTATGCCATTATTTGGGCTGATATCACCAGGACTATTTTGGGAGTGAGTGTAGGCAACTTACACCAGCTCCCTACTCCCACTCTCCCTTCTCATACTTCTGGAAGCCCTGGTAGCTGAAACCATGCCCCGCGAACACAGTAGCCATGTCTGCATCTAGCCATCTCCATAGACTCAATCTATTGTTGAGAGATGTAAACCAAGTCATGAAAAATTCTGGGTACATCAGCCATGCAACTGAAAGTTGGCAGTCTCAGGAGAAGAAGGCCCTGTTGAAGCCACACCAGCTAGCAGAAAGAGATGAAACCTTCTGTCAATGACTTAATGACCTCATTACAAGATACAATAATTTTCACAAATTTTCTTCTTGTTCTACCATGTTTTTCATTGTTCATTCATTCAGTCTTTTTCTCTTTTATTTTTTAATAATTTGGTATCACTTACTTGGAAACATATTATGATCAGCTATGTCAACTGTGATATAAGGTCTTTAAATAAAGTGATTTATATTTCAAAAAGGTTAAGATAATTTGACACAAGAAGTCATTAAAGTCAGCTAATACTAAGAACAGAGGGAAATGAAACTGTGACAGTTCAAAAAATTATGCTAAATATATATTACTCCAAAGTTTATTAAAGACAGTATAATAGTTCATTTATTTAGTTGGATTGCATGTGGCTAACTCCATTTGAGTCACCTGTACCACATATGTTCCCTAAAGACCACCAGGGTTCACACATGAGCACAGAGCCAGAAATTATCTCTGAGCAGCACCAGGTCTGCCCCTTCCCCCAAAATAAATCAAGACAAAAAGAAAGCTACTAAAATAAGACAAACTAACATCCTAATACTTCTTTGTTGAGGAAATTTGTTTTGTTCTCTGAAATCTTGTACTTTAGAGATTAGAGAGGCAGAAAAGAGAAGCAAACAGACAAATCTGAGTACACAAGAATCAAGTTGCAACATATAAAATCAACTATGAAACAGTCAGAGCACTCCAACCAAATTTAATTCATAAACATACACAAAATATTCATTTATTTAATGTGTTTGATGTTGCAAGACTGACAAAGAAACAGTATTCTGGAGAATTTTAGTAGAAAAAAACTATTAAAAATATTCCAAGTTTCCAAAAGCAAAATAATCAAGAAAAGGTAACCCAGAAGATTAAAGTCATTATTTGAGAACAGCCTTCTACAATGCGCTCAGTGAAGTCAAAGAACTGGGGATGGAATTTGATTTGTTGCCAACTTTCTCTGAGTCACACCCAGCAAGTTTTTGCTTCCGATTCTTCATGCTCTTTTCTGGCATCTTCAGTCCTCTGTTCATCTGCACATTAAAAACAATGACGAGGTTTTCAGCAGTCAGAAATGTGCGAATTATTAAGAAAAATATACTCCTCCTGTAAAACACCAAATGCTTCACATATTAGACAATAATCACGTTCTGATTTGATCATTTTGGAAAGTTACCAAAGCTACATATCACATTTGTAAGAAAGAATCAGAAAGATAAGATGGCTGCACTGTATTCAGATTATAGATATATGAGAACTTCGTGAGTTTTGAGAAATAAAAAATTATGAATTTGAAGATAGTGTAAAATATAATATTTATTAGTATTACTATTTTGATGCTTAAGTTTTGGGGAAGTAAATTAAAACCAAATTAAGTTCTCCTCCATAGGAAGAGATTACTTTCATTTCACCCAGGTGAGAAGAAAAATTGTATACTAACTAATGAAGTAAGCATATTCTTCTAACCCAAGTGAAAAGGTCATCTGAAATGCAACAGGAACAAGGAATAGAAAATAATCAGAACATATAGCCTGTACACTGCTGGTGAAAATGTAAAAAATAGTCAACTTCTGTGGAAAAGTCTGGCTGTTCCTGTAAGGTTATCAGATGGCCCACTAAGTTCACTTCTTGGTATATGCCTATGAAAAAATGAAAACATCTAGCCACACTAAAACCTGTACGTGAATATTCTTCACACTATTATATATAATGGCAAAATTGTAGAAACAATCCTAAGATCTATCAAGGATAACAAAATATTGTTGTTTACCTATGGATTATTTGATGATGGCATAAAAAGAATATAATAAACATGTTAACAGATGGTGAACCTTGAGAACACTATACCAAAGGTTAAAAAGTCAATAGAAGATGCCAGATAGTCCATGATTCCATTTATAGGAAATTTTCAGGCTAGGAAAATGCACAAAAACAAAAAGCAGAATAATGATTTTCTAAAGTGAGGATATTGTAGAAAAACAGGAAGTGATCACTAATGAACAAATGTTTCTTTGCATGATGAAGGAAGTGTGGTAAAAAAGACAGCAATGACGGAGGTACTATTCTGAGACTATACCAAAACTCACTGATTCTAACAGTATTACAGAACCATACAACCCCACACCATCAAAGTTATGGCTACATTCTAATTAATGTTATAAACTCTACCTTATTTTGGAAAATATCTTCAGAACTGTAATTAAGTTAAGGAACTTTAGATGAGGAGGAATTCCTAAATTATCTGGGTGGGCACTATCTTCAAAAACAAATGACTTTACAAGAGAAAAGCAGAGGCATATATGAGTGAAAACAGAGGAGGAGGAATAGAAAGAAGAGAGAAGGTAGGAACACAAGGGAAAGGTGGAGGAAGCAGGAATGGAATGATGGGACTCCAAAGTAAGAAAGCCAAGGAATAAATGTCAACAGTCTTTCAAACTCACAGAAGCCAAGAAGCATTCCCCCACAGATCCTCTAGGAAGAGTGTGAGCCTTTCTGGCATGTTTCCAGGCTTTGGGTTTAGAAAATTGTGAGAACATTTCTGTGGTGCAAACTAATGCAAGTATATAAAATGTCTCAATGGAAAAGAAAAACAACCTATTAAAGAACTGATTTGGCATATCAGAGAGATGTATGAGAAATATGATAACTGATTTATGGAGACAGAAAAACTACTATAGCAGAAGGTGTAGCAAGGCGGAATGGATGAGGACATATGTGACATGAGATGCAGATGATGGCTATGACCACAAGCTTCCATGGTCTTCCTTCTCTCTGTAATGTTGTTCTTGCACACCCTGTTCAGAGTTCTCATTTTTAGAAGCCCATTTTATGCACACTGGCCCATCTTCATTATTTCCTCTGTTGCACTGCCACGCACTCTTGTACTCTTCTCCCACCCTCTTGAGATTATTTGGTTAAATGCCTGCCTTCTTCCTGCATTCTTCTGAGTATGAAAAATCAGAACAGTGATTCTGTTCTGCTCACCTTCTATACTAAAACTACTTCCTTTACAAGGAAGTGCTCCACAGGCAATTTTGGCAATGTCTGGAGGCAATTTTCAATAGCACAAATAGAGGAAACTAACAG
Organism: Suncus etruscus; assembly: GCF_024139225.1. Taxonomy (NCBI): domain Eukaryota; kingdom Metazoa; phylum Chordata; class Mammalia; order Eulipotyphla; family Soricidae; genus Suncus; species Suncus etruscus. Next base: position 2,925,158 of record NC_064859.1, read on the forward strand.
AACTGAACAGAGGCCAAGAATGCTTCATCATCAATGAGCAGAAATGATTGAACATTTCACATGCCCACAACTGGACCTCACAACCAAGAAGTAATGAGTTCCAAAATGTCAATTATGCCAAGCTTGAGAAATCTTGTCTGAAATCTGAAACAGCATCTAACAAAAGAGAACTCATGAAGTATGTGTGGTATGGATGGGCAGTACAAGAATGAGAAATAAATACGATAAATCCTTGGGGCTGTGGTTTTAAAGTGTGACTATATAGCGATTCACACAGACCCATCTTTCAAAATCATTTATTTTATTTATTTAAAACAAATAAAATAATGCTCAGAGCCAATTCCTAGAAATAGATTAAAGGTTTATACCTTCTGGCAAGGACCCAAGGTTTTAATTTGTTTTACATTTCACCAAGCAAGTCTAATATGCATTCAAAGTTTGCAAAGAAATGCCTGATCAGTAGGTCAAAACAGTCCAAAAGATCTGATGTATTTAAAGAAGGTTACAATAGAGATCTGAAAATTACAGTTTTACAAAGCATAGATGCACCAGTACTGGCTGTTTCCAAATGAAGTACTAACCATTAAAGAGGTGAGAAATCCTAGCTAAGACATGCTTGTTCTCAAAGGCTAAAAGAGGCTTACTCCAAAGAACAGAAGGAATGGTTGGAAAAAATGGTATCTTTCTTAAAACAGAAGTTACGGGCTAAGGGATAATAAAAGGAGTAAGGAACTTGTAATTAACTCCAGTTCAATCCCTGGCACCATGGTCCTCCAAGCACTGCCAGGAAAAGTTAACAGTTGCAAATAAGTTCTTATCTAATAGAGATGGGAACACCAAAACTTTTATATTGCAGTGGAACCTTACACTCTAGACACTTGGCATAATGACTTGGCTTAGACTCCAGTTGATTTGACACTGACTATTCACGCATTAAACCAGGATACCACCTATAAAAACAAACAAGGTTTCCCACACCAGCACCATGAACATAAATTCTACCAAGAAAGGCCCTACTACCACCATGGCACTAACTTACTCCAAAAACAGTTCTTATATCACCTTGACAACCAGGAAACAGCAATAGTCTGCTTTTAGGACAGGATTCTCTGCAATGTTAACTAATGGAGACGGAACCAGAAGACACAACACACCACTGGGTCTTCGACACAGAACCTGTACAGAAACCAGGATCTATAACTACAGAAATCTGACAGCAACAACTATAAGACTGAAGAGCTGACCACCAAGAATGACTAGGGTGTGTTGGACAACCGAGTATGCCTGGAGCCTTGAGTTGGTCTTATGCCAAAGTGCTTCGGGGGTAAGATCTGCTTGTTTTTTAGGCCAAAGGTGTTTCTTTCTAATTTATTCCATATTTTTCTGTGCCTATACAAATGACAATTGACACATACACACTTTTTTAATGTACTTCTCATCTCTGGAGAAAAATGGGAGCATACTAAACCTTCAGCTATTGCATTAATGGCTGTATAGGTGATACAATAAGTTTCACAAATATAACTGATAATGAACTCTCTCCCCTTCTTCCATTTTTTTAATTCTCTGTTCTCTTTCTATTTCTTAATAACTTTGCTTTCTGTCATCCGAAACAAATGTATTATAATCAGTTATGTCAACAGTGTGATACATTTTCTTCGAATAAAAAATTTAAAAAGTAACTTGAAAAGGTAATTCTTTAAATATAAACTGCCTATATACTCAAGTTTTATGTATATGAGGAATTTACACTAAAATTTTCTGATATTGCAGGTTTTGATACACTAAGAGCATCTGAGAAGCAATAAATAACATTGATAAAGTCATTTAACAAATAGTAACTAGAAGATCTTTAGATACTAAGAAATCAAGCCAAAGATAAATTACATATTTCAAACCAAATTATTACCAAATTATTACGTATTAACAAACAAAAACAATTTTAATGGGAAAAATCAATAACAAATAGTTTTACTATATTTAGATTCCCACTGCTCCACTTCCAATCCGTAAGAATTTACAGCAAAGATTCTCAAAACAATCTGATGCCTTTGAAACCTTTCAGGTAGTATGTGTAATGACATTTATCCCAAACACACTCATTAAATCACTGTAATAACCTTTTCAAAAGTAAATCTACCTGCAATCGGGCTTAATCTGGCAAGTTACAATCAAACAGACCTTTGGATGGGCAGAACCTTGATGCATGTTCTAAGGTATAGTTGTCATTATTGGAAGGACTTGTTCTGAGGACCTAAACAAATAACATAACTAGTGTTGTTAGAACAGAGACCTGTTTTTCTATTGAACCTCATAGCTTACATTAATGTTAGTCCAAACATTCCATTCTGAAGCTCCATCTAAGACAGACATTGGTTCAAAATCAAAAACCAAACACTTAAAGCACATATCTCCAGTGCTTACTGTAATAATGCATGTGGTTGGGAACAGAGCTTCCCAAACTTGACTGTTACGGGTGGAAATTCTGAATGTGTAGAGCAAAGATTAAAGCAAGTCAAATAAGCACCCCTATTGGATCACATTACAAGCAACAAGAACCCATAATATGGGATGACAATCACCTTACCCCAAAGGGGAACAGAGAGGAACAGGTGGGGGAACAAGTCCCTGATGGGAGCATATCTCATTCTAATAGGGATAATCTTACTGAGCTCCATTAGCATTTCCAGGACTTGCTAGTTGGTCAGAAAAGCTAGAAATGCAGACTTTTTAGAGGAAAATCTCCAATTAAATGTTAAATGCTAGGTATGTCACCCAAGTCCACTATCTGGCTTAATCATATGTAGGTGTAAAGGAGAACAATTTTGTCACTTTCAAGCAGCCTATCAAGGATTCAAACCAAGGAATGTCCCTCACAACAGGACCTGATGGTGCTAAGTGTAAGGGTGGGAAGGGGTAAAGACAGCACCCTCGGCTCTTCAAGGCTCAAGCACTGGATCCTGCAGCTTTCCTGGATTTGCATTTGTTTGCTTTCGAACTCTGAGTTATGAACTGTTCTTTGGTCTTATGTTTTCATTTTCAATTTAGAGTGATCACCACCTCTGTTTGGCAGGGCCTCAGGGATTCCCAGGGTGCAGGACACTCTGTGGTAAAAGCACAAGACACCCCAACACACCAGGGCAGAAGCCACCTTTATTTTAACCTCAGGGTATTCTTTTTAAAAACAAATGTATCTGACTCATGGCCGCATTGATTACAGAAAAGTCTTAAAATACATCACAAAACAGGTCCTATGGGAAACTCTTTTGCTTTCTTCAACGATTAATTAGGTCAGTTATGCCCCTTAACATTGGTAACTGACTTCATGTTCCTTTCTGGTGCTCTTCAATATATTTGTTGTGTTGTTTATTACATGCGTTTGTATTGATGGCTAGCGCAAATGGTTGGTGGAGAAAAGAGGACATTTTCCAGGAATAGATAACTCTGTTTTCTCTCTAGGGATTATTTCAGCATAAACTAATGGGACTGGACAATAGACTAGCCCCAAGCTCAAACCCTTTGCTGGTGATGTACCAGTGCCCTCAGCAGTTTCCAAATTTAAGTGGAACCAAAGGCCACCATGTTCTTTAAATTTCCACATGGAGAAATTTAGAATGGGGACACATTCCAGTTCTCCCATGAGATAAAGAGGCAATCACGTATTTTGGTGAATTTGGGGGCCAAATGGAATTTCTTGTTTACTCAGCCATTTCTTCAGAATGAGTCAGTGTGGCTGACCCCTTCATATCACTTCCAAAAAGGTGCTTCTTTGCTATTCCATACTATTGACTGGGAGAACCACACCTCCACCATGACTGGGTGACTGGTTCATTTGGGGGTGGGGGGTGGTCACAGAATTAAGAAGCTTATTTGGATGCTCTTTGAGCATGTTAAAAGATAATATTTGTTAATGTCAGCTGCTGTCTCATTTTGTATCATGGACTGCTCATTATAATATAACTTAGAATCTGGGAAAGTTTGGATACAGAAACTAAGAGATCACAATAGTCTAAGGCATTTGAAAAATTAATTTCTTAGTACAAGTCTTAGGGAGAGCTCCCAGCAAACTTGGGAACCCATAGGCCACTCTTAGGGATATTTGGCCCATCTATGTGCACTAGATGATTCAGTCCCGACCCAGTGATATTGAGAACCACTAGGACCAGCCCAGCACTACTTTAGAGGCCCATTTGGTGATGGGGATCAAATAAAGTCAGGATCTTGAGCATACAATAAATGCCCAGAATAATTTTTATTATTGAAAATTTGAAAGTGAAATATTAAGCTAATCTTTTTAACTACTTGTCTCCATTCAAACCAAATTCTCTTTTCTTTTGAGATCCACACTGTTTTTCTGGATGACCAAAAAGAATATAATCATTTTAACCAATTGCTAAATTTAAGTGAATTTGTTAAACACTGTTTAAGCATTACATGTGATTATTTTAAACATACTAGTATACACACACACACACACACAAAAAACCTTTCGTACACAAAGTTTTTCTGTTAAAAGGCTCTAATTTGACACATCTATAACTTACAAACCAACCTCCCTATCATTCTCTTTATAAACGCTCTATTTATATGAAGGTAGTAAGAAAATGACTCACCAACACACACACTCTCAACTGCTTTTGGTATCTCTGGAGAGCTATGATTAAGATGTTCATCTTTGGATGAAAGGCTCATGTTATCGTCATACAGTGGGTCATCCAAGAAAGAAGGCCTTTTTAGTCTCCCAATGCCACGAGTCTTCAACATAAAATAATCAGCTGTGTCATTAGTAACTTCATCCTTGGAAAACTGAAGGCAGTTGATGTTCTTGGCTTCAATGGCTAGAGCCGATGACATAGAACAGTCAGTCAAGGCTTTGGTGAGATAGAAACCTATATTGGCTTCTTCAGTGCTCTCACTCTCGGACATGGCTTCACCCTCTTTCTTGGTGCTTTTGTCCTGAAGCTCTGACCCATTCAGTAGCTCAGAGAAGGCAGATCTTGACAGTGAGGGGAACTCGGGTACTACGTCATTGATGACTTCTTTTTCTCTTTCTGAAGAATATCTAACCATGAATTTTTCTTTGACTGTGCATTCCTCCAGAAGACACTTTAACTGTTCCTCAGAAAGAAGTGATGTTGAATCTAGCTGATAAAACAAACCAGTAGTTTTCAGTCAACTTGGTGCATTTATATCTGGCAAGCTTCCAGTAAAGCAATAGAAATGCAAGTGTCAATGTAACACAAGACCCCCTAATATTAAACTTACTTTATTTCATTTTCTTTTGGTTTGAAGGCCACACTTAGTAGTGTGCTCAGGGATGATTCCTGAGCACTACTATAAAGTATAAAAATCATAAATATAGTATTATATTATTCATATTTTAGAATTAAAATTTAGCATGAATTAGACACACTAATAGCCATGGGAAAGTTTTGCAATTCTGATAGAAATAAATTATTACACCAAACAAGCCACTAACTCTCTAACTACACATAAAAATATCTTCAGCATAAATGGGAAAATTTTTGCAAAGCAAAAGTGAAAAAAAATCCCTAGAGTTTATGCCTGTGACATCAAGCAGAAAATAAGCAAACAGCCAGGGATCCTGCCTTAGTCCTGAATAGGTGGTTTCTCTGTTCCCACAATTTCTCAATCTAAATAGCATCACTATTCAATTGCTTAACTGGAAAAAAAATCTCAGGCAAATCTACCTGCCCCTAGGGATTCACTTTCTTATGTCTATTCGTTTCAGTAGACAATACTGAGGAAGACAGAAAAGGAAGGCAAAGCGTTGGCCAAGCCTGAGAAAAGTAGATGCTTCAGAGTCCAGGAACATTTCAAAAACAAAGCAATTGGGGAAGAAGAGTTGATCAGACACATTTAGTCTGCTCATAGAGTTATCCAGTCTTTCAACCAAAATCTTGAGGACTTAAACATTTTTTTAATTTTCTTTCAGTAATGTTCTCAGGAAATAAAATTAATCCAATGAAAGCATTAAAGAAGGTCTTATGAGAATTTAGTTGAATAGATTGTCACTTGAGTTGCAACAATCTCAGAAAGGAATGGGATTAAAATATGTTGAGACGTGTTTTAAAAAATTCTCTTCTAAAGACTCATCACCTTTCATGATTTATAGAGTGAATTGTCTAGGGAATAGTAATCTTCTTTAATAGGTGAATGAATTATCTAACACTGAGGGGTCCTATAGGAAATCCTACTCATGAATTGCAATGGCTTTCACTTCTATTTTGGGAAAGAAATGTTATTGTTTTATTTGAAAACTCAGTAAGAAATATTCAGATGTTTGTCACAAAAAAAAAAAACACTGGGTAAGGGGAGCTGTCATTTGAATGAGTAAACTCATTATTATATAATACTTCTAATGTGGCTAATAAAAAGTATATGTAAAATTCTGCATGATTTTAAAATGTATCCATTATAAACTTATATTTAAGTTGTCATATGTTAAAAATTAATTAATAGTTGCAATGCCACAATGTGATTGAGAATAAATTACCTAGAAATACACTTTTTTTTGGTTCTTGGGCCACACCCAGTGACACTCAAGGGTTACTCCTGGCTATGAGCTCAGAAATCACTCCTGGCTTGGGGGACCATATGGGACACCAGGGATCAAACCGCTGTCTGTCCTAGGTCAGCTGTGTGCAAGGAAAATGCCCTACCACTGTGCCACTGCTCCAGCCCCTAGAAATATACTTTTAAAAATTGTAATGGTCTCTACAGTGATGAGAATGAACCTTGGGAGGAGGGCGGGTCGTTCTAGCACTGATTTATGTTGGGACAGTCACAGGAAATTTTTTCTCCTTGGTCTCCTATTGATAGTATTGTATGCATATAGTTTATATATGCATAATATCCATCTTGTATTGTGACCTTGATACTGCCCTTACAAAGCTCATTTCTAATCTTTTACTGCCTCAGTCCCAACCCTTATTTCCCCCCCATCTTCCCATGTAGGTGCAGCTCATGACATGAAGCTCACCACATAGACTGATGAGTGCAGTTAGAGACATAACTACACTGAAAACTATCATAACAATGTGAATGAATGAGGGAAATAGAAAGCCTGTCTTGAGTACAGGTGTGGGTGGGGTGGGGAGGAGGGAGATCCGGGAAATTGGTGGTGGGAATCCTGCACTGGTGAAAGGGGGTGTTCTTTACATGACTGTTATCATACAACTACAATCATATTTGTAATCCCGGTGTTTAAATAAAGATAATTAAAAAATTGTAATGGTCACCACTACAGTTTTCTCTAAATCTAGATTATTATTATTTTACCAATTATTATTCATAGTATAGTTTGAAGTATGACAGAGATCATGACATCATACGGCATATCATAATTCATAGTTAGTGTGAAGTATTATGGATCATGACATTTCCATTTTTATTCTTTTCTCAGAATTACTTTTTGTGTCTCTTGTGATTTCAAATTCTATACTTGTTTTATTCTGTTTCCTTGAAAATTGCCATTGGAATTTCAAAGGTACTGCTTTCATTTATAGGTTGCATTAGGTCAGGTGGCATTTTAATACTGTTTATCCTTTCGGGGACACACCCAGCTGTGCTCATTGATTGCTCTGTGATCAGGGATCACTCCTTGTGGGGCATGGGAGATTATATGTAGTACCAAAGATTGAATCGTGTCAGCTATATGAATGACAAGCACCCTATCACTTCCCTATCCCATTAACTCAATAATGTCTATCCTTATAATCTATAACTGTGAGGATCTTTCCATTGCTTTGTGATTTCTATTTTTGATCATGTTTTATAGTCCTCAGAGTATAAATCTTAAAATTCTCAGTGTATAAATCTTCCCTTTCCTTTTGTAGGTTTACTATCAGGTATTTTATCTTTCCTTTTGAGGCAATTATAATTGGGATTGTTAATTTCCATTTCCTCCACCTCATTTTTACATATAATATGCAACAAATAAATGTGTACTAGCTTTATATCCTATCATCTGACTGCCATCATTTCATTTTTCAATATTTTAATTAAAACCAATATGAATCACAAGCCTTTCACAGTTGTATTTCAGCCACATAGTGACAGTAAATTAGGGCCATTCTGACCACCAATGCTGACCTCCCTCCACTATAGTTCCCAGCATGCTCCCCTTATCTCCATCCTTAGTCTCCTGGACTGCTAGTGTAACAGGTCCATTTTGTGTTAGCTTGTTATAATTTAGCATAATTGGTCTCTTTAGCATAAATTGGTCTCTTGATTCTATTGTCATTAACTTTGATTTGGGCATGTAGATTTGACCATATTTCATTATCACTCAAATGCTCCTGAAAAAGAAGAGAAGACAGATGTGGCTTTTTCTTTCTTTTCTTTCTTTCTTTCTTTCTTTCCTTCCTTCCTTCCTTCCTTCCTTCCTTCCTTCCTTCCTTCCTTCTTTCTTTCTTTCTTTCTTCCTTTCTTTTCTTTCTTTCTCTCTTTCTTTCTCTCTCCCTCCCTTCTTTCTCTCTCTTTCTTTCTTTCCTTTCTTTCTTTCTTTCCTTTCTTTCCTTTCTTTCTCTCTCTCTTTCTTTCTTTCTTTCTCTCTCTCTTTCTTTTTTTGTATAGGTGCAGTAAACCTTTGGGAAATTAGAAAGGAAATTCCTTTTAAGAGATACAGGGTATCTCTACTTTCTACCCTTGAAGAATACTGTCATAAGAACTGTCATAAGACCAACTACAGGTCCAGGCATATTAGTAGTCAGACCCCAAGATCTTTTTTTATGGTCTCAGGAAAAGTTCTGTTCAATCCGGATTGTCAAAGTCAGTCTTCTGTAATTAGAGATCTTGGTTTTTGCACAGATCCTAGGATGGAGAGTCTTCTGATTTCATCTCCTCATTAGCTAGACAGGCAGGACAACCTACCCTTAGATCAAGTTGTTGCTGTTCCCTCGCCATGAGGGTGTCATATGAGCCCACCCTGAAACAAGTTGGTGCAGAGCAGTATTAGGGCTTCCACTGAGGGGAATTTGATTCCTGATGCTGGTGCAGTGAATAGTGTCAGTTCTAAGGTTGGGATCCAGGATTCAGGGTAAGATGGTGGATAGCCAATTAAATGAGGTCTAATTCAAGTCCCACAACAAATAAAGCTCATCGTTTTTGCAAGTTTTTTTTTGTAAGGACTTATCAGGTTTTCTATGTAAAGCGTTATGTAATAAACAGATAAATATCAATAGGTTTCTTTTCCAATTTAAATTCACATCTTTTTCTTTTTCAGGTTGGCTTTATAGAACTATGTTGAAAAATTAAAAATGTGGACATCCTTCTCTAAATTCCAGATCTTAAAGTACAGTCAGTTTTCTACGTAATACAACTTAATACAACTTTCTACTTAATACAACTTTTCTACTTAATACAATTTTTCTTTCATAGTTTGCTACTAAAAATAAATTAATATAAGCTATTAAAAATAAACTAGGGGCCGGCGAGGTGGCGCTAGAGGTAGGTAAGGTGTCTGCCTTGCAAGCGCTAGCCAAGGAAGGACTGCAGTTCGATCCCCCTGCGTCCCATATGGTCCCCCCAAGCCAGGGGCAATTTCTGAGTGCTTAGCCAGGAGTAACCCCTGAGCATCAAACGGGTGTGACCCGAAAAACCAAAAAAATAAATAAATTTAAAAAAATAAATAAATAAACTAAATTTTTTATATGTGGGGCTGGGAGTACCAGGATTGTGCCCAGGGTCTCTCATAAGCCAAGCATGTACCCTATCACTGTGGTATATTCCCAGCCCTATACTCATATTTTTAAATAATATTAACTTAAAAATCAAAATCATTAAATGGGATTACTAATGGATTATATATTTGCAGACCAAAGGCAGTTCCAAGCTTTGTGGGACTCCAAATTTATGTACTCTAGGGGCAGGTCAAGAGTAATTCTTAAAAATAAAAATATAAATTAGTATAAAATATAAATTAGAATTAGTATAAAAATGAGGTTTTGTGTATGTGTTTGCTTCTTCCAATGTGGAGCCTGACCCCAGGGCTGACAAGTTTTCTACCATGCACTCATATCCCCAGAATCCATGTGAAAAGATCATAATAAATTAATGGTTACTTGAAAGGTAAAACCAACTATTAGAATCTATTGAGCACTTCCAGAAAGGCTTCTAAAAAATGTTTCCTGACTACAACCTCTTTTTTTTTTTTTGCCATTCAAGAGCACATACAAATAAGGAGTCCTTAAATTCCAGCTTCATTAGCCTCATAGCAAATCTGCTTTTAAAGCTACCCCAAGGTAAAATTTAACAGTTGATTACTTTATGTATAGCAAAATAGCATAACTCATTACTCTGACTCTCTGAGGGAAGTAGCCTGATAGCAAAGAAAACACAGGGGACTATAAATCAGGCTTCAACTTTGCCATTGTGAGCACATCACTAGGACAGTATTTTCAATTGTTACTACACAGACAACTGACAGTATTTTCCTACAGTCTGCACAGAAGTTAGCTGTTAAAAGGTATCCAATGACCCTTTACCTTTAAAATGAGGATTGAATATGATTCCTAAATTAATTTCACTACATTGCAAGTAGAAATAAATATAAAACCAACTTCTATCGCCATCTAAGTGTAGACTGAGAAGAATTTAAAAAAAAACTAAATACACAAAACTTTTTATTTGTCTAACTTCTTCACAGTTGCTTCTTTATAGTACCAATTCTCATAAAATAATTAAACACTATTTGAGCCCAAAATATAACTAAAAGAAAATAAAACTTACTAGGCCATCAACTTAAATTAGCTTTCAGAAATTTTGCACAGCAGTACAGAGCAGAAACTTCCATGTGAACCATCTTTCTTCTCTATGACTCCCTAAAGAGCCTTGCCCACAGAAGAAGTTACACTAGTATGAGAATCAAATGAGTTCATGTGAGGCATGTTTTGCAAATGATTATGTTATTGTGAATAATTTACATATGCAGATTTGGACTGAACTTGGGAATCTATCACAAATATCCATAAGAACACTTGATGAATAAGGGACATCAACCCTTACCCTTCATCCAGATTGTGCCGAAACTCCTGAGCTAACAAGCTCCAACACTGAAGGGCTCACTGTGCAAGTGTAGTCAAGTAGCCATCTGTTCAAGTACTCACCTCAAAGTATTCAACCTTCATGCCAGTTCTAATTTGCCAGTATTTCGTAAACAAGTTATTATTCATACTATTCCTGTCCCTTCGTAAAATTCTTCATAGAGCATCTCAGTCTTCATTTTTCCAGACCAGAGCCCGCCCATTCTATTTTCTCTCCTCATATGAAAGCTCCTCTCATCTCATCCTTACTTCGATAGCCCTTTTAGGGATTTTCTTTCTTGGTCAAGACAAAGCACAATCACAACATAGTCAAAGAGTAAATGTACTTGATTTTCTCATCAGGAAAGGAATTCTGTTTCTCATGCATCTTACTTATTTTGTTAACTTGCCAGATGATGTTTTACAGAATGTATAAAATAACTAGCACTTATTAAGCATACACTCCGGACTAGATAATGTTCAATGTATGTTATACATATTTATTCTTTGGCCTTTTCACAACTTATTGGATAGGTACAACTGTCATTCTCTTTTTATAGATGCAAAACAAACAACTAAGAAATGAAGTAACCTAAGTTACTAAGTAATAGATGTAAAATTTGAATCCAGGTTGTTTGAATACAGAATTGAAAACTCTGAGCTCAGGTGCCTAGCATTGGGCACTTTCATTATAAGGAATCTCCTGCCACCACTGCTTCAGATTTCTTTTCCCAGTTGACATTCTTTTATTTGTTGAGCCCTCTTTCTGTATTGTACTTTACTTAACTTTATGTTTTATTACCTAAACTAGCTTAGTGTCTAATGCAAACAAAATGCCCTCTCCTTCAGCTCATTTCTAAAATATAACAACCCCTACAGCTAACTCCATTCCCAAGATGACCACTGTTTACACTTCTCCACCCAGATAAATGCCAGTTTGGTGAAGGAGCTAAATCTGTTGAAGAGTGCAACTTGTAATTGTGGAAGACAGAACACAGACTATGAATTACCTCACCTTCTTCCTATCTCTCTGCCTGTGCTATATATCTCTGGAGTTTCCCCAATCATAAAAATCCCCAGTTATTTGCACATTGTATTTGTTGACAAAGCAATAAAGATTATACCTTTGGGGCAGATAATCAGAGTCCACCTGAAGTACTCCTGTTCTTTGATGTTAGTACATGTCCCATATTGGGCTCTCCCATCCCATTCAACAAATGCCGAGCTTTATAGACCCATTATATGATGCCAATATGATTATAAAAAGTGAGATGCTTTTGATAATCTCAAAATTATTGAGTAAAAATGGGGAATGTCCTAAAAGATTAACAACAAAAGTACAGATATAAATAGTTTTAAAACACAGCTCTATTTCAAAATAAGCAGCAAGGGTTAGAGATTAGCTCAACAGACTGAGTGTAGGCTTTGTATACAGGAGGTCTAATAAGATCCTCAATTCTGCATTCTGCCACTGCATTGCTAAGAGTGATTGATCCTAAGCACTGAGTAGGAGCAACTTTCGACTCCACCAGTAGTGACCTCAAAAGAAAAACAAAGAAAAGTAGGAGAAGGATATGGAGAACAGGAGGAGGAGGAGGAGGAGGAGGAGGAGGAGGAGGAAGAGGAGGAGGAGGAAGGGAAAAAAGGATAAAGAAAAGGACAAAGGGGAGGCAGGGGAGGAGAAGGAGAAAAAAGGGGAGGGGAAAGAGAAGAAAAAAGGAGGAGGAGGAAGAGCAATAGCAACAGCAAAATCTATAAAATGTTCTACTTTTTGCTTAATTACCAACATATAAACTTGCAATTCAATGCTATATCCACCTATCAAGCACTTACTGGCATCATCTAGGAAAATTCTTTTAGTCAAAATATTTAGCTTATTTGGGGGACCATACAGAACAGAAACTTATCTGTGCTCGATTCGGCAGCACATATACTAAAATTGGAACGATACAGAGAAGATAAGCATGGCCCCTGCACAAGGATGACACGCAAATTCATGAAGCGTTCCAAGAACAGAAACTTATCTGAGAAGAACTTTTATTCAGCAAAATAAATCTTCACCAGAATAAGTATTATGAGATGAACAAGTTTGGACACATGGGAGCTTTTCTGGCCACTTAACCAATATGTCACTTTTAGAGCAACTAACTCCCACTGTTGTGCTAAATTACTGGCTTACTGAAAAATACCAGTTATGGAAATCTTTTGCACTCCTTCCAACTCCTACTCAAACAGACTCTCTGCTTTTATGTAAAGGTAATGGATGGGGGGGGGGGGGATAACATCAGGTGTCAAAGCCATTAACTACAAAAAGGCCTCATCCTGCATTGAAGTCCATATCTAGTTAGGATGCGAGCTTAAGAGAAGAGTCAAATTAGATAGTTTTCTTATCATTAAAACCAAAAAACCTCTATATACCCCCAGGTCTGCTCTCTGGGTCCTTAAGTGCTCCTCATAATCGAATTTAAACTTCCTGGTTGAAGAGAACAGCTCCCTACCCTTGTATCTAGTTTCATCAACATGCGACATGGGAGTTGACCTCCAGAGGCTGTGGCCCTATAGTCACTACAGGGTCAATTAGGGCTCATTTAAAACCAAGGGGAGTAATGAAAGGTATTAAGGAAGATAAATGGTCACTACACACACCCACATCCACTGGGTAGAGGAAATTACCCACTGGTGCTAAAATAGGACGGAGACATGGCACAACCCAAACACAAGTACCAAGCTTCACACCACCTGTCAGTGGATTAGACCAGCTCTGAGCTTGTCAATCCCTAGGTTCTGAGCATGCATATCTCCATGCATGAATACTTTCCAGATCTATGCAATATTCATCATCTGCTCTAACAACAGCTCTTTCATCTCTTTATGAGAAGCATCTTGCTATGACAACATTATCTGGATGAACCCACTTCTCCAGAGAGAACACTCAACTGGACCACACCTATGTGCAAGAAAAATCCATTAGATAGATTGTCCAGCAACTGGAGACTGGAAAGGCAAACAAGTATTTCCTTGAATTTGGTATCTGCTACTCAAGAAGTGCCTGAGCAACATAATACCCAGGATCACTAATATTAAAATGCTCCAATGTAAGGGGGCTGGAGAGAGAGTATCAGGGTTAAGACATTGTCTTGCATATAGGTAACTCAGATTAGATCTCTGGCATTGTATATTATCTCCTGAGAAACACCAGGAGTTTGTGCTATTTCTGAGCACAAAGTCAGAAATAGCCCCTGAGTATCCTTGGGTGTGGCTCCCAAAACCAAAATAAATAAATATAATTAAGCAAAATGCTCCAACATGACTGGGTTCAGTCGGTCCATCCCTCTGGTGGCCACATATTCCTAAAGGTAGGCTGAGCAGATCTAATATGATTAATGCTCCTTCCACAACTGCAGGACTCCTCTCTCTTGATGTCAATTCCTGAAGCCTGATGTCACCCACAGGCCCTCCTGTCCCTTCCTTCCCCTCACTCCAAGGGCTTCTCTATTGCTGCAGGGATGAGAGTTGCTAATGAGGCCATGAGGATCAGCTCAGCACTTCTTGACTTATGGAAACCACACAGGCCAGAATGTCCTGTGAACAAGTGGAAAGGAACCAGGAATAAAAGTCTGGCCCCCACCCTGCTAGTTTCCTCCCAAGGGTTGTCCTGACATGGAGTCACCTGTAAGCACTCTGCCTGGGCTCTGCTAGGTCAAGACATCCACTCTACCTGCTATCAAGTCATGGGCCAATGTGTAACTCGGTCTTGGATTAATTCTCCCTTCTTCTTTGCCTCACTCCTCCTTTCTTCAAATCCACTTCACTGGTGGTTTGGTAACCAGGCAGCACAGAAACATTTGTTTTCAGTTCTGCTGGCCTGATTAAGATAGTCCTTCACAATAAGCTTCCAACTCCTGGCTGAACTCCAAAGTGATAACTGAAGCTACATGAAGATAACTGGGATGTGCCTTCAACACCCACACCAGTTGCTCTTCCTCAAACTCTACAAACTGGTCAGTTCTTGTAGGGCGATGCTGGCTGTGTTCAGGAGTCTCTGGCTTAATGCTGATTTTAACGTGCATTGCTGTGGGATGAGAGACAAGGACAAAGCCAAAAAACAGGATCCTTTGAAATCTTAAAAGAATGTTTTCCCAGAGGTCGGAACAGTGGCTCAAGTGGTTGGGTATTTGCCTTGCATGTGCTAACCTAGGATGGACCGAGGTTCCATCCCCCGGCATCTCATATGGCCCCCAGGAACGATTTCTGAGCAGAGAGCAAGGAGTAACCCCTGAGCATCACTGGGTGTGGCCCAAAAAGCAAAAAAAAAAAAAAAAAAAGAATGTTTTCCCAGGGTATCCAGAGGTAGCCTGGCTTGAGATGCTTGGGATGGGGGGTAGGGGTATGGAGGGGAAAAGGGGTGCAAGGTGAGAGAAGAGAATATGAAATAGAAAAAATCAAGGACATGACTTCAGCTTAAATGTCCAGAGATCCCAACACAGTGCTCAGCATAAGGCATGTCCTTCCACCTCTAGTGGGGTAAGCCATGAGGGAAGAGGCTGCCTTCACTCAAGGGATAGATATCCAACATGCTGAGTTGAAAGGGACAGCATGAAGCCTACACATTAGCAGCCACTGCGGAGACAAAACGGCCAGAAAGCCATGCAAACATGTGACAATCCTCCACGTCTCTTCCGCACCCTTTCTCCATGTGGTTTTTCCACAGCCTTATATTCCACTTGGTAAATTCCCGAGTTAAGTGTCCCTTTGCTATCTTTATAAAAACAAAAAACAAAAACAGAAATCCCCCAAAGGAGAGGAAACACCCTTAACAACAGCATAGAGTAAAAGAGGCTGAGGTTTCCAAGTTTGGATCACAGTGCTCTCACTCACCAAGCAAACCACTTGGCATCTCAAAGTTTAAAAAAAAGTCTAACCTATAAAAACAGAAACAATTATTACTCCTAAGTGTTACTTAGATTTACCTTCAGATTTACTTGGATTTACTTTCAAATTCCCAAGAATTTCTGTGTGTAATCCTAACAAGGGAAGATTTTCAATGTGCCTGAGATCTGTGAATCTCATATGTAACGTGCCTGCTACAGAAAAAGTAGATTTCAATCAATGCCAAAACATTAAGCCATGGCTAGAGGATCTTCTCAAGGAACTACAGATCAACTAAAGGCTGCAAACTCCAAGTTCAATTGGCCCTAGCCCCGAGAGTCAGCCTCCCTAGGACACAGGAACAAAGTTGAGCAGATCATTTCACAGCTAACAATTTACAGTGAATGAACACAAGTTCATGTGCATGTGGAGTATAAGTGAGGGGAAAACAGAGAGGGAGTGCAACAGGAAAGGTAGATGAAGGAGCTCAGGATCCCAGAAAGGCCATTAGCACATTTTCACTTGAGCCCAGAAAGTGGCTACTTTCGGAATGCTTTGATCTTGACTCAAAACAAGCAAAGACAACTGGACTGAGAAATAGCATGGAGGTGGGGCATTTGCCTTGCATGCAGAAGGACGGTGGTTCGAATCCCGGCATCCCATATGGTCCCGCGAGCCTGCCAGGAGCGATTTCTGAGCATAGAGCCAGGAGGAACCCCTGAGCACTGCTAGGTGTGACCCAAAAACCAAAAACAAACAAAAACAAAAATAAACAAGCAAAGATAGTATTCAAGGTGAGTCTCTCGTAAACAAGGAGTATAAATAATAAGGTTCATCATTTGCTTAGTGCGTGCGCGCGTGCGCGCACACACACACACACATTGCATACTAGGCCCCTCTCTTTTTTCTGACCCCCTCCCTAATACATCCAAATATGGGTAGGGTGGGTGGCCTCTTCTCATCTACCTGAGCACACTCCTCAAAATGCAGACTCAATCTCAGACGACCAAAATTTCCTAGAGGGGCCTATGAGATAGCACAGAGATTAAGGCATTTGTTTTACACATGACCAACACTCATTTTCTTCATAGCATCTTAAATAGGTCCTGAAGCACCCAGGAATAAGCCCTAAGTGGGGCCTCAAAACAAAACAAAACAAGAACCAGAGAGAACATTCCATAGGCTGAGTTCATGCTTTGCCTGCAGATGTCCCAGGGCACTGCACATCCCAAGATACTCCAAGCATCACCAAGGCTGGCTATTCAAGAACTCTCCTGGAAGTAGATCTGAGTACAGTCAGATCTGGCTTCAATCCACACAACAACAAAACTCACCCAATCCTGAGTTAAGATGTGGGTTTTTTTGCTTTTTTATTTTTCTCCCTAAGATTAAATAGGCTTGTTCATTGTGGATGCCTCCCCCAAAATAGGTTGGCATTTTACAAAATCCTTTTCTAAGCAGAATGATTTAATTCAAAGATGTAAGTTGGCTGGTAGAAAAGTACTGGGGAGATACCATGTTTAGTATCCCAAAATCGGGCCACACAATTCGGCCCCATCAATGCTAATGTGTGAGGGCTGTGAACAGCTCCTTTGTGTTATTCTCCAACAGTATGGAAGCATGCACGCCTCTAGACAAACCTTTATCCATTCCCAGCATAGCCCCCACCCCAGCCTTAACCCTCTTCTTTCCCCCTGACACTGCTCTCCCCACATAGTTTGATCTGGTCTTTGATATGACTTGGGAGACTTGAAGCTTCCCTACCATTTCCGATGTCAGCAAGGGATATAGATAAACTAACTGAAGAAGGGTTACATCTGGTACTTCCTTCTTGCCTTCTATAGACACCCATCTACGCTGCCTTTGGGCAAATATGATGCTCACAAGGAGTGGATTCTCCCAAATCCTTCCAAGTTCTACTATCCATTAAAAAAGAATGCTTCAGATTCAGTAAAGTCTCCAAGTCAAGAAAAAGCCTCCATTCTGATTGTCGCCAAATGTCTGACATAGAGGTTTAATTTGGTCTGCTATGAAAATAGAACTGAAGGATAATCAGCCTTTGATTGTGGTTAGGCTTAATTATGGAAATCTACCCCATACTGAAATAAGAGGTCTCTCCCAAGCATGGCAGAAACCCATCTCTCTTTAGAAATGTTTAAGGGTAACAAATTTCTCTAAAGGTTTTTTTATTAGTAAACCAATGTCAAAAAAAAAAATCAAAACAAGACTCCCTTCATCTGAATGTTTTCTGATAAAGTCCTATTAGTGTCCTTGCCCTAAATTATAGTCATGGCCAGGACATTTTGAAGCAGATGGGATGAAAACTCAGTTCTTTAGAACAGAAGATGAATGGAACTAAGACTGACCCATAAAATCCATATTCTCCGTGGTAGGGGCTGGAAATATCACTTCAATGACTAAGCCAAAATAACTTTGTTGAAGAAATAAGATAGTAAAAGCTTCAAGTTTTTGTATCTTTGAATTTTATATTATAGAAAAATACTGTCTCTAGAAGCTCAGAAATGAGGAATAGCACTTGTTTCCTCTAAATCCAATTTCAGTATTTTTAACTTCATATATACAGGGTGAAAAAAATCCCCTAAATCAGTTAGTAATAATTAATTTAAGGATAGACTGAATTAAAAAAATGCACAGAGATCAAAATATCAAAATTCTGAAAAGTACTTCCATTTGCTGAATATGTTTTCTTACTATTGTCATCTTTTTTATTATTTATTATTTTTGTTTGTTTGGGGGCTATACCAAACAGGTGTTACTCCTAATTCCTGATTTATCCTGGTATGGAGAATTCTATCCTAGCAGTCTGGAAGACCCTATCGGATACTGAGGATTAAACATGGTTACAAAAATGACCAGACTGGAACACCAAACAGAATAGATACCCAACCTGTAACAAGCTGTAAGGCAGAGACCATTTGCAGTAGGATTCTGGGGGGTAAAGGAGGGAGATGTGGGAGACATGCTGGGAACAAGAGTGGAGGGAGGATAACATTGGTGGTGGGAATGCCCTTCATTCATTGTCACTATGTATCGTAAATAATTCTGTGTAAATGAACTTCAGTCACAATAAAAAAAAAAAACATGGATACTGAGGATTAAGCATGTGCAAGGCTGACTTTTTTTTAATTTTTAATTTATTTAAACACCTTGATTACATACATGATTGTGTTTGGGTTTCAGTCATGTAAAGAACACCCCCCATCACCAGTGCAATATTCCCATCACCAATGTCCCAAGTCTCCCTCCTCCCCACCCGACCCCCGCCTGTACTCTAAACAGGCTTTCCATTTCCCTCATACATTCTCATTATTAAGACAGTTCAAAATGTAGTTATTTCTCTAACTAAACTCATCACTCTTTGTGGTGAGCTTCCTGAGGTGAGCTGGAAGTTCACTTTTGTGTCCGAAAATCATTATTGCAAGAATGTCTTTCATTTTTCTTAAAACCCATAGTGAGTGAGACCATTCTGTGTTTCTCTCTCTCTTTCTCTCTCTCTCTCTCTGACTTATTTCATTCAGCATAATAGATTCCGTGTACATCCATGTATAGAAAAATTTCATGACTTCATCTCTCCTGACAGCTGCATAATATTCCATTGTGTATATGTACCACAGTTTCTTTAGCCATTCGTCTGTTGAAGGGCATCTTGGTTGTTTCCAGAGTCTTGCTATGGTAAATAGTGCTGCAATGAATATAGGTGTAAGGAAGGGGGTTTTGTATTGTATTTTTATGTTCCTAGGGTATATTCCTAGGAGTGGTATAGCTGGATCGTATGGGAGCTCGATTTCCAGTTTTTGGAGGAATCTCCATATCGCTTTCCATAAAGGTTGAAGTAGATGGCATTCCCACCAGCAGTGGATAAGAGTTCCTTTCTCTCCACATCCCTGCCAACACTGTTTATTCTCATTCTTTGTGATGTTGCCATTCTCTGTGGTGTGAGGTGGTATCTCATCGTTGTTTTGATTTGCATCTTCCTGATGATTAGTGATGTGGAGCATTTTTTTCATGTGTCTTTTGGCCATTTGTATTTCTTCTTTGTCAAAGTGTCTGTTCATTTCTTCTCCCCATTTTTTGATGGGATTAGATGTATTTTTCTTGTAAATTTCTGTCAGTGCCTTGTATATTTTGGAGATTAGCCCCTTATCTGATGGGTATTGGGTGAATAGTTTCTCCCACTCAGTGGGTGGCTCTTGTATCCTGGGCACTATTTCCTTTGAGGTGCAGAAGCTTCTCAGCTTAATATATTCCCATCTGTTAATCTCTGCTTTCACTTGCTTGGAGAGTGCAGTTTCCTCCTTGAAGATGGCAAGGCTGACTTTTTAATATTTTTGTCTTTTGGAAAACCATAGTCAGTAGTGCTTGAAAGCAACTCCTAGCTCTGTTCACAAGGGTCATTCCTGGTGCTCAAGCAATTACCTTTTATAATGTCTAAAAGTTCCCTCCCAGAATTATCCTTTTTAAGTATCATGATTGGCTGACATTATCAATAACCAGTTTTTATTAGTGGCATAATACCACTGACGACCCCTTTGAGCCCAAATCTTGGTGCAATCTGCCTATATTTTCCTCATTGTGCTTTATGGTTTCCAGTTGGATCTCAAGATCTTTGATTCATTTTGAATTAAGGTGTAAGGTGTGAGATATGTTTACAACTTTAATTTTTTAAATGTGGTTATCCAATTTTTCTAGCACCACTTGTTGAAGAGGCTATCTTTACTTCATTTCATGTTCTCATCTCCTTTGTCACAAATTAATGGTGCATATATAAAAGAATTTGTCCTTAGGTATTCAATTCTGACACATTGGCTAGAGAGACTATTTTTATTCCAGTACCATGCTGTTTTGATCACTCTTACTTTATAGTACAGTTTCAAGAAAATAAGTTCTTATTTTTGTATTGCATTAACTGTTATTTTGTACTTGATTTTTTTAATATAAGCACTGTGATTACAAAATTGTTCATTGTTGGGTTTCATTCATAGAATGTACACCACTCCACCCTCACCCCTGTCTGTCTCTAGGGCAAGCAATTTCTCTCTTTCTCTTTCTTTCTTTTTTTGTTTTTTTGGGCCACACCCGGCTATGCTCAGGGGTTACTCCTGGCTGTCTGCTCAGAAATAGCTCCTGGCAGGCATGGGGGACCATATGGGACACCGGGATTTGAACCAACCACCTTTGGTCCTGGATCGGCTGCTTGCAAGGCAAATGCCGCTGTGCTATCTCTCCGGGCCCTCTCTTTCTTTCTGTCACTTTGGTTTGTACTATTGCTAATGGGCGGGTGCCTTACATGTCTCTTTCTCCCCTTTCAATGCTAAGCTCTTGTCAAGAGTGATCAGTTCCAACTATCATTGTCATAGTAGACCCTTCTCTACTCTGCCTGCACTCACCATTTTGTGGGAAGCTTCATGTCCTGGACTGGATCTCCTGACCCTTATCTCTATTGCATATAGATATTATTACATACTATCTTTGTTTTTGTTATATCCCACAAATGAGTGAGATTATTCTATGTCTATCCCCTTTCCTTTGACACATTTAACTCAGCATAATGATCTCTAAATCTTCCATGTATAAGCAAATTTTATGACTTCATTTTTCCTAACAACCGTATAGTATTCCACTGTATAAATATACCACAGTTTCTTTAGCCGCTCAGCTGTTGTCAGGCACCTGATTGTTTCCAGGTTCTGGCTATTGTAAATAGTGCTGCGATGAACATAGGAATGCAGGTGGCATTTTTATATTGTGTTTTTCAGTTCCTAGGGTATATCCCTAGGAGTGGTATGGATGGATCATATGGAAACTCAATTTCTAGCTTTTTGAAAAATTTCCATATTGTTTTCCAAAAAGGCTGGATCAGTCTGCAATCCCAGACCAGAAATGAATGGAAGTACCTTTCTCCTCTCATCCATGCCAGAACTAGTTGCTCTTGTTTTTTTTGTGATATGTACTAGTCTCTGTGATATGCTATGATATCTCATTGCTTTGATTTGCATCTCTGTAGTTATTAGTGGTGTCGAGCACTTTTCATGGCCTTTTGGCCATCTGTATTTCTTCTTTGAGGAAATATCTGTTCATTTATTTTTTTCTCTCTTCTTAGACCATAGACACTGAAAATAGAGGTCAATTACAAACAGACATGGAGGCATGACTTTAAAACCTGAATCTCCAGTGGGTCAGAGATGAAACAAAGAGGAAATCAAAGGATTCCTAGGAAAAAATGAGAATGAAGGTACAAATTATCAAAATCTGTGGGACACAGCAAAAGCAGTATTCAGAAATTTATAGCTTTACAAACACTCATCATAAAAGAAGAAAAGGGTTACACAAATAACTTAATGGCACAGTTTAAGAAATTGGAAAAAGAACAACAAAATTAGCTGGAAGAAGGCAGGTGGAAGGAAATAATAAAACTTAGAGCAGAAATTAATGAACTGGAAACCATGAAAACAATCCAAAAGCTCAATGAAAGCAAGAGTTGGTTCTTTGAAAAAAATAAACAAGATTGATTAAACCATTAGCAAGACTCACAAAGGTAGAGTGAGAAACTTAATGAGAAGAATCAAAAATGAAAAGGAGGATGTCACTACAGATACTACAAAAATTCAAAGAGTAATCAGAGATTGCTTTGAGAATTTCTATGCCACAAAACAAGAAGAAATAGTTAAAGTTTTGGACTCCTATACCTTCCAAAGTTGAACCAAGATGATCTGGAATACCTAAACAAATCTTCGCTATTGAAAAAATTGAAAGGGCAATCCAAAACAAATAAACAAACAAGAAACAATCAAAAACAATCAAAGGTTTATATGGATTCACTAGTGAATTATTTCAAACCTTTAGGAGGATCTACTGCTAATCCTCTTCAAGCTCTTCCAGGAACCCGAATAAACAGAAACACTCCCAAATAGCTTCTATGAAGTTAGCATCATCCTGATACCAAAAGCAGAGAAAGACACCACAAAAAAGTGAATTATAGGTTCAGATCCTTGATGAACACAGATGCAAAGATCCTCAACAAAACACTAGCAAATGAAATCCAACAGCTTATCAAGAAGCTATACATTATGACCAAGTAGGATTCATTCAAGGGCAGCATGGATGAATTAACATATGCAAGTTAATTAATACCATATAAATCAATATGATATAAATCAAATAAAAAACAAAACCATATAATCATCACTAAGAAAGAATTTGACAAGGTCCATCATCCATTCATGATAAAAACTCTCAACAAGATGGGAACTGAAGGAACTTTACTCAATATTGTCAAAGCCATTTTACCACAAACCTATTGCAAGCATTATACTCATGAGGAAAAAATAGTTATTATTTTAATGACATGACCTCAAGATCACTATAAGTGACTATGAACTTAAATGATTAAAAAGTATGTAAAAATTCAAAAATAACCCAATGCCCATTGTTGAGTAAACAAAACTACATATCGATCTGTACAATACATAGATTGTATTCTGAAATAATAAGTTTTGTAACATGGATTGAAAATAAATAAGTACCCAGATTAATACAATCCAGCTGTGAAACTGCAAGCTAATTTCAAAAGGTTCATGATTGCATTTGACTATTGACATTTTTAACTACAAATTACAGAAAGATCCTTATAGTGTTGTCAGGTAAATAGGATCATTTTTAATCTGTGATAGGAGGAAGGGGGAATTAAAAAATATTCCCTTATATTCTCTTTCTTTAGAGCTTAAAACTGCCCTGTACAGGGCCCGGAGAGATAGCACAGCGGTGTTTGCCTTGCAAGCAGCCCATCCAGGACCAAAGGTGGTTGGTTCAAATCCCGATGTCCCATATGGTCCCCCATGCCTGCCAGGAGCTATTTCTGAGCAGACAGCCAGGAGTAACCCCTGAGCACCGCCGGGTGTGACCCAAAAAGCAAAAAAAAAAAAAAAAAAAAACAAAAAAAAAACTGCCCTGTACTGTCAAAGCACTGCATCATCCAAGCCATTCAAAACTTCACCTCTTAATATTATTATTAACATATTATTAATATTAATATTATTATTAATATATATTATATAATATTAATATTATTATTAATATTATGAACAGTTATTACTGTTCATATGTCTTTGCTTCTATGACTGTTTCATTAGAGAGGTTCACAAATAATTTATTTTCTGAATGTTTTTGATTTTTTGAAATGAGTTCTGAATGTTATGATTTACCATGTTCTCACCTCTTATGCAACTGAATTTTTCATCATCTTCAATTCTGACTTAACTGGACAACTAGTTCAACCATCCTTGAGTCCTAACCTCCAATTGTCTGTGGTTCCATTTCCCTTAGACATTCCTGATGCCAAACTTCAACCCAGTCAGGGTTCTTAATTACACTTAATAAAATGTAATTAACTGCTTTTAATCTGAAACTAAAGCAAACATGATATTATCTGAAAGTGTTAAAAATTCTCAAAAAAAATCACAAAGTGCATACAAGAGATTGTTCAGAAACAATCAAAAACAGTTGGGGACTACCAAATAGAACCAAATCATGGCACATAGTTCAAGTTTGCCACCTCTACTGAAACACTCACTGGTTAGTGAGTTTTTCAACTAATATCGCATTAGAGTCAGGGTGCTGCCATTACTACTGCAGTAAACACATTTCATCTCCACTGCTATCACTGAGTGAATTCTTCCTTCCCCCTGCTCCACCAGTAAGTTCAAAGAGGGTCCAGCATATCTCCTGAGAAATGGCTAATGGGAAAACAAATAGTGAGACTTTCCAGGTCCTATGGTTTGAGGTTATATTAAAGTTTAAGAGGCAAAAGATTAAGAGGAAAGTTAAAGTTCAAAACATGAATCCTTTCTCAAACAAGGAAAAAGTAACGCTAGGCAATCATTTTTATAAAGACAAATATCCCTACAGGTATCTTCTTTACATTATTTTTCATGTTAAAAAGTGTCACAAAGTTTGGTATATAGGAACAAAAGGTAAATATTATAATGAAGTAAAGTAAATCTGAGTTAAAATTCCCTGAAATTGGGGCCGGAGAGATAGCATGGAGGTAAGGCATTTGCCTTTCATGCAGGAGGTCATCAGTTCGAATCCCGGCACACCATATGGTCCCCCGTGCCTGCCAGGAGCAATTTCTGAGCCTGGAGCCAGGAATAACCCCTGAGCACTGCTAGGTGTGACCCAAAAACCAAAACAAAAAAAAAAAAATTCCCTGAAATTAACCATGCAAATCAGAAAATCTGGGACTAATACTACTAATCCTTTGCCCTTCCTTCATTTCTTACTCAGCCTCCTTCCAAAATATTATCCAAACACCTGCTAATACTTTATCTGTTCTCAAATTTTCATGAATATGTGTAGATTAATATTTTGTCACTTTGAATGAATATGAACATCAAAGAAGAGAAAAATTCTTACAAGAAGTTGATTTCATACTTTAAGGGCTCTTGAAGTGCATCCTAGCAGAGCACGTTCATATCAATTCACCCTCCAAAATGTAAAACTAAAGAAGAAACATTGGAGAAGCAAATCCTATGAAAGAAGTGCTTGGGAAGGGAAGAGTGAGTGCTCAGTACTTTGAATACTTGCCACTGATGAGGAGGTTGGTCAAAGGATTTAAACTTCTAGGGATCTAATGGTAACTTAGTTATCAACACTAAATTTTATTCTCAAAAACTGCTTTCTGAAGACCTTAAGTGATCACACACACACACACACACACACACACACAGAATTACACAAAGTGATGCAAGTGCTATCTCATTGTATAGCTCAAACTTACACAATGTTACAGGTCAATGCTCTCTCAATAAAATGCAACCAAAAAGCTAATGTTAGGATAATAGCCAATGATACATGTTGAAAAAGATATATTAGATTTTAAATGAAGTCTAGGAAATCAAAAAGATAGATATAAGGTCCATATAAAAAATAAAGGAAAAGGAGCAAATGCCTTCAAAACATACAATTAAAATTTGACCAATTTCCCATAGTTCCAAACAGACACCAAAACTCAAAGTTCATTAACTTTTCTAGTAAATTGAAGCTATAGCTGTCACTATAGCAGAGAGGCTTTGCGTGTGTGTGTGTGCGTGCGTGCGTGCCTGTGTGTGTGTGTGTGCGTGTGTGTGTTGGGGGGGGGCGCAGTTCCTAGCAGAATCACCAAAGTAAGATAAAGCAGAGAAAGTATTTTCCTTCTTCCTCTGACAACACTTGTTAAAATGTTCTTAACATAGTTATTTGAGGTTTGCTTTACAAAGTCCTGGGCAGCAAGAGAAGAGTATAGGAACCACAGGCATGGTCTGTAATTAAACAATCTCAGCTAACAGCTGTAAGAACAAAAATACATTAGTAGTTGGCATACGAAATTTTACAATTATGCTTCTGAGAAGGCTGTGGCTAGGAACTTGGTTAAGTGTGTTCTATCAGAACTTTGCAACACCAGTGAATATGGTAATGTTTCTCACTATTTTTACTTTCTCTATTACTTCAAATGTCTTTTCCTTCCAAATAATTATTGAGTCTACTAAAAGTAAGAAGCAATACACAGAAAGCAGCTCTCCTGTGTGAAATCACAAATGCAAATGAGAACATACTCTAAAGGAATGAACATTCAAGGACACATTCTTGTCCTCAATGTGTCCTATTTTTTTATGTATTTGCTCAATTTAATTGAATTCTAAAAAAGTAACACTGGGGCTGGACAGTACATTTGGTAGAGTGCTTGGCTTGCATATGGCCCGCTTGGTTCAATCCTCTGGACCCACAAACCCTTCTTGTGATTCCAGAGCCCAGAACCAGGAGTAATCCCTGAGCAACACTGGATGTGGCCTCAAAATAAAATAAACCCCAAAAGCCCAGTCATTTCGAATTCGTGTCAATGTTAAAACTATGAGTTGTGGAGCTGAAGCAGTGGTGCAGTGGTAGGGTGTTTGCCTTGCATGCAGCCGACCTAGATGAACCGAGGTTCGATCCCTGGCATCCCATATGGCCCCCCAAGCCAGGAGTAATATCTGAGTGCATAGCCAGGAGTAATCCCTGAGTGTCACTGGGTGTAGTCCAATAGACAAAAACAAAACAAAAACAAAACATTGAGTTGTATTTTATTCTCACTGAATCATAAATGTTGGGACAAGCACCATTTGCCTTTTCATTAATGTAGCCCCAGCATCTAATTGGATGCTGATACAGAGAATGTGCCCAATAACAAATATTGACTGAAAATTCAATATTTATAAAAGAACTCAAGTTCTAACTTCAGTGTTACATATATTCCTCTATAGGTAGATATGTACTAAGCATACTTTGACCCCAAATAATTAAGAAATCAGCAGTAGTAAGAAAACAAAAGTTATGTGATAAAACAAAAATAAAAATATTTTGTAAACACGATGTTTAAATCAAGATATTAGAATACATATTTAAAAAGTATCACTTTTTTGAAAAGCCTATTGGCAGTTGACCCATTACTCTTGGCACCTTGAAAATGCTGAGCCAATAGTTTTCCAAAGTGAACAATACTGCCTCAGAGAAGGGGGCAGTGGGATGATCAAGATGACAGTAGTGGCCTCTGGTATAATTTGGTGAAATTGACTTTTTTTGCTCATAGAAAGATTATTGGGGTGGTGATGGGGTATGAAAAAATGATTATTTTTCTTTTCTTTTATTGGGTGGGTCTGAAAAGAGAGCAGTAGGCCAAATAAGTTTGGGAGCTTCCACAATCCTTAAAATAATAGAGAATCGGGGCCGGAGAGATAGCACAGTGGTAGCGTGTTTGCCTTGCAAGCGCTGACCCAGGACCAATGGTGGTTCGAATCCCGGCATCCCATATCATCCCCCGTGCCTGCCAGGAGTGATTTCTGAGCAAAGAGCCAGGAGTAACCCCTGAGCATCACCGGTGTGGCCCCCCCCCCAAAATAGAGAATTTTCCTTAGAGACTAGCTATAGGAGCCTCCAAAGAAATACTATTTTTTTTGGTATGATTAATAGGCCCTTTTCCTCCCCATTATGCCTAATGACATTAAACAGGTCTCCTCTACTTGTGCAATTATTTGAGAAATCTCTGGTGATATCAAAGAATCCATGAGTTTTAAAATAAAAGGAAATATATGAGCCATCTTATTCAACCTTCTCTTTCATAGACAAGAAAGGGGAAAGGGCCGTGAAACCCTGGTGGAGAGACTGTTGTTGGAGCACAGCAAATCTAGAACAATAATTTAAATACTCTGTCAGCTATGCTATCTCAATAAGAACTTTTTATACAAATGAAGTAAATAAAAATAAGAAACTGGTCAACAGCTTGGAGCACCTTAGTCCTGTACCTGGGCAGCAGAGTAAAAACTTGAATCTTTGTTCTGCAGAATTATGAGGTCTTGCATAATCAAGGTTATGGTTAGCCTAAACTGATTTGCCTCAACCATTCACTCAAAACTTTTTGAGTAGTTTCTTGGTCTAAACTGCCTTTGTTTCCTTTTGAATAGAAATGTTCCACTGTTCCATGAGTAAGGAAAACAGCATGTTCCACAGTAACTATCTACAAAGTTCATTGGCTGAGTGAGTTCCATGGTGGTATAAGAATGTGGTAAAATAGATGGAAAGAACTCCATAGTAAATATTTATATTTCTAGACTCTTATTTCCCACTCATGACTTAAGCCTCTCTCTCGCTCTCTCTCTCTCTCTCTCTCTGCCCCCCCGTACCCTTCTCTCTATGTCTCTCTCTGTCTCTCTGTCTCTGTCTCTGTCTGTCTCTGTCTCTCTCTCTCTCTCTCTGTCTCTCTCTCTCCCCACAATTTTTATTTCACAATTAGGTAAAGTACAATAGGCCTATATGTAAACTGCCTAAATCATGATATAAAATTCCAATTCCATTGATGTGGAATTTATAATTCCAGTTGGAAATAGTAGAAACCATATGTTTAGAAGGATGGGTACTCAAGTCCTACAGTGCTTGTTCAAGAGAATCTGAAAAGATGATACTACTACAGAGGCAGTGAGAAGTGCCAGATAATAAAGATCTCGAATTGGCTCTTTTCTAAAACATATTATCATATAGGGCACATGGAATTGGTCATTTTTTGTTTTGTTTTGGGGTCACACCCGGTGGTGTTCAGGGGTTACTCCTGGATCTTTGCTAAGAAATCACTGCTGGCAGACTCAGGGGACCTAATGGGATGCCGGGAATTGAACCTGGGTCTGTCCCGAGTCAGTTGCTTGCAAGGCAAATGCCCTATTGCAGTGCTATTTCTTTGGCCCTGCTTGGTTGTTTTTATGATACTTCACTTGCATAGTAACGATCAGCAGAAAGTGCTAAATTGAGAATGACAGTATATTTGAGCAAGGTCACTGTATAGGAGATCAGATCAACACAGTTG
Organism: Suncus etruscus; assembly: GCF_024139225.1. Lineage (NCBI taxonomy): Eukaryota > Metazoa > Chordata > Mammalia > Eulipotyphla > Soricidae > Suncus > Suncus etruscus. The sequence goes on from NC_064859.1 coordinate 2,954,459, forward strand.
CATAGGGCAAGCAAATGACAACACAGACAATGCCAATGGAGATGGTGTAGGTATAGTTGTGATAGCTGAGTGGCCACTTTAGCTGCAAGAAAAACAAGAAGGAAAAGGTAAATGACGTTGCTGTCTTGGAAGCAGAGGTTCTTGTTCTTCCACTGCTACAGCCCACAGAGAGATGCCTATATGAGTTTGTAAAATAACTTATAAATAAAGGAGCTATATTATTATACTATATACTATCTATTCTATAGTACTTGCTATATACTATCTATTCCACAGTACTATTTATACTATATATTCTATATACTATACTATATACTTGAAGTCAGCATGCTAATCTTACTTGCTGTTTACTCAAACCCAAAAGTTAAGCATAACCAATAGGAACTGTACAGATAAAAGCTACACGGGAAACATATATTATGAGAGGCTGTGTATACAATTATGCTTCAAAATTCCTATTCTAACCTAGCTATGAGGAACTATTTCAACATTTTTCCACCAGGGTGTTGCAAATCAACCATAGCCTCATTTTATTCAAATGTCTAATTTAAATGACTCATGGACAGAAATGATTCATTACTACACACAGAGAAATATTAGATACTTGGAAATATTTGTAAGCTACACCAAGTAACCATGGAACCATGGGTAAGGAAAACAACATGAGCTACATATATAAATATATACTATATGCCTAATTCAAATGGGAAATAATAATCTTTCAATCTTTTAGTTACCACATCTCTCCAGAGAGAGAAAGGTTGCTTCTCTCGACAGTTTATACTTCCACACGCAAAAGTGTAGTGTCACCTTATTACCCACCACCAGAGCACAAAAGCAAAGCACAGGCCTTAATTTTAGCATCAGCATAGGTGCCTAGTGCCTGTCAATTGCTTCAGTGTATAAACATGACTTTCCTGGACACCTGTCATTTGCCTCTCATCACATCATATATTGTACCAAGTTGTAAAAGCCAGCAAAAGGAAAAAAAAACCTCAAAACTGTTTATTGACTATAATTAACAGGGTTTATGGTATTTGAAATCAAATAAGTACATGACTAAAATCATAAAATATGATATGTAAAATTATATAAAGTCGAGCTGGTTTTCTATTTGACTTTCCAATGTAAGTTGTTTTCCTGGTCTACCTCATTTAATGTTATTACAGAGGCCCAGGAGATGAGCCATGAGTCACAGCTTCCAGTTTTCACATTTCACTTTACCACTACCTGATTTAAGCCCAAATTTGCTCTTTGTTCAATGTGATAGTAAATAGGATTCAAATACAAATATCACCACCCATGTTTCAGTCCTTCTCAGTATTCAGCAAACACAAAACAAGGGAATTCCAGAATTCTAAAATAGATCAACAGCCAATATCAAAAATAGATAGCAGCTTGTAAGCCTTAATAATATTTATGAAATTTTGAGTAGTTCATTAATTGTTAGGGAACCATAAAAATGCAAATTGTAGTCACAATAATGGAATGGAGGTTAGGACTTGTGAAATTAACCATCATTTTTTTTACCTCATGTTTGATATTTTGCCACAAGGCCTCCAAAATTAATGTTGTACTTGTCAGTTAGTGAAAATGAAATGAGTCATAAGTACTACTGATGACTCAGATAATTGTAAGATCATCATTATATAATATTTCAAGTATTCGTGGTACAGAAGCGCACTAAGCTTTCTTGCTTGCTTTAATAAGACAAGTGTCTGTGTGTAACTCCCTTCATGTAATTCCACCTCATTTCATTTATTATTATTTTTTGTGTGTGTGGTTTTTGGGTCACACCCGGCAGTGCTCAGGGATTATTTCTGGCTCCAGGCTCAGAAATTGCTCCTGGAAGGCACAGGGGACCATATGGGGCGCCGGGATTCGAACCGATGACCTCCTGCATGAAAGGCAAATGCCTTACCTCCATGCTATCTCTCCGGCCCCCTATTTTTATTATTTTAACACACTTGTGGCTCAGCAAACTACTTGTGAAGTGATCAGCACTCATTTAAGACTTTTCCAACCAAGTCCACACTTCCAAGAGGCTTTCTCTAACTCATTCCCAGATTCCCAACTCAGGCATTTAACGTCCTACTTCTACCTGAAGGTTTTGTATTTAACTGAATTCTTTAGTGGCAATGGTCTTTGGAATGAAGAATGCAGTTTAGGTTGGGAATGTACATGTTTTCAGCTATTTTATATTACAGACTGCTGTGGCCTAGTTTGCAAATTTAAAGAAATAGGGTCATTTTTTAATTTCTTGGAAGAAAATACCTTTGCAAAGTAAGAAAAGCTAGGAGAAAGTCAAAACTTTTTGTGTGTGTTTTGTTTTGGGGCCACAGCAAGTAGCACTCAAGGGTTACTCCTGGCTCTGCACTCAGAAATTGCTACTGGCAGGCTGGGGGGAGGAGGGCATTTGGGATGCCAGGGATCAAACCCAGGCCTATCTTGGGTCAGCAGCATGCTAGACAAATGCCCTACCGCTGTGCTATCACTCAGGTCTTAAGTCAAAACATTTTTTAAAGGAGAGATGGAATAAACTTTCAAAATGATTTAGATTTGGGTAAATAGTGGCAAGGATCACAAATTGCACTTCATTACGATCTATTTCGTGTGTTGAAAGTGGACAATAATATTCATTTTTGAAATGAAGTATTCGTTTTGTTGTTCAAAAGTGAGCAAAAAGATAAATGAAAAGTTTATTCTTGTGGTTAACTGCTTACATTGACCAGTAGTAGTCACTGTGTTGTTGTTGACCTTCGAAAAGTACAGATCTAAAACCACTCAATGGGATCATTTTTGCTCAGAAGTGAAAATAACATTTAGGGAGGAAATAAGATTCTGCTAAGAGCACATTTCTTTTTTTGTTTTGTTTTGTTTTGTTTTGGGGGCCACACCCCGTTTGATGCTCAGGGGTTACTCCTGGCTAAGCGTTCAGAAATTGCCCCTTCCTTGGCTAGCGCTTGCAAGGCAGACACCTTACCTCTAGCGCCACCTCGCCGGCCCCAAGAGCACATTTCTTTACATTATAATTTTGTCCTTGAAGTAGTTCATTTGTAGGTGATAGTCATAACACTGAATGAATTTATTTGCAGTTATACATTATTTGGAGAATAACTTGTAGCCGTATAATTAATCCTGTGCATACCAACGGCATCACTTTAGATACTCTGAGCAGAGCTCAGCTCTGTTATAAAATAGTAAAGAAAAGGAGGAGGAGGGGCTAGAGCGATAGCACAGTTGTAGAGTGTTTGCCTTGCATGCAACTGACCCGGGATGGACCCAGGTTCGATCCCAGGATCCCATATGGTCCCCTGAGCCTACCAGGGGCAATTTCTGAGCGCAGAGCCAGGAGTAACCTCTGAGCACCACTGGGTGTGGCCCAAAAACTAAAATAAAAGAGGAAGAAAAAAGAGAGATCCAATATAAAAAGTGATTACTATTTTATCAGTACAATGATGGAATATATAAGAATCCCCTGCCTCGGGCCTGGAGAGATAGCACAGCGGTGTTTGCCTTGCAAGCAGCCAATTCAGAACCAAAGGTGGTTGGTTCGAATCCCGGTGACCCATATGGTCCCCCGTGCCTGCCAGGAGCTACTTCTGAGCAGACAGCCAGGAGTAACCCCTGAGCACTGCCAGGTGTGGCCCAAAAACCAAAAAAAAAAAAAAAGAATCCCCTGCCTCCCCCAAAACTTCAGAAGAGATTCAAAATGACAGAAAGGTGGAAAAAGCAGGAAGCTTCTCCGAATAAAAGTTGGGTCTCCTAAACAGCATTCTCTGAGAACATGTTAAAGACGAGAGGGGGGCCAGAGCGATGGCACGGTGGTAGGGTGTTTGCCTTGCACGTGGCTGACCCAGGGCGGACCTGGATTCCATCCCAGGAGTCTCATATGGTCCCCTGAGTCAGGAGCGATTTCTGAGCACAGAGCCAGAAGTAACCCCGGAGCGTCACAGGGTGTGGCCCAACACCCCCCAATTAATAAAGATGAGGAGACAACAACAAAACAGTTAATCACAAGAAGTATTTTCTTCTTATAAATATCAAAACTAAAATTGTTAGATAAAATTAAAATGTGAGTGTTTTGGGGTTGTTCGTTTGAAGAGAGGGTTTAGGGATCTAACCTGGTGCAAGGCGAATGCCTTAATCTCTGTCTCTAAGTGTGTGCTAAGTGCTACAATTGATAAAGATGTGTTTATGCCCATTTGCATGTTTTGTACCCTGGAGTACTGATATTGCTGGGTCATACCAAGCACTAAAAGTGAAATTTGCTGCATCATAATGCAGTTTTATTCTTACTTTTCTAAGAAATCTCTATACTGTTTTCCAGTGGGTTTGGACTAGACAATTTTCCCACCAACAGTGGATGAGAGTTCCTTTCTCATTATTCCTTTCCCCACCAACACAGACTGTTCTCCGTTCTTTGAAACCACAAAACTTTCCATTCTCACTGGTGTGAAATATCATGTTGTTATCTTGATATGGGTTTCCCTGATTACAAGTGATGATGAACATGTTTGTGGTCCTGCAGTGCTCAGGAATTATGTGACGGTGTGGTTCAAACCCAGGCAGGTCACATGCAAAGCAAGTGCCCTGCCCATTGTACTATCACTTTGACCCCCTCCCCATTTTTGATAGTTTTTGAATCTTTGTTGTTGATCTTTGTGAGTGCTTTATGTCTTAGATATTAAACCTTTATCTAATGTGTTGAGTGGAAATATTTCTCTCATTTAGTTGTACATTTAGTGTATTTTAATTTGAGCCTATGATTCTTTTGCCATACAGAAACTCTTTGATTTCTTTGCAGTTCCATTTATTTTTGTTTCTGTTGCCTTTGTGAATGGAAAATCATTGAAAAGTTTCAAGGTCCAAATAATGGAGCATTCTACTAATGTTTTCCTTAATGTATTTTAGGTATTCTAGTCTGACCTCAGTGGTTTTTGATCCACTTTGACTTTTGTGTAAATATGTAAACATGTCTATAAGACTTAGATTCAACTTCATTTTTTTACATGTGGTATTTAGTTTTACCGACTCCATTTGCTGAACAGGTTACCTTTACTCTATTTTGTGTACCAAGCTCCTTTGTCAAAAGATTAGTTGGTCACTGGACATGGAATAATAGTATAGTGAGTAGGGTGCTTGCCTTGCACACAGCTAATAAAGTTCAATCCTCAGCCCTCCAATGGTTCTCTGAGCCCACCAGGAGTAATTCTTTAAGTACCATCAGGTGTGGCCCAAAATAAGCAAAAATTTAGCTGGTCATAGATCTGGGCATCAGACTTTGAGATACTGGATTCAAACCCATTGGTTGTCCTTATTCCAGTGCCATTCAATTTTGACTGCTAGAGCTTTGTGGCCTTAGAGTCAACATGAATATTCTTTTATGAGAAAATTATTAAATTGGATCTAAGTCCACTTTTAAAACTTCTAGTTTTGCTTTGGGAATATCGGGGGAGGGGTGGGAGGGAATCTGTAAACCTAAAAGAATGTGGCAATCAAAAATAAAAATATAGGGGCCGGGAAGGTGGCGCTAGAGGTAAGGTGTCTGCCTTACAAGCGCTAGCCAAGGAACGGACCGCGGTTCGATCCCCCGGCGTCCCATATGGTCCCCCCAAGCCAGGGACGATTTCTGAGCACATAGCCAGGAGTAACCCCTGAGCGTCAAACGGGTGTGGCCCAAAAACCAAAAAAAAAAATAAATAAAAATAAAATAAAATAAAATAAAAATATAGTCCAAGTGAGGCAAAAAGAATCAATGTGGCTTATAAGCCCGCAAAGGAACCAATGTGAAGTGTATGAATGACAAACCTTGGTGACAGTCATTTTCCTCAGTTGAAACTATCTCTCAGCTACTATCATCTGTGAGAAATCTTTCATCCTGGAGTTCTCATCAGGCATGAACTCAGCTTCGGGAGGAGCAGAGGGAGGGGCCGGGCAGATAGCTGGCTTCCAGTGCCTTGATCCTGGAGCCAGCTCTTTCCAGGTATGGGGTTAGGGGACACCCCATGCCTGATGGCATTCTCCCTAGCTTGAGGGGTGCTGGGAGGTTTGGCAGGCCTCCAGCCGTTCCCCTATTTCCCCCTCTACTCCAAGCCTTCCCTGGTTGCCGGCCCAGGTGGAGTCTATCGTGGTCCTCAGGCTTTTCCCCTTTCTCTCCCTACACTAAGCGGGGGACACATGGGGTGGATGGCGGGCAAACGCAGCACTGGTGTATGTCGGGACATTGCATCGTGACATTCACTGGTATTTTTTTTTCTTCTCATTGTCTCCATTTAAAAAACCTTGTATATTTAAAATATAAATGGGAGGATTGACTCTGTTTTGGAATAGACCAGCTCGGGTGGGGGTACCATATATTTTCAAAATAAAAATGAGAGGATGGACTCTCAGGCTGGGAAGGGGCCAGTACTCTTTACCTACTTGTTTACTCTCAGCAGCCTCTTGGCCTCTTCCTTCTTTGATTGTGTAACTGTGGTTGCTACCATACTAGGTTTCTGATTAGTTCCCATGAATGGTGACAATTGAGTACACTGTCTTAAGTTAGATTGTTTATTTCCCCCACTTTTTATCTTTTCTCCTCTTTGTGAACAGTTCAATAAGGTATTTTGGTGAAAGAATCCCTCTCTATCTTTCCTTCCCTTTGTTATTTGTTAAATAAGGAAGTTTGTAGAAGTGTCCCTCCATTTAATGTTTATATAAGAACCAAGTCAATTGGATTGTTGGACTTGTTCTAGCATCCCCATAGGCATCAATCTCGCTGGGAACTGTTCAATAAGGAATTTTGGTGAGAGTCCCTCAGTTTAATGCTTATGTTTGAACCAGGTCATGGGGATTGTTGGACTTGTTCTTTCGGCCCCCTTATGTGCTGATAATGTCAGGTGGTATTATTCCTTGTTTGCATGGGCACATTAAAATGGAAAATACTATACACACAAATAAGTTCTTATCTAATAGAGATAGGAACACACAAATCTTGTGGTGCAATGGAACCTTACAAACTCTGAACATTGACATGATGACCTGGCACAGGACTGAGATTTGGGCATTTTCCAGTCACCCCTGAACCAGGGAAGCCATCTATGAAACATCCAACGTTGTTTATGACATCACTTGGAAGCAATCCTCTACTAGGGAAGACCCTACTGCTGCTCTGACATCGGTTTACTCAAAAGAGTCTTCCTTTAACACTGAGAAGATTTAAACAACAACAACGACCTGCGTACTGGACAGGGCTTTCTGCAGTGCCCATTAATTGCGAGTTAAAATTAGATGCCACTTTGCACCATCCTGACTTTAATGTAGGATATACAAATTCCAGGACCTTCAATACAGAAACGTGATATCAACAACAGAGACTAAAAAATATAACTGTACGGGCACTACAGACAATGACCAGGATTGGACAAACTAGTTTGCCTGGAGCCTAGAAATGGTCTTCTGTCAGGAAACTTCAGGGGTAGGGTCTCCTTGTATTTAGGCCAAAGTTTTTCCTTTCCATGACCCCCATACTTTGGTGGGCCCATGCAAATGATAATTGCCACACTAACATTGTTTTTACAATGCTCCTTTGACTCCAAACCTTTAAGAAACCACTAGTAAAAATATCTGGAACTGCAAAAGAAAAATAATAAAGGGTTACATTAGTGTTAACATATATGCTTTTAGTTACACTAGCATTTTGGGGGGATAAAGGAGGGAGATAAGGGATATATGCTTGGGAACAGGGATGAAGGGAGGACAACACTGCTGGTGGAAAGGCCCTCATTTATTGTCACTGTGTACCTTAAATATCACTGTGTAAGATTTGTAATTCACTTTGGCCACAATAAAAATTTAAAAAAAATCTTCTGATTAAAAAACAAGACTCAGCTTCTGAAATAGCCCAACTACCCCTGACCTCACCACATGCATCTCCTGTAAATCACTCACATCCAAAGTGACTAAGAGCATCCCAACCACCTGGCTTCACTGCAGAAAGGGGCATAAGTCTCCAGCCCCTGACTCTGTACTTCAAGCATGAGGGTTTAAAACAGCTGCTCCTGAGGTGATGAATGTTTAAAAATAGTCTGGTGTTTCCTTGGGGACCCACCCCCCCCCACCCTTCGTGATTGCCACCTGTTGAGACTTCCTGCTGCAGGGCTTCCCCCTTTCTATCCAGAGCTCATTTATCAGTCAAACCTGACAAACCAATTCTCTTTAAGGGTGCATTTGATAAAAGAAACACAGGGAAAATTTCAGTTTTCATTGTCCGTGACTTACTATATGTCCTTGGAGAATTTGGGGAACTTTGCAGTTTCAAATTTTGAAGCTGAGGAGGATTTCTATTGGGGCTGAAGAGCAATAGGAGTTTATCCAAAACCCCTCAGAAAGAGGATGGGATAAGCACAGGAAACTAGAGGGCATTTTGAATGTGTAATTAACGCTTAAACTACTTAAATGCTTACTGTCTGTTTGCTTAGGAAATTTCTTCCCAAGGACTATTACCTTCATAAGTTGGAAGTTCAAATAATTTCATTCAAATTTCTAATTGCCCTGTGAAAGGCTATATAATTTCATTTCTCAAGCAGACATCAATAAATTGAATAATTACCTGGCAGTCATATTTAAAAAAGCTGCTAAATGTGTGAGCACAAAAACTTTCTGGAAACATCCTTTGAGGTTTAGTACATACTGGGCAGGTAACTTTTCTTTCCTGGTAATTGGCTCAGTTGTCCACTCACCACATTCTTTTTTTGTTTGTTTGTTTGTTTGTTTTTTGGGGGGTTGGTTTTGGGGCCACAGCCGGCAGCACTCAGGGGTTACTCCTCGCTCTTCGCTCAGAAATTGCTCCTGGAAGGCTTGGGGGACCATATGGAATGATGAATAATGAACGCCAGGATTGAACCCGGGTCCATCCGAGGTTGGTGGCATGCAAGACAAATGCCCTACCTGCTGTACTATCGCTCCAGTCCCACCCCACCACCTTAAGCCTGGAGTGCAGTTCACTTGACCCCTTCCATGACCTCACCAGTGAGTGTCACTCTGGATGTTTACTATCACTATGTTTCAACCTGGAGTTAAATAAAATTGAGAAGTTTGTCACTAGTTTTTGGTGCATATAAGCATCTTGTATTGATTTGGTAGCAAAAATAAAATAAGAAACGACACTGTACTGGCAGCTTGAAATTTCCTAGACAATTTTCCATCACTTTAGTGTAAAATATTTGCCAACATTTTTCATAATTTAGGTTTGATGTATATTAGCAGTTCTACAAATTAAATAGTGACCTAGAAGGTAAGACCTGTGCATCTGATCTGTGTTTTGGGGTCACACCTTAGTTCAGGGAATACTTCTAGATCTGTGCTCAGGGTCACTCCTCCTGGTGTCTGGAGAACTATGCAATAACACAGATAGAACCTATGCAAAGCTTACACTCACTCAGTCCTTTGAGGCCTCTCTCCATCCAGCCTGCATCCAATTTTTTTTTTAATTTTTATTGTGGCCAAAGTGAGTTACAAATCTTTCACAGGAATATTTAAGGCACATATTGATAATCCCTCCATCCCTTTCCCCAGCATGTGTCGTGCTTCTCCCTCCTTTACCCCCCCCCAGAATGCTAGTGTAACTGGTCCCCACTTGTACAGCTTGCATCCAAATTTTTAAAAAGCTCTCCCAGGTGATTTTCATCTACAGTAGACTTCTTTCTTTAAGAAAGGAAATTATGGTAAAAAGTTCTAGGAGTTCTCACCAGCAAAGAGCTATATAAAGAAAAATGAACTGTTTAATCACAGAAAAAGTTCTGTATTGTGAGAACACCAAAAAATTTGAAAAGCCAGTGTTTAACCTATTCTATGAACTTTAGTCAGTGATGTTTCCTGAAAGAGAAAGTTATGTTCAACTTCACACCTTGAAATGTAAATAAAGGCAAATAAGGGACAAAGACACTATATGATCTGAATAAAGCATACCCCTAGTTTCCTGACACCAGGATTTTCTTTTCCATCTATTATGACTGTATTTCACTCTTTATTTTTTTTTGAGATATCAAAAATGGTGTTGACGGAACAATCTAGCTTTTTTTTTCATATTTAAAAAAAGGTGCCTCTTTCTACCTTTACATAGAAATATATAAATACTTGGAATCTTCATTCTGACTATTGAGGTTAGTGTTCATTTTTATAACTATGCTTCAATGAATTTATGGTATTCTCCATCTCTGTCAGGCCCACCCCATTCTCAAATTTCTCCAAATACTGTAATATATACTATCTTTGCATGTCCAAAAAGAACAAGAGTCCTCTGTTTAGTCAATTCATTTCCCAATTCTGGTCTATTCAACTTCTGCTTCTACCTCTCCCAACCTTCTCATTCCAATCAAGCCAGTGTCCTGATTGATGTCAGTGGAAATCATGTTTTCACTCACACATCCTTTCAAAAACATTTATTGAGCACCAATTTGAAGCCAGATGGAAAAAAATGAATTCAATATGAGTCTCCAGAAAATCTGTCTGTACAGGGAGAGTTGAAAATATTGATAATGATCCCCTAATATTTCTTTCCCAAAGGGGCAAGAAGATGAAAGATTTAATCAGAGATCTTTACATATTGTATTTCACGGAAGTGTTTTCAGAAACTAATTAAGAAGTAATTCACCTAAGTCTTCAGCATATTACATTTGTGGCATTTAATAGTTATTAACTCTTGTAGCCCCCAGAAGCAGACAATACACTTTTTACATTTTTCAATCTTAAATAGAATGTATGAATAATTAACTATGTGCTTACTGATGGGTGTGAGGGAACTAAATGCCTCTGATTCCCACTTCAGTTATTTACAGCAGTTGAATAAGAACCTGGATGATAGAGACTAGAAATAGAGTGGAAGTCAGAATGCTCCATTCCCTTTAGCTCAACGTGAGAAATATCATTCAAAAGTCCCCCAAACATTACAGAGCCGAAAGTACACTCTGTGGTCTCCTGAAGCTCATCTAATAGAAATTAAAATTTTCAGATTCTAAGTATGAGGACTTGCATTTGGCTAGTATTATATTTTGTTTGGCTCTGTATAGTATAGGGAAATGCCCTTCTTCTTACTTTGAGTCAAACTGAATTTGAATGTATAAATCAATAAATCTCATGTGTAAAATACTGCAAGGCACTTGAAAGACATTTTAGAAGTACGAATTGATACTTCAGAATGCCAAAAATAGATATGCCTAACGATCAATAAATAATGAAACACATTTACTTTTGTTTTCTCCTCATTTACAACTGTTTGTGGTTAAGTATTCTTAATCCAAAGGTTTTTAACCATGATCTCAAGCACTCGCTTATCCCGTGCAGCAGGTAACAAGATAATACAATCTACTTTGGCTGCTGAAACCCAGATGTCACAGTTGCCTAATGGTGAAGCAGAAGCTGCTTGTCTCCTATGGCCATGCAACCAGGGAGTTTTTTCTTTTTTTTTTTTTTTATTCTTTTATTTTATTTTTATTTTTTGGGGAGTTTTTTCAAAATCACCTAAATCACACTTATCTAAATCACAAATATCTTAGATTACACCAGATGACTAGTTAATCTCATAAAATTAAATAATGAACTTTTTCTTGTATTTACTTCCTACTAGATAGGAAACATCTACAAGCATCACTGGCCTGGGGACCCCCAAGCACAGGTGAAAATAGCACCTCAACCCTGGGATCAGTTAACTAAACCATCATGCCACCACAGCTCAACCAATTACCATAGGAAGTAGTTTACTGCTTGGGAAAACACACACACACACACACACACACACACACACACACACACACACATACAATGAGATTGAGGATACCAAATGCCTGAAATGTTGCATCTGAAAAGGAGCTACAGGGATAGTTTGCTACAGTCTTTGCCATAAATAAGCTTCATCAAGTCTTCTCAGTCAGAACATTGACAGGCCTGTCAGAAGTTTTCGAAGGGTCAGGCATAATAGTCCAGGAGCATAAAGAACCTGTTTTACAAGCATATCGTCACAAGTCAAATCCTTGGTCTTTCACATGAGTCGAGTACAATGTTGAGGATTCTATTTAAGTTCTACTGCTTATGCTCTCTGGCACAGAAAATAACTTTCAGCTCCATCATGGACTGGTGTGGGGAAGCACTGTAAAAAGCAGGGTCTCTAACATGCATCTAAACAACAACAAAAGCAACAAAAGAGTGTCAAAATCAGCAAGTCTGACCTCTGGCAAGCATATGCATGAGCTCCACAGCGCCCTGAGAACGCAACCAGTCTCTGCTGTGGGGGTGAAGTGTGCCTCCAAGGGCCTGTGCAAGCCCCACAACTAACGGACCACAGGCCTTAGCAAACACGGCTGACACCACAACCTGATGGAAGACAAAGGTGACACCCCAGCTTGACACTAGAGCAACCTCTGGTGACTGCAAAAACTTCAATAGCCATCAAGAAGCAGAGGGAGATGAATATATTTTTAATTTTAAAATTAAGTGGAATTATTTTATTTTTTCAATGTTTTCAAAGGGGAGGCAAGAACATGTCCTCTCTGACAGGACCAGGGTCCCTCTCTCCATTCTTGGGGCAAGCAAACTTCCTGGAATTCATTTACAAGGACCCCAAATCAATCACAAGATCTCGGACCAATAGGTCTCATGACTAATGGGCTAAACAGGGAACAAAATTTCATGGCCCCTGAGTCTGGAGAATGATAAATGGCAAGGAGAAAGACTGACCTGTACAAACCATGCAAATTCCTTTCCTTTAAAGAGAGATTGTCTGCCAACGACTTGAAGGTGAATCACGAAGCCAGGCATGTTCCAGGAAAAGAAAACTAGCTGACAAAAATCTAGTTTTCTCTTTTTTTTTTCCCCAGACTTTTTTCCAAGCTGGAAGTTGAGCTCCCATATGATCCAGCTATACCACTCCTAGGGATGTATCCTAGGAACACAAAAATACAATACAAAATCCCTTTCTCACACCTATATTCACTGTGGCATTGTTTACAATAGCCAGACTCTGGAAACAGCCTAGATGCCCTTCAATAGATGAATGGCTAAAGAAACTATGGTACGTATATACAATGGAATATTATGCAGCCATCAGAAGAGATGAAGTCATGAAATGTATATGGAATCTATTATGCTGAGTGAAATAAGTCAGAGAGATAAACATAGAATGGTCTCACTTATCTATGGGTTTTGAGAAAAATGAAAAACATTTGTGTAATGTTCAGAGACAAAATAGAGGAGGACTGGAGGGTCCAGCTTCTGACATGAAGCTCACCACAGGGGTTGTTTAGTGCAGTCACAGAAATAATTACACTGAGAACTATCATAACAAAATGGGACTGAATGAGGGAAGTAGAAAGCCTGTCTAGAGTACAGGTCGGTGTGGGTTGGGGAGGAAGGACACTTGGGATATTGGTCATGGGAATGTTGCACTGGTGAAGGGTTTTTTTCTATATATATTTAAAAAAAATCAAAAAATAAGAAAAGAAAAGAAAAGAAAAGGCCTCCCAATTCTTACCACAGGCTGTGTTCTTTACACTGACTGTATAGAAAGAGGAGGTACAGTAAATGCATCTCAACCCAGGCCCTTTGCCTGATCTGGACTGTGAATGGGGGGACCAAAAAAAATCTAGTTTAATCAATAAGTTAAAAACATCAAAATGTTGATAATCATGTTCTACTGCTTCAACCAACAATCTCTGCATTCTGTAAGTCTTAACCACAAAAGTATATATGAGTACAGGAGTTTATCAAATGTATACATAGAAAAATCTCAGGGAATGTCTCTTCATCTATGCACCCTGGACAGTTTCTTCCCATTACCTGTTTCTTACTTATGAATAATATGAGAGGGAATCTGCTTTCAAAGAGGCCAGGGATGGAGAGATAGTATGGAGTTAATGTACTTGTCTAGCATGTTCCTGGTCCTAGAATAATCCCAGGGGCTGAAGAAACAGCACCTTCTTTGTTGCTAGCCAGGTCAGTCAAGAATCCCCAGGCACTCGGGGTCGTAGAGATAGCATAGTGGTAGGACATTTGCCTTGCATGCAGGAGGGCAGTAATTTGATCCCAGCATCCCATATGGTCCCCCAAGCATACCAGCTGAGATTTCTTAATGTAGAGTCAGGAGTAACTCCTGAGTGCTGCCAGATGTGACCCAAAAAGAAAAAAAAAAAAAAAAAAAGAATCCTCAGGCGCAGCTGTTACACCTCCTGGCCACTGTTTGAAAGGACCCCCTAAAGAGTTGAGGCAGGGGCCGGAGAGATAGCATAGCGGTAAGGCATTTGCCTTGCATGCTGCCAATCCAGGATGGACAGTGGTTTGAATCCCAGTATCCCATAGTAGTAGTAGTAGTAGTACCAAGCCTGCCAGGAGCGATTTCTGAGCGCATAGCCAGGAGTAACCCCTGAGCGCCTCCAGTGTGACTCAAAAACCAAAAACAAAAAGAGAGTTGAGACATATTCCCAGCTATAAGACAAATTCTTCTGGAAAAGAAGAATAAGGAATCTTTATTTAAGGGTCTCTGTGAATATATACCAATTCCTTCCCCTAGCAACTAGTTGCCTTTCGGATTCAAATTTACTAAACGAGGGACCTATTACTAGAGATCACTTCCATCCTAGAAACTTGTTCAGAAAAATATACCTCAAAATATAAGTCTTCAATTCAGTTGCAGTCACCAAATAAGTTCTTCTGTGGATTGGACATTCCAACAAGACTGACAACCCATTCATTTATTCATTTAACTAACATTGGGAGCTCTGGAATCCTGGCTCCAAAATTCAAAATCTGTAGAACTTTGAATAAATTTCTTGAACACTCAAGTTTTAGCGCCCATGTCATGTAAAATGATGGTTGTTAGTAGTTTAAGAGCCAAATTAGAAAATGCCATTCATCTCACTCAGAAAACATACTAGAAAACCAACCTAGAAGAAAGTTATACTATAACTATATACATTGGTGGGGGCTACTCTTCTGTGGTGTTCAAGGAACTGGGGGTTACTCTGGCAATGCTTGGCATGATTATAGGGTGCTCAGGGATGCAGTATTGCTTGGAAATGAAGATGCCATGATAAACTATGGATATATTTTAGGACTAGACTCAGAATTGCACGCAAGTTGTTCTATATCTTTTCAATGATCCAAAAATATCATCACAGAGAGTAGCCATTCCTTTTTTTTTTTTTTTTTTTAGTTTTTGGGCCAAACCTGGTAATGCTCAGGGGTTACTCCTGGCTATGCGCTCAGAAGTTGCTCCTGGCTTGGGGGACCATTTGGGACGCTGGGGGATCGAACTGTGGTCCGTCCAAGGCTAGCGCAGGCAAGGCAGGCACCTTACCTCTTGCGCCACCGCCTGGCCCCGCCATTCCTTTTTTTAACTATAATAAGTGTTAATTACTTTAGTAGAATTTGCCAAAAGTCAGATAATATCCCAGTGTTATAAATCAATGTCTTGAAAATAAACTTTAATATCTTCAGAGGCAATATGAATTAACTCATTACCATTGCTATTCAGCATGGACAGTTGTAGAAGATAATGCCTGGCATAAAGAGATCTCTGAAGGTGCCAATCCCAGCCAGTATAAAGCTGAACCATTATCCTATTTTCAGAAGTTAGTCCAGAGGCAAGAAAAGAATGAGATAGTGCTGGAATGCCTATTAGGAATCTCAAAATATGCTATCTGGGGCAGGAGGCAGAAGAAGGTAAAGCTCTGCCTCTTTTGTCCCACTGTTACCTAGCATCCTCCCAAATGAGTAAGTCACATGCTAAAAACATGACTTTTATAAGTAGGTCACTGAAACCAAATAGAAAATGATTGTGAATGCAAAGAAAAAATTCTTAAAGTAAATCAAAGGTGCTATTGCAGTTATCACCTAAGTGACAAGATGATAAGACCACTCTTCTGCTGATTTGGAGGGAACTTGAAGGCTCTGCATGGAATATCAACCCTACCAGGCCATTAATTACAGCCAAAGCCATCACCTTGACTCTGATGAAGGCTGAAAGAAATAAAGGAATTTCAGATATAAAGTTCAAAGTTAGCAGAGATTGGTTCCTGTGGATTAAGGAAAGAAGCCATCTTCAATGCCTGTGAATGAAATTTAGTGGTGAAGCACCTGTCTGGCAGGCAAAGGTCTTGAACTTCAATACCCAGAACTACCTTTCCATTGTCAAGTGCAACCAACTGGGTTGAACTGCCACCCACAATGAAGCCAACCACAATGTGCTATCTCAAGTGTAATTCCTAAAAAAAAAAAGGTAGCAACAACAAATGATAAAAAAAAGAAAGGAAGCCAGAAAGCTGTCTCCATAACATAAAAATAAAAAGTAAAGTAGCAAATGCTGTTGTAGAAACTGGAGCAGCTATGAAAAGTAGCTATTGAACTAAGATTACTGATCAAAGTAGCTACCCTAAACACTAGTTTTTAATAGACACATGAGCTTTTAGTTTAATAAAAAAGACATTTAGGGCTTTCTTCATTACCTAAGAGGCAATACCTGGCTTCAAAGTTAATAGTACAGTGTGATTCTCTTATTAGGAATTAATACATCTGGTGAATTGACGTTGACACCAGTGCTCATTTTCTATTCCAAAATCCTAGGACCCTAGGCTCTACTAGACCACAAAACCTAGACAATAAACATCTGTTTACAAAATAGCTTAACAAACATTTTTAGCCCACTGCTGACACAATTCAGAAAAACTTTCACAATTCTTTTTGAAATATCACTATTCACTAATCAGGTATCAAGTCGAGAGAGAGAAAGAGAGAGAGAGAGAAAGACGTGAGAAAAGTGAAATGAAATAGATCTCTGAGAGAAGTGAAATGAGATCAGCATCTTTCTCATGCTTGCTAATAAGTCATAGATCAAGGACTCATTCTGACTTCAAGTTGTATTATTTTAAAAATACACTTCCTTATTGTGTCGTAACTGCCATAGTGATTGATTTAACAAAATTAATTAAAAACCTTCTGGGAAAGATTCACCATTCTAAAGAAATTTGTGACTTGTGGAAGATCATAGTATCATTAATAAGACTTTGGAAGGCATTTGTACCAATCTATTAATAACTGACAGGTCAAGACATCAGAAGAAAAACAAACTGTAGACATGGAACAAAAGCAAAAGATTTGAGTTCAAAGTGGAGTCTGAGGGCCAAAGAGATAGTATAATGGGAACAGTGTTTGCCTTGCACATGACTAACCTAGGTTAAATCCCCAGAATCCTATACTGTCCCCTGTTGTATTAAATAAAATTATAAAGTCCTGGAGGTGCAGGAAGTTGGATGGATGGAGAGGCCTTTCTCGGCCTGCCTGTCGCCTGCAGCCTCTACCACCTGGTGGGTCTGTAGGTATCAGGGTAACCACGAGGAAATGACCCACAGCAGTCAAATGAAGTTTCAGGAGACTTCAGCTTGATTACAGGGCCCTAATCCCCATATGCATATTCCTCACATGGCCTTTAAACTAACCAGCCTCTCTTTCCTACTCCTGCATCTATCCTGTCCCTCATCTCTCCAATCTACTTCTGTCCTTCCTGCTGCTTCTCTTGCTGAGTCTCTCTCACCCCTCCCCCAGGCCACTTAAATTACCACCTACTGACCCCTCCCAGCTGTGGGAGGGTCTGACCATCCAGGTAAGATTAGAATTTGGCTTTGGGGAAGGGTAACAGTCCCCCTAGCCCCACCAGGAGTGATCCCTAAGTGCAGAGCTAATAGTAAACCCTGACAATGGCTGAGTGTCCCAACAAAACAAACCACAACAAAAAATGTGTGGTCTGTTGCTGTGACTGATTGCTACAATCTCATAATAAAACATTTGAGAAGTTGTTTCCTATAGATGACCAAAAGAAACTGTTTCCTGAGATGAAATCTATTCCTGGTAAACATGTTATAAACTCTGGTAGAATGACAACCAAAAGCTTAGAACATTACATAGACTTAGCTGATAAAGAAGTGACAAGGTGTGCTTGCTTCGGCAGCACATATACTAAAACTGGAATGATACAGAGAAGATTAGCATGGCCCCTGCGCAAGGATGACACGCAAATTCGTGAAGCGTACCATATTTAAAAAAAAATAAGTGGCAAGGTTTGAGAGAACTGAATATAGTTTTGAAAGAAGTGCTACTATAGACAAAGTGATAACTAACAGCATTTATGGAGAAGTATTTCAGAAATCATGGGTCAAGTAAAACAACAAATTTTACTATAATGTAATTTCTTAAAATTTCCTAAGCCATTATAATGTCCAGATACAATACACTACACATGAGGGCCAGGAGGACCAGTCCACGGTAGGAAGCTTGCCACAGAGTAGTGAGTACAGTTAGTGTTGAGAAGGGTTCACTATGACAACGATAGTTGGAATTAATCATTTTGGACAAGAACTTAGTGTTAAAGGGGGATAAAGTGATATGCATGGTGCCCCTTCATTAACAATTGTGAAAACCACAGTGTGTTAAAAAAGGGGGGGAGAGAGAGAGAGAGAGAGAGAGAGAGAGAGAGAGAGAGAGAGAGAGAGAGAGAATACCCCAGAGGGAAGCGGGGGAGAGTAGGAGGGAAAATAGAGACATTGGTGGTGGGAAACATGCACTGGTTAAGGATAATGTACATTCTATGACTGAAATGCAATCATGAACAATTTTGTAACAATAGTGCTTAAATAAAGTCATTATTAAAAAAGAAATAGAAAAAAATTATCCCTCAGCCCAACTTTTAGCATCACTGCTTCTACCATCAAGGCAAAATTCCTGACACCAGAAAATATATTAAACTTCACTCAAGACTGAGAAAACGACTAGCATTTCTTAGCAATAGACTATTTTAGCTAAGTTATGTGTGTAATTTTAAACATAATGCTACTGCACACTTAATAGACCACAACATAGTATAAACATAGCTTTATATACACATGCAAACCAAAAAACGTTTGTGAGAATTGCTTCACACTGTGGTGGTCTGGAGCTGAACTTTGCAGTATCTCTGTGGTGGGCCTGTATCTATTCATATTTCATAACTTCCTTTATGAAGCTGTTCTGTCTATAACATTTTATAGCATGTTGATTTGGAAAGTCTGGTTCCAATGTTAGACTGTAAACTCTTTTAAGAAGAAAGTATGTCTTGTTTGTCTTGGTGTCTCCAGGACCTAGTCCAGGCCGCACACATTGAAGAAACTCAGTTTTGGAGAATCTCAGGCATGCATCCTGATGAAGAATTCCCCCAAGTGAAATCAGGAAATAGAGGGCAAGCGGGGCTTGAGCTGTGTCTAAGGGCAACTCTGATATTTCTCCTGAAGGAGAAAGAGTCTATGAACCAGTAAGGATCCATGTTACATTTCCTTTGGGCTGCTCAGAATTTCTGGAGAAGCAGCTTCCAGGAGCACTATTATTTAATTTCATTCATATGATAATATTCAATATTAATGTATAAATCAATGTTCATATTAACCAGACATCTACAAAGTGAGATCTCCTTTAGAGCATATACTAGCATGCTGTGATGCAAGGGAGGGAGGAAAAAAGTCAGAGCACATTTGGAATAGTCATTCTCTGTATACCTGAAAAGATCTCCTCTGCTCTTCTGTCTTCACTGCACCCTTGCAAAGCTGTGGATATGGGTTTCCAAAGTAGCCTAACATAAAAGACACTAGCAAGACGGCAAGATAGAGAAGGTAGGCAGAGATTTTATTCCTCATATCTTCACTTTCCATCAGAGGGTAGTGTCATTCAATAGAGTCCAGGTCTTTTAGGAAGCCCCAAGCCTCTAGACCTGTCATCTCCCTCACTCTGGCCCCCCTTTTGAGTGAGAGTAGGAAGTAGGGTCAGGCTACCCAAGACTTTTACCCAAGCTGTACACCATACTGGGCTGGTTTCACTTGAGCCTGCTTGCATCTCTGTAAATAGCTGTTTTTCTTTTCTTTTTTCCGTTTTTGTAAATAATTACTTCAAATAAGTTATTTGCACTTGGTTACAAAATTCTAGATATTCTATTTCAGTCATATAATGTCTACCACCCTTGATCAATGCATGTTGGTTCCTGCCACCAATGTCCCCAATTTCCCTCCCACTTTCCCCCCTGCCTGCTTCTGAGCACTTAAAGAGTCCTTTTTGTAACTCTTTTTTGGGTATCTCATGGGAAAGCCCCCCTATTTCTGGCAGGGAAACTGGATTACAATCATTCAAAACTGATGAGCTAAAATCTAAAGGCTTTAGGTGATTCAACATTCTTCCATAATAATAGATAGCAATTACTATATGGGTATAACAAATGATAATATGTATTAATGAATATCCATAATCTTATTTTTGTTTCCAGTTCATCATTCTCCAGTGTTTTAGGATGTGTATACAAGTAAACTAAAAATCTAGAAACATATGAAAACACAGAGATGTTAACATTCATCTAGAATTATATTTCATTTTGTTTTTCTATCCAATACATTAATCTTCTATCATTTTGTATAAAGGGTAGTTTACATTCTATGACTGAAAGTCAACAAAGAACAATTTTGTAATCATGGTGGTAAATATAGCAATTACTAAAATAAAATATTAATTAATTAAAATACCTACTAATGTACATAGGTGTGTTTGGGGGTAGATATCAAGAAGTGGAATCACTGGGTTGTATGTATATATTTCTTTACTGCAATTCATAACATCCAATGGCAGATGAATGGATAAAGAAGTTATGCATACTACAAATCTATACATATACACACAACGGAATATTATACAGCTATAAGAAAAGATAAAAATCTTTTGTTTTACTTGTATATTATTCTCCCCCTGTTATATATAACCTCTCCATCCCCCCAATTATCACCTTACAAATCATTTTCTAGGCCTTTAATCTCCCACACCCCCAATCTGTCATTTCCCCCATTTAATCATTTTTACCCTCAGTTCTTAAATCCTCAGAACCAGAACATCCCCACCTCCACTCCAGCTAACTGTCAACCAGATCCCAAAACAAAAAGATATATTTCCAGCCCACCTTGCCTTAGCCCGAGAAGAAGCTACCACCGACACTGCTGCTGATTTGTTCTTAGCGGCCCCTTTCCCTATCTTCCTTCACTGTGGACTATTCTCGCTACCAGACTCAGCTTCTGAGAAGCCCCCAGCTTGAGGAAATTTCTGATATATGACTGCTGGGAGCCATTTTTCAGACTCCACAATACCATTTCTTAGGCTGAAGCTGTGCTCAGGATTTTAAACCCCACCCCAGACTATATCAAAAGACTTAAAGAAGACATGTATATCTCCTTTGAATATTTCTTTAGATGTGTTTCCTTAATATGTATAACTCCTACTGTCCATCTCTTATGTAGCTCCTCTTATGTTCCCCATTCCTTTTTTTTGGATCTGTTTAGTAGATATGTTTCTCTAGTGTTCCAAGCTCATGTTAGAACCAGGTCATCAGGATTGTTTAGCTACCTTATTAGCTTGTTATTTTTATCCCCATATGCACCAGGAGTACCATGTGGCATTGTTCCTATTTGCATAGGCACATTAAAATGGGAAAATCTTATGTGTGCAAACAAGTTCTTATCTAATAGGGATAGGAATACATAAATTTTATATTGCAGTGGACCTTATACCTTCAACACTTGCCATAGTGATTTGGCTTAGGCTTCAGAAGATCAGACATTGGCCATTCACACCTGAATCTTAGATCCTATCTATGGAACCAGCATGGTTTTCTACACCAGCACCAGGAATCAGACTTCTACAAGGGAAGGCCCTACTGTTGCAATGGCCATTGGCTTACTCCAGAGTGGGTTCCTATGACACCCTAGTGACTTGGTAACAGCAACAACCTGCTTTCAGGGCAGGGTTCTCTGCATTGCCACCTAATGGTGTGATGAAACCAGGAGATGGCCTGCGTCACCCTGACTTCAACACAGGGTTTGTACAAAACCCAGGATCTCTAACTACAGAAACTTGACATTAATGACTGTGATTGTGAAGAGCTTTTACTGGGACCACAGAGAAAGACTTTGGTGTTAGAAAACTTAGTATGCCTGGAACCTGGAGTAGGTCTTATGCCAGGATGCTTCATGGATAAGGTCTCCCTGTTTTTAGGCCAAAGGTGTTTTCCTTTCTATTTTCTCTGCATTTTGCTGTGCCTATGCAAAAGAAGGAGGAGAAGGAGGAGGGAGAGAAGGAGGAGGAGGAAAAAGAAGAGGAGAAAGAGGAGGAGGAGGAAAAAACACCTGCCACACATACATTATTTTTTTATTGTATTTTTTATCTCTTTTAAATTGGGGCTCCCACCTTTTTCATAGAACTCTGGGACATAGATTACTTTGTTTTACCACATATTCCCACATTTTTCTATAAAACTAAGAAGAAAGGAATAAAAAAAGGTTGAAGGCCGGGAGCCAAGTGGTCTCAGATGCAATGGCAAGGAAATAAATAAGGACAGAACTAAATATTTAATTCAAAGTAAAAAATAATAGAATCGGGGCCGGCAAGGTGGCGCTAGAGGTAAGGTGTTTGCCTTGCAAGTGCTAGCCAAGGAAGGACCGCGGTTCAATCCCCCAGCGTCCCATATGGTCCCCCAAGCCAGGGGCAATTTCTGAGCGCTTAGCCAGGAGTAACCCCTGAGCATCAAATGGGTGTGGCCCCCCCTAAAAAATAAATAAATAATAGAATCAAGGGACCTAAACTTAAACAATCTAAACTTAAAGGAGCCTATACTGGCAGGCCAGGGGACAAGGGTGGTGGTATAGGATGCACTCTGGGCCCATTGGTGGAGAGAGGTTGACACTGGTGGCGGGCCCTAACTCATTGTATATTTGAAATTCAACTATGAAGGACTCTGTAGATCACAATTGTTTCAATAAAATAAAATTAAAAATTAAGAAAAAGAAAATATAATGTCATGCTTTTCACTGAAAAGTAGTTGGAACTGAAGGATATCATGTTAACTGTAATGCCAGAGGAAGAAAAGCAAATACTGAATATCTCATTCATCTGTAGAATAGATTTTCCAGATCAAAGGTCATGTCATAATTAAATTTGGATGACACATCAGAGTCATCACAACAATGAGATTACAGAGACATAGGTTGTCACATCTGAATATTTGCTTAGCAATGTCTTTTTAAGACTATACCTTTTGGAAGCCAAAGAGATGATATACAGTAAGTAAGGTACTTGCCTAACATGTGGCTAATCCAAGTTCAATCCCTGATACCCGTATGGTTACCAAAAGCTGCCAAGAATGATCCCTAAAACAGTGCAAGGAATAAGCCCTGAGCATCACCAGACATGGCAAAATAACATAAACTTGAGTTGCTATGACTATGAAAGATTTAGAACAAAGCTAGAAGATTAACCACAGGATCACAGATTCCAAAGTTTCTTAGGAAGGAGGGCACATGCATGATTACTTCCATCAGCTTTCCAAAGTAATGTCTAAGATTTTTAGTTAATGCTCCAATTAAGTTAGCCTCAAAAAGGAAGGTTCTAGAAACAAAATACTACCAGAAAGGAAGGAGACTAAAGAAACATTAGCTATAATCTACTTCTTACATAAAAGTAATCTTACTTCTTACATATTGTTTTAATGAGCATAATGTCATGGCAAAAGACTTTCTACCACATCATCTGAACAAGTGGTTCCCCAGGTCATCTGCCACCAACCCTGGCCAGGAACCCAATGCTCTGATACAGTGGCCAGAAGAGTTCGACTATACTTGGCACTCATATTTATTCAATGGATGTCTACAGAATCTTCTACTATTCAGTTACAATTTTTTATTTAAGGCTTACTGTAGATAAATATCTGTGTTTGGTACCAGGTAAATATAAAATTGTTATTGGCTGTATTTTAGGGACTTAGTCGATCTGGAAGTAAGGTACAAAGACACAGGCAAGGATAGAGTGAGCCTGACTAGGAAAAGTGTTACAAGACAAATGGTAAGTGCTTAAAAAAAAAAAAAAAAAAAAAACAAGAGACAACAATATAACATTTCATTTAAAAATGGGTAAAGGTGGGGGCTGGAGAGATAGCAGGAGGTAAGGCATTTGCCTTGCATACAGAAGGTTGGTGGTTCAAATCCTGGCATCCCATAGGGTCCCAAGCCTGCCAGGAGTGATTTCTGAGCATAGAGCCAGGAGGAACCCCTGAGCACTGCCGGGTGTGACTCAAAAAACAAACAAACAAAATGGGTGAAGGACTTCAGTAACATTTCTCAAAAGAAGAACCACAAATGGAAAATAAGACGCTCAATGTCACTAGTCACTAGGGAAATGCAACTCCAAACCACAATGAGATATCACTTTATACCCTTAGGAAGATAATCAATTTTCATTACAAAAGGTGCTGTAAGAATGTGGCAAAATAAGCCTTGAGTACCACTGATGTGAATATAAATGGGGACAATCACTGTAGAAACAGCAGCTCCTTCAAGAAACTACCGCATTATGTCACAACTCCACTTCTAAGTATATTCTCCAAAGAACTAGAAGCAAGGGCTCAGATATTTATACACTCGTGCTAATAGCAACATTATTCACAATGGCAAGTCTTGGAGATCCATCCCGAAGAAAGGGGTCTGTCACTTTCAGAGCAAAGGGTCCTCTCAATTAGAAACTCGGGTGTTGTCCTGTGCACAGCAGAACCCTTGCTTAAACACTGTTGGGGTGAAGAGTTGTTGGGGAGTAATAGAAGGAGAGTTGGTGAGAGAGTTATTAGTGGGGAGTTATTGGTTGAGTGGTATTGCTAGAAGACCCAGGCCCCCTTTTCTACCTGTTTTGTCCTATTAAACCCTTTACAGAAAAACTCCTGTCTGGCTGGAGTTGTTCCTGAGCGACAACAGGAGGAAGGCGTTTTTGTTACAGGCAAGAACCACCAAAGAATCACTAAATAATAAAAAGAAACAAAATGGGGAATTTACATGCGTGTGACATTATCCAGCCATCAAATATGACATATGCTACAACACTAATAAATCTCGGGCATGCAACAGGAAGTGAAATAAGCTAGCTGCAAAGAACAAACAAATTTCTACCACTTAAAATAGGCACCATCAGCAGGCAGATTCAGAAAGACATTACTAGGAGCAGTGTGAATTGGGGAGTGCAAGTTTCCAGTTTCAGTTTGGGAAGGTCAAAAGATTTATGTGATGGATTATGGCTGCCATTTAACAGTAATCATTTAAGGGGTCACCCCAGAGATTTGAACTAAGAATTACTATCATACATTTAATGAGTACATCCATCACCTCAATATTGTGATTTTTTATTTTTCAATTATACCTAAGTGGTGGATGTATGGACAGTTTAGCAGTATTTTTTAAAAAATAGTACGAGAACTTGTTTCTGGCTTCACCAGGGAAGACTTGCTAAAGAAGGATCTCGACCAGGCTGTCAGGGTGTGGAGCCCTGGACAAACAGATGCTGGGAATGGAAACAGAGAGAGCACATAGAAATTTCCAGGTAATTCAGGAGAGGTCATTGGGTGGAACCAGACTCAGTATAGCATACCCTGACTACAATATGGATTAGCAGTTAGATGAGGCTGAAAGGGCAGCTGTGCACTTTTTCAAAAGGCTTTGAATGCCAAACAGGAACATATAAACACAGAGAAAGGAAGGTCCTGAATAGGCTTGAACCCTAGAAAAAGATTCTTTGTTAATACCAAGTGGAGTAGCCTGAAGCAGGGAGTGGGAGTGTAAGGGGGCAGGGAGGCCAGTGACATTTGTTCTAACCATTCAAGTTAGAAACAGAGAAAGGAGGTTGGGAAAGATGGTTTAGTAGTAATGTGCATGCCTGCATGAATGAGGCCCTGGGTTCCATCCCTAGCATTGTGGGGGCAAAAGTATGTAAGAAAGGAAAAGGCTTCAACAGAATAATGCTTTACCAAGGTGCTTCTTAGTCTCCACTCTTGCTTGTGACTTTTTACTAAATTTAAATTACTAACTTTACTAAATTTAATTTTAAATTACTATCATAATGTTACTTTTCACAATAAAGTGCTATCATAATCAGAACGCACAACATAGGGCGGGAACGATAGCACAGCGGTAGGGCGTTTGCCTTGCACATGACTGACCCAGGATGAACCTGGGTTCGATCTCTGGCGTTCCATATGGTCCCCTGAGCCAGGAGCAATTTCTGAGCAAACAGCCAGGAGTAAACCCTGAGCATCACCAGGGTATGGCCCCAAAATCAAACCAAAACAAAAAATAATAATTAAAAAAAAAAAACAGAATGCACAACATATTCCTGAGACCTATAGCTCCTACAAAACTAAAACCCCTAAAGCACAGCAAAGGCACGTTCTGAAGCCTGCCCGCTGTGTGCTACTGGCCATTTCTCTAGGCGGCCAGCAACCTTCCTGGTTACAATCTCAAGACTGGGATAAACTGCTTCATTCATGAATCTGAATTTCTTCACCAACTAAGTAAGCAAAACTTCACACAGTTCTTTTTTTGTTTTCATTTTTAATAAAATATTTAAGCACCATGATTACAGCATGATTGTAGTTGAGGTACAGTCATAAACAGAACACCACCACCCCCGTTTTGGGGGAGCCATACCAGGCAGCGGCGCTCAGGAGTTATTCCTGGCTCTGTGCTCAGAAATCGCTCCTAGCAGGCTGGGGGGGGGGGGGGGCGACAATATGGGATGCCAGGATTCGAACCACCTTCTGTTCTGAATAGGCTTCGTGCCAGGTAAACGCCCTACAGCTGTGCTTTCTCTGGCCCCAGTTTTTTTCTTTTAATCAAAAGTGATGACATGGTGTGTGTTGGGGTGGGGGTGGGGGGACAGGACAGATTTCTGCGACCTAGAAAATATTTTCTGGGAAATTCCCACTGCCACAACCTTGTGTACTTGCATTAAAATGCAAAGGCAACTCAAATTGGCCAAATTAAGGGACGTTTGAGGAAGTAAACTGATTAGAAGATGATTATGAAAGCTTACATGTATCTGGAAAGAGAATTACATTCCACTTACTTCTTATCTAGACTCAAGAGCTCTGGCCCTCTCCCTCTCAGCCTCTTCTGCAGAGGAGAAAAAGCAGATGGAGAGTTCATGCATGCTGCTGACAAAAACACATTGACTCAGCCTTCGGGGTTGCTTTGGGTTGCTCTGCTTGGCAACCTTAAACCAAGACTCATCAATAATGTCAAGAAAAAGCAAAAAGCAGCAACTTGCATGAAAAGCTATCACCTGGGATCCTTCCCACTACCCCTCCTACACCCCTACAAGGTGCTGACATGGGTCTCTGAGGAGACGTTCTAACCTGACAGGCAGCTCCTTGCCATACTCATCCCTGAGCTCCTTCAACTCTCTTGTCTAGAATAATTTCTCAAGCTGTTTATTATATGTTACAGCTCCTTAAAAATTGGCTTTATCTGCTACTATTTTTCAAGCAGAATTCCTTTAAGAGTAGAGTTTGTTACCCTAATGATACATGTTCCTGAATCCTATGATCACATGTCTTTATGTTTCAAACTAAATTGGGTTAAATTTCCACTTAAAAGTCAACTTTGAAGATTGTTAAAAACATATTAAAAGGAAAATGTTGCACTTTAAATGAAACTATCTCTAAGAGAACTCCCTAGAGCCAAATCTGCTTTCTGAGATTTGGGCTTTGCTGTTTGCCCCCCATCCACACCCCACAAACCCTCACTCCCCCCCCCTACCTCACCACAGACCTCACACAGATGTGGGATCAAGGGTATCTGGCATATCCTATAAAGCCATCAGCTCTGATACTCAGCATACTGGCCCATTGCCCCAGTGCCTGAAGCCAGGCTCTCGAATCCTGGATCTGGGACTATTCCAACACACAGTCCAGTTGAAACTAGCCATAAAATAAGTTCCCCTCACAGCTGTTCACCAGTGAACCTGCTCATGTCTTCGAGTTTTATAGTAATTCCTCAATTCTGACTTCTTTCATGAAGATAATATAATGGACTCTAAAACCAGGTGGAGACTTTCTGGAACTGGCAAGGTTGGCAAATCCAAAGAACAAGCTCTCTGCACTCTAGATTGTCTTATGGAGAAATGCAAAACTAGCTCCTCTGGCAGCTGAAACTATAGAAGTAGGAAATTAGAAGAATTGGGCATTTTATTGATGCTCCCATTTTATTGATGCTCCCAGACAGAAGGTAAAAGAATAAATAGCAAATGTTTTCAGATGCAGACAAAAATGGCAGAAAAACAGTATCCTTTAGAAAGAACTAATTACATGTACACCAATAATTCTTCCAATCATTAGCTATCATTTATGATTTAAAGAATTCTTTAAGATTAAGTAAATAAATTGTACTTTTCTAGAAATAACTGGAACAACTGCAATTCCAAGTCCTTTGGAAAAAGTGGCATAGAAAAAACATGGTAATAAAATTATCAAGAAGAAATTTGGATTTTCAAATCCAGATCCAAGCCAGAAATTCTCCAAATGTTTAGTATCTGAGAAACTTCATCTTAAGTGAAGAGAAGAAAAGCAGTAATCTGAATCAAAATCAACAAAAAGAATTCACTAAGAAATCCTCTATACCAATCAATAACACACCAAAAATTTCATGTCTTCAACTTGGAGTTCAAACAAAAAAAGCAGGAACAAAGTTGAATAGTAATTTACAAAAGTAGTTTCACCACATCATTATTGATGCTTGGAGTTACTGTGACAAATTGAAAGATATTAAAGTATTGGTGAGAGAGAGAGACAGAGAGAGAGAGACAGAGACAGACAGACAGAGACAGAGACAGAGACAGAGAGAGACAGAGACAGAGATGTGTTTATGTTTTTGGATCACACCTGGAAGTACTCTGGCTCTGCACTCAGGAATCAATCCTGGCAGACTCAGGGTAACGTATAGGATGCTGGGGATCAAAGTCAGCATGCAAGGCAATTGCCTACCCACTTTACTATTGCTCTGGTTCCAAACAGACATATTTATTACTATTGTATTAGCCTTAAGCTAAAACTTATTGGCGCTCTACTTATTGACAAGTTCTACTTGTTCTCTTAGAGAAATATTTGTAATGTTTTATGTTCGATAAATAAATATGATAATGTTTATGAAAATATCAAATTTGGGGGATGGCATACCAGTGACACTCAATGATTACTCCTGACTATGCGCTCAGAAATTGCTCCTGGCTAGGGGGATCATATGGGATGCCAGAGATAGAACCAGGTCAATCTTGGATCTGTCGTGTGCAAGGCATACACCCAACCACTGTGCTATTGCTCTGGCCCTAAATACCAAATTTTGACTTTTATTTTCTCCTTCTTGCACATAACATAAAATAGTATAGTACCAAATTCCATTCATTCTTCACTTTAAAGATAAACACTTTGAAAGTACTTGAAATGTGCCCAAGTTAATTCTGCAGAACAGAAAAATTTAGACAACTAAAGTCTACCCTGAGATTATAAAACTGATGGTAATGTAAAATCGTATACAGCATATACAGGCTGAAGAAATTGCATCCCAGAACACAAAAAGGCGCCCAAAATCATGAACTGAGGGTAAAAATAAGTTACACATAGAAAGAGATCATTGTATAAATTCATAGGAAATAAGTTAGCAACAATAATATCCTAAAAATGTCTTGATTAGCTTTTTGGCCACTTGTTCAAGAACCTGATATGTTGCTAAACTTCTAATTGTCAGCACAGAAACAAAACAATATGACATGGATAAGCTTCATTTTGAGTGCTGACTAGACTTTAGACATAAAGCAAAACACAAGATTACAGTTCCAAATATCAATGTTGTGGCTTTGACATCATTCTTTAAAAAGTGAGGCGTCTATTAACTTACATTTCCAGGTTAGCATTTTAGGCAATGAAATATGAAGGATCAATATCACTACCCAATATTCTACTAGGAAATTAGATTCTTCTTTCAGCCTCAGCATGGCCTTTTTTTAATGGGAAACGCACCAAGTCATGTTTGGGAACTATTTCTGACTCCATGATTATAGGACAGTGCCAAGGATTGAACTGGTGTTCCCACAAACTATACAAGCACTCTAGCTCTTTGTATTATCTCTCCAAATCGAACAGTCTACTTTTTTAATCAACTTAACCTAAAAAATTAGTCTCTAAGTTACATTTCCAAAATACAATGTTGCATCCAAACACAATTCGAAAATTAGATATAGAAATATTTAACTGACTCCAAATAACCGAATTTCAATCTTGCTTATCTTTGATTTCTTCCTTTTCATTAGCTGTATTAAAAGTCCATGAAGGGGGGTAGAGCAATGGTACAACAGGTAGGAGGCTTTTGCCTTGCACGCAGCCAACTCAGGTTCAATCAGGCATCCCATATGCTCCCCTGAGCACCGTCAGGAGTAATTTCTGAGCACAGAACCAGGAGTAACCCCTGAGGACCACTGGGTGTAGACCAAAACCAAAAAGAAAAGTAAAATAAAAAATTCAATGAAGGAATAAGGTAGATGGTCCAAAGAGCAGGAGCCTCTGCTTTGCATGTCAGAACCTCAGGTTCGATTTTAGGCACTGAAAGGTGCCCTGTCACCCCTGAGAATGACTCTAAGCATTATTCTCAAAGTACCTCCAAAGCACCTCTGGGTGGACCCCACAAAAACAAAAATTATTCAGAAAGTTAAAGCATAATTCTCATATGTCCCAGGAATTGCACCTCTGGCTATATTACCCAAAACACTGAAAATATGCCTCCCAAAATGTGTACACCAAAGAATAAATAAAAAGAGAGGGTCAAACCATTCAAATGTCTCTCATCCAACAAACATCAAAATACAGTATTCTTTGAATATTCCAAAATACAATGGACTATTGTTAGACTATAAAAAAAATAAAATACTGATATATATAAAGTGAAAGAACCTTAAAATATTATGCAAAATAATGGGCCCGGAGAGATAGCACAGTGGTGTTTGCCTTACAAGCAGCCGATCCAGGACCAAAGGTGGTTGGTTCGAATCCCAGTGTCCTCTATGGTCCCCCGTACCTGCCAGGAGCTATTTCTGAGCAGACAGCCAGGAGTAACCCCTGAGCACCGCCGGGTGTGGCCCAAAAACCAAATACCAAATATATATACTGTGCAAAATAAGAGAAGCCCAACACGAGTCAGAAGTAGCCTCTGAGCACTTTGGGGTATGGCCCAAATGCTCCCCCCTAAAAAAGGAAAACATATTTATATTAGTAGTGATAAAAGTTGTGCAACTCTGAATATAGTTAAATTTATAGAACTGTATACTTTAGGAGAGTACCATTCATTAAATGCAAATTACAATTCATAATAAACATAATTAATAAAGTAATGTTACTGTGTTTTTAAAATTCATGGTCCTTCTGATGCCTCCTTAAATTTATTGGTCTCAGGGGCCGGAGCAGTGGTGCAGAGCGGTAAGGTGTCTGCCTTGCCCGGACTAGCCTAGGACAGACCGCAGTTACATCCCCCAAAGTCCCATATGGTCCCTCAAGCCAGGAGCGATTTCTGAGCGCATAGCCAGGAGTAACCCCTAAGTGTCACCAGGTGTGGCAAAAAAAAAAAAAAAAAAAAGAAAAAACAATAATTAAAGGGCCAGAAAGATAGCATGGAGGTAAAAGCGTTTGCCTTGCATGCAGAAAGTTGGTGGTTCAAATCCCGGCCTAACCTGCCAGGAGCGATTTCTGAGCAGAGCCAGGAGAAACCCAAGCACTGCCAGGTGTGACCTAAAAACCAAATAATAAAAAAAAAATTATTGGTCTCTGTTCTCTTAGTTGCAACTGGTTCATTTCTTCCTATGTTACTCTCATTCTAACACGACTTAGGGGTCAAAGAGATAGTGCGTCAGGTAGAATACCTGTCTTGCATGTGGCAGACTCGGGTTTTATCTCTGGAATCCTGCACACTGTGATGAGTGATCTCTGAGCATAAAACTAGGAGAAAGCACTAACTACTGTCAAGTGTGATGCCTAAAATGTTTTTTATTTAATTTCAAATAACTTACTGCATGAATACTTGAAGTACTTTCTCTGTGTAGGCAACACTGACATTCTGAAACATCCTGGTTCTCAAATCTTTATGGCATGTTTACTTTCAAAATTAGGATGTTTACTTCCAAACTGAGAAAAATTCAGTATTGGGTTGTCTCATAATTTATCACAATTCTGGAATACAGTCTAAATATACAAGGTATCTAAAACCAGAAAATTTTTAAGCATGAAATAAACATAAGAATTAGGATTAGTTGTTTATATGTAACATCATCCAAACTCCATCCCTCCCCCCCCCCCCCCATTCACACAGAACCTTCTATGAGGTAAAGAAAAATAACCAACTCCCTACCAATGACAAGAATGACCAGCCTGCCTAGGATCAAGGCAGCACAGGGAGGAGACACCAGTATTGCTGTCTTCACAGCACGGCAACAAGTAAAAGTAGTCCATGTTTGTTCTCAGATTGGGCTGGTGAGATTAGCAGCCCTTCCTGCCCTGAGGAAACAATAGAGAGGTTGAAGGGCAGGTTTAATACTCTTGAGTGCCTGCTTTCAGATAGGCTTGGGAGAGAGTAAGAATCAACTGCAATCTGACAAAAGTTAGCACACAAACTTTATCAGCAGTTTTGGTATTTTCTTCCCCTTGTTCAACATGCAAATTGAATTTAACTCACTCCACAAGCAAGCTGAGGTGACCCCTAAGGGGCAGCAGGGGTGCCCAGAGATCCAATCTGCTCCCAGCCCCCAGCACAGCCTTTTCAATAACCCCTGCCTCCAATGTTAGTTGAATTCACTGAGCAAAAAGAAAGAGGGGGAGAAAGGGGAGAAAGAGAAGGGAAAAGAGAGAAGGGACTATGTGGGTACATAAAATTTACATTAGTTTTGATTGAATTTAAGCCAATGGATTGATTCCTTGATTACAAATCTAACATTAGATTTTTCTTTTTAGCAGAAAGTGGCATTCAGCATATTTTGGTAAAATTAATAAACTATATCATCTAAATGGAAATGGCTTATAAAAATCTTTAAAAGGTACATAATATGAATAACAATCTCGACATAAAACAAAAATATTTAACAATTTAAATTTTTATTTGGGGGAAATAAAATTAGATTAATAGATTTCTATATATTTTATATAAAATTAGATAAATAGACATTTTTAACATTACATTCTGAGTCTTAGTAAATTGCTGGTGTGTAAAAAGTACCTGAAACCAAAAACAATAATAAAATGAATCATTTGAAGACTACTGGCCTCTAGTGCAAAACAAAATACTAAAGAACCAAATATTTCCCCTAAATATATTACTCAATAGGTTACTTTTGTTATTTTTCTAACAATTTTTTCAACATATAGAACAGGGAGAAACTTCCAGGTAGCCTATATTTAAATGATAACGTGACTTTTTTTATATTTAGACAGAAAAAAATAATTGAAAACTGAGTTACAGATACAAAAATTTTGGTTCTTCTTGGCCTGCTTAATGTAAAAAAATTCCACTAAAATCAGTTCCAGATTATTTTTACAGGCTTATTACTTGTATCATTTTTCACAGTAGGGCTTAATAACATGATTGCTCTGAGAAAAATATGAATAATTTGAAGGTTAGGATATAATTCCAAATGAATTTGATTCATTTACCTCAACTTTTTGAAGTTTAAAAACTTTAAAAACTTTTTAAAGTTTAAAATCTTTTTAAGTTTAAATGAAGTTTCAAGATGGTTTCTGTTGGGGTTGGTTTTGTTTTGGGTTATGGGGTTGGTTTTTTGTTTGTTTTTAGAGAGAGGGAGGAAGGGAGGGAGGTAAGGAAGGAAGGAGGGAGGGAGGGACGGAGGGAAGAAGGGAGGGAGGAAGGGAAAAAGGGAGGGAGGAAGGAAGGTGGAATGAAGAGAGAGCACTTTAGTGAAAAATCATTTTGCCCAAATGTCTGAAAATGTGGCAACAAAACTCAAATCAGTATGGGTTGGATTACAGATGCCATAACTCATTAATTCTATTACCTGATCCTTTCCCTCATGTCACACATCAGAGAAAAATTAGATTCTATAAGAGATATAGCTTCCCAACCACAAATCACAAGTTTCAAGTTATATCTAGTACAGTTCTGCCCAGTTGGAAATGACCCTTTCTTTCCACTAAGACTGCCTGGTTTTAACATTACTCAGGATATAAAAATACTATTTCATCAACCATTCAGGAGCCTGCTTTCCTGAACACCATTAACACCTTCTGCTACAGAATAAGCATTGTAAAAAGGCCATATTCTTGGACAGGCCTGGATGTCTTTGAAAATTTACTAGATTGCCCTTGAAGGGGACTGTAACTCAAATTATGAGTCATGACAATGATTTAAAGCAGAATAATATCTGTTTAAAGAAATACTCACTCTACTGTTAAAAGATTTTTTTCTCAGCTAATTGTCTCTCCTTATCACAAAAGGACTAGGGGAAAGAATTAGAAGTAGTATTGTCAAGATTGTCAGTCAAATGCACTCAAGCAAAATACTAGTCAAAACAGCTATAAATGCAAAAGCTGAAGACCCAAATCCTAAAAAGTTCTTCAGAAGATAAATTATTGCAAGAACTTTAGTATCTACCCAAAAAAGAATAGAAAGGGTTTAGCAGGTAAAATGTTTGGAAGTAAATGATGTTAAGGCAATTCAAGATAGATAGTTACATACCCTAAAACTCCTTTCTTAATTAATTTGCATAATGTTATCTAAAAAAGAATAAAATGAGTGCTTTAATAAGCAGTAAGATCTTCACTCTGAAAGAGACTTGGGAAATTACATACATTTCCCTAGTTAGATGGAGATGATTACTCTAGTATCTAGCACTAAGCTCTGAGTTTAAGAAACATTTATTAAGGAACTAGATGGGGACCCGAGTCGGTGATAGAGCACTACATAGATTGCATGTGTGAAGAGCTGAGTTTAAACTCAATAACCATCAGGGGAAAAGAAAAAAAAATATCCATTAACACACAGGAAAGTTATAATCCAATTGATATTCAGTATTAACTGACAATCTTTAAAGTCCATTAACCAATAATAGAGACGACTGTGAACCTATTAAATGGCACATGGGAAAGCATAACCATTCTCTGTCCATTGCAAACATAAACAAATCCGGTTAATGCAAGAAATAGGAGACCATGAATCAATGAGTAAATGATTATTCGCTCATGCACTCTGTACATTTCTCACTACTAAAAAACATATCCAGCAGAAATGCAAAATGACGTATTAAAAACATAATATTTTAAAAACATCCTTGCTAAATTCAAGCAAGCTCTGCAAAAACTTTGTTTTAATAAAAGCAACTCTGCCTAAAACTTGAAAGATTCATGGTGTGTAAAGATCTCATATATGTCTACATATTGATTTTTAAAATTCCTATAAAGGGAATGACATTTACATTACTTTATGTAGTTTTTCAACAGAAAAAATTCTACTAACATGTTGAATTTCTAAGTATGTCCAAAATAGTTGACATCCCAATAGAAAAAATGTTCTTTCCTGGAAATATAATTACTACAATAGATGATATCATATATAAATATGACATATTTATATCAATATATTATGCAATGTATTGTTATAGGTTGCACATATTTATATAACATTTTATATAACATGTAAATATATATGTTTATATATAATGTTATATATAAATATATATTTGTGCAGTATTTTACATAGTTTATGATGTATTATACATTTTATAACTATATAGATATATAAAATATATATTATATTATATATTAATATAAGATATCTAAGATACATGTAATATAAATAAGATATACATAGGATATATCATTATAATACATATATAAGACATGTATTATATATTACAAAAAGTTATTCGAATTAATCATCTCTGCAGATATATGTGTGTACATGCCTATTTGCCTGTAATTGTGTTCCGTAAGTAGGATAAATATCTCTAGCTCAGTACCTACTACAAATTAATTCTGATATTAAGTAAAGGGAAGGCCAAATAAATTCACAGTAGCAACAATTATATTCAAGCCAAAAAACAAGCCACGTTTTTAAAACTCGTTCAAAGAACAATAGCTACTTTTCTATGTACTTTCCTACAAAAAAATCATGATGCAAAAAAAAATCTATTTTATGTTTTTGTTTAAATTCTTGTGTTCTCCAGTAGATCTTACATTCAGTCAAGAAAAAATGATGTTCTGAAAAGAATCTCACATACTTATTAACCTAAGTATTAAATCAATGCCAAACTT
The DNA here is from genome assembly GCF_024139225.1 of Suncus etruscus. Classification (NCBI taxonomy): domain Eukaryota; kingdom Metazoa; phylum Chordata; class Mammalia; order Eulipotyphla; family Soricidae; genus Suncus; species Suncus etruscus. The sequence goes on from NC_064859.1 coordinate 2,990,649, forward strand.
AACAAAAATTAAAAAACTAAAGCATGGATTATCAGTGATTTGAAGCTTCTCATTAGTCATTAAGGTAATAAGCAATGAAGTAGAACCACCACACATTCGGCCAAGTCCATCTACTATCCATATTTTCTCAAAATAAAAAGAGAAGAGTGTATTAAAAATTTTAATTAGATAAATCTGACAAAAATTCAGCCAGCCCATTTTTCTAGAACAGCTAAAATATATGGTGGAATGACATTGCCAAAACTTAGACTAACATTATCCATTCAATTCCATTTATCAATTTATAAGTAGTTTTAATGTTGATTTTTAAGAGGAAAAAAAAAAGTTCCAAATAATGATTTCAATATTGTTGTTTCCATAAACTACTTTTTATTTCATTACTTCTGGCAATTAAATAACCAATGTAATATTAGAAGCAATTAAAATAACTATCAATTATTTTAATTTATTCAAAATGAAATGCCAATGGTAAAAGCTTTATAAAATATATAACTTCAAAATATAACACAATGACACATGGCCAGTTAAATCCTACTATCAAAGTGAATGGAACACAAATTTCCAAATATTTCAAACTAAATATGAACAGGACAGCTCATTTTTACTGACTCCATTTCTAACTATTCCCTTATAGTCTTACTGTGCAATATTGAACTTCATTCAATTATGTCTACTTCTTAGAATGCCTTCAGAATTGAATGATCAGACCACAGCTAACAAAAAGCAACAATTCTGCTGCTTCCCAGCATGATACAGATTCCTCTTTTAAAATAGGATTCCACACATTCCACATGTTCCTTTAAAAATAGAAGACATCCACTTTAAAGTAGGCCAGTCTGAACTCAAAGCAGCCTAAAAATGGCCCAGAAACACACTTATTATAAGGTTTACATTTACTCTTGTAGGCAAACTAAAAATTTCTACCCTTAAGCCCTGTCCTTACAGTCCCTCTCAGCATTTCCTTATATGACACAGAATCATGTAAAGAAATGAGCTTGTGTCCAAGAAAAAGCATGATATTAGAAAAGTTTTTAGGAAAAAATAATTAAAATGCTTTATTTTTCCCCTCTACTCCAAAGAAATGATCCATCCTTCCAGTGCCAAATTAAAAAAAAATATCTAATTTGAATAATAATAAAGGTTACAAATTTTCCACAATTCAATGACAAGGAAAAAAAAAATATATATATATATATATATATATTGGTTTTTGTGTCACACCCAGCAACGCTCAAGGGTTACTTCTGACTCTATGCTCAGAAATCGCTCCTGGTAGGCTCGGGGGACCATATGGGATGCTGGGATTTGAACCACCATCCTTCTGCATACAAGGCAAATGCCTTACCTCCATGCTATCTCTTTGACCCCAACAAGAAAATATTTTTTAGTGATGCAGTTCAGTTTTTATTGAAAAAATTTAGAGATGTGAGTGGAGAGAATGAACAAAAACATTGTTCAAAAGAGAACATAGTTATTTTTTCAGATTGGAAAAGAATCGAAAATAAATGTTCTAATCAATCAAATAAAGTTTGATTTAGGGGCCAGAGCGATAGCACAGTGATAGGGCATTTGCCTTGCAAGTGGCTGGCCTATCAAGGATGAACCTTGATTTGATCCCCCGGCATCCCATATGGTCCTCAAATCAGGAATGATTTCTGAGTGTGTAGCCAGGGTAACCTCTGAGTATCACAGGGTGTGGCCCCAAAAGCAAAATAAATAAATAAATAAATAAATAAAAATTGATATAATAAATCAAATCTTGAAGCCTGGAATGACAGCATACACTAAAATATGAAGAGTACCACGTCTGGGGGTTGTTTTCTGTTTGTTTGTTTTTGCTAGATTTGGTTGGTTGGTTGGTTGGTTGCTTGTTTGTGGCTTCCAGTGATCTCAGAGACCTGAGAATGCATGGCTATACCTGGTGATGCTCAGAGGACCCTGTGGTGCTGGGAATCACACAAGAGTCAGCTAAACAAGTCAGTCAAGGTAAACAAAAATGAGCTTTTATTTAAATATAAAAATCAGAATGAAGGCTCAGTCTTTAGTCTATATAGCAGTAAGTATACAACTTAATTGGCAGCAGGATTTACACGGTCTGTGTTCACCCTTAGATGCCCATGGTAGTGAGGTGGGAAGCACAGACTGATCGGGAGGGTGATTTTTCAAAGCCCTGCATTCATAAAGTGACTCTACACCCTCCAGGACTGTGGTTGGCAACTATGAACCCAGATACCTCTAGTCTTTGCCCTGGCACCACTGCAATTTGAATGCAAGAAATCAGCTGGTCACAAACTAAGATCCAAGCGATTATTTCCTGCAATCACTTCTAAAAGAAAATAATAGAGGCAAGTAAGAGATGGCTCAATCTAGTGGCGTGATCAGCTTAAGCTTTTCTTAAGAGTAAAGCATACACTAAATAGAAGCAAAGTACAGAAAAAGAAATAATTCTCTAGCTAAAAGAAGAGGGACATAGACTGCAGGAGGATCTAGTGTGAGGTAAGAAAAGGGAAGCTTCAGTGTGGGCTGTGGGTTATGGTTGGGTGTAGTGGAAGTCTCATTCCCCCCACCCATCTCCTGTGGGAATTGGAAAACGTGGGCTGGAAACAATGCTGACACAGCAAGTAATCCACACAAAATTGGAGAGGTAGAACAGGTTCAGAAGAACTTTCATCACAGCAGGCAAAGATATGAGCAGGCAGACCAACTAGCTGTGGAACCAAAACCATAAGCAGTTTCTCTGACCCAAGGTCTTTATTGGGAAGAGAAAGACCACCCCCACGAGCAGAGAACAAGTAGGGGTAAGAGTGGTACTTCCAGTGGTACTTCCAGTCCATAAGTGACAAACATAAGCAAAGAATAATTATCCTGAATAGAGTAAAATCCAAGCACTCCAACAACTCCTTGATTTTATAGAAAATGCAGAAATATGAGGTAAAACAAAAAATTCATATTCTAAGGTTTTATGCAAAGGGCCTCTAATTGGAAGATAAAAAGGGGCCAAAGTGATAGCAAAGTAGTAGAGCACTTGCCTTCAATGCAAATGACACATGACAGACCTGGGTTCAGTCCCCGGCATCCCATATGGTCCCCCCAGTCTGCCAGGAGCGATTTCTGAGTGCAGAGCCAGGAGTTACCCTGAGCACCACTGGGTCATAGTTTGAGGATGCCCGCCCAAGACTGAGAGGAATCAAAAGACAGAGAGAAAGAAGAAAGTGAGTCAGAGAATGCAGTGCACATCCCCACACATGTGCACTAGAAGAAGGTTACTGCTAAGCAGGACAGGCAACAGCAGAAAAATACCCAACAAGCAGCATAAATGTCCTTAGTGGGCCGCATGTGGGCCACGGGCCATAGTTTGAGGATCCCTATTCTAGTACTTCTGCAAGACCTGCAGCCATAAACACTCCCCACAAAAAGAGCAGTATCAGTCGTAGTAATTGGAATTCTTGGACAACTCCATGTTTAATACTGGCATCCCCATAGGAACATGCCAATTTAGATGCCGATATGTATCTGAAGTCATCTAATTTTCAGAAACAAAAGAAGTAACAGAATAATTAACTAACTTTCTTTCCTTTTAATAAGTTCACTCTTGCTTACCTGGGAAAATGCATCATGATCAAACCTGAGAGGAGGAGCCAAGAAAAAGTGAAAGATTGTCTGTTAACGATATGCCACTGCTACAAGCAACTACTTCCTGTTTTGACTCATGTCAAAATAACATTGTTTTTTAAGTAACTACAATTCCTTACCCTCACTTTTTTCTCGCATTTGTCAACTTACCTTTTGAAATAACATTGTCTATGAGCTATTATATCTATCTCTTTGCCGAAGGTTGAGTAGTTTGCCACATTATTCTTTCTAGCTTTTCCCAGAATTCCCACAGATCAATTGTAAGCAATTTTGTCTATTTTTCATGGCTTAGGTCCATATAAAAAGTATGTAAAGATAAGTGTTATAATTAATAATAACATGGGATTCTCAGTGTGGAGGAAGCTCCCAGCCCCACTTTGTGGATCTGGGTTAGAGATTGCCTCTCTCTCCTGCTGACTTCAGGTATCTTACTCATTTGCCTGATCACACTTCAAGAATGGCCTGTGTTCACCAGTAAGCAAGGTGGATAGAACACACCAAATACACATCTCACACACACACACACACACATACACACACACACACAAACACACACACATGCTTGTGTCCTCAGAAGTCTGCCCACCTAATTGCTTCTCTCTGCCAAAACATGTGATGGTGCCTAAATCCACTTTAGCACGGCTTCTGGAGAAGCCAAAAAGCCACACACACTCCATCTACTTACTCTGGAGGTACGGAGATAGACATAACACTTAACTATGTGTTTGAAATGCCAGAAACAAAATCTACTGATTAAGTCTGACAGCATTTTAATATTTGACAGTTTGACATTATTCTACTAATTAACAAGGATACTTTTTATTCATATATTAAAGTCCTATGTTCAGTGTAATAATATGCCAAATCTGATCATTTGACACTATCTCCCAAATAACTTTAGAAGAAAACTCTGAGGGTTTAAAATAAAAGGCTAAAAATGAAAGGAGCAAATGTAGAAAGTATGAACATGACAGTTAAAACCCCACTGTACATGCTATATGGTCAAGAGCCATCGTATTTCTTCCCTAGTCCACACAGGGAGGAATGTTTGGACTCTCTGTCCTCTGCATAACTGATTCACCCATTTACAGACTTCAGTAAACATTTTTCATCATTGATAATATCCAACATTAAAAATATATTTACAGGAGCTGGAGAGATAGCATGGAGGTAAGGCATTTGCCTTTCATGCAGAAGGACAGTGGTTCAAATCCCGAGACTGCCAGGAGCCATTTCTGAGTATGGAGCCAGGAGTAACCCCTGAGCACTGCCGGGTATGACCCAAAAACCAAAAAAAAAAAATATATATATATATGTACATATATATATTTACATCTTTCATAGCAATGAGAGATTTAGTTATATGATCTTCATTATTACTTAATCTCAAAAATTACAATATAAATTCATCAACTTAATATGAGTATGAAATAAATATTTGTATACATATGTATATATCTTTGTACAGCTATGTGTATGTTATGGGTTCATGATTATATGCTTGTCAAAAATACATTGTTATATTGTAATTTTAAAAAAAGAATCAACACTAGAATGTTTTGCAAATAAATCAGTGTCCAAAGTCTAACACTAACACTGATTTTCTAAGGAACTATGTTATTTTAATCCTTGTTCAGATTCAAAAAATAAATTTCCTGTGTTTGGAGAGAGAAATAAATCTCATGGTGCCATACTGCAATATAGTACTTAAAAAATCAAAATGAAAACCTGGAGACTCCTTTGTTTTTGTTAGCAAATTATACTATAAAAGCTTTCTGATATGTAATCTGTCATTTTTTGTGATTTTAGGACTATAAATTTCTTTATAGACTTGTGATCAAAAATATGTATTTACAAAAGAGTGATAAAACATGAAATCCTATTTTAATAATTATTTCAAAGGGTTTGTTGATCTGGTATTACAGAACACAGACTTTCGACACTATCTTGAAAAAAATTCTGAAATACATAAATAGAATCAATCATTATTTTAATATGTTCATATGCAACTTCATATATGAGTACCAAAAAAATTAAGTAACCAAGACATATGGTATTCTTTAGTTCAGTTCTCAATGCATACTAAAATCTGTTTCTAGACCTTCTTAGCAACAAAAATTCACAATCAGCATTTTTACCAACAAAGTCCCTTTATAAAACCAACACTGTGAGGAAGAGATCACACTCAGAAATAACTGCCAAGCTTTATGCAATCAGAACTACTTAATGTTGGCTCTTGTATGAGAGTGGGATTATTCTCACTCTAGAAAAAAAAGTCTTTTTTCTAACCTGGATGGAAACTAGAAGTTAGCCTATTTTCCTGTTTATATATAACCAATGCCACAATTTTACTTTTACTTAAATCTGGAAATAATGTCTAAAAGATCAGAAATTAAAACCATTTATATAAAACTCATATTCCACAATTCTACTTTTACTTAAATCTGAAAATAATGTTTAAAGATTAGAAATTTAAATTATTCATATGAAATTCATATTCATTTTCAAATAGAAATAAAGTGGAAGACTCACTCTAAACTCTGAAAAGCATGACCCTGAATTAAAGATGTAGAAGCCAAAGGTTCCTGAACTTACTGTCCAGAATTTACTAATTCAAGCACTATGTAATAAGTATCCACTATGTGTCAATCAATGTTTGACTGGACCAAGCCATTCTAATTATGATTAACTCAGAAATAATTCAGTCTCCAGATCCCCAACTTAGGAGACTGACAGAATTGGAACTTCTAATACTGGGAACAAATGAAAGAACTGTGTAGTATGTAGAGAGTGGCCATACTCTCTTAAACAAATACAAATATCAACTATGGAAAGAGCAAGTAACTGGTCAGTCAGTTAAGCTGAAAAGTTAAACCCAAATTCTTGCATAGCTGTTATCGTTTGGTCAATTTGTTATCTAAGAAAGACTGCTTAAATTGGGACACTCGGAAAAGAAAGATATCTGAATAGACCGTAGCACATGCTGGAAGCTCCAGGTTTGGTCCCCAGCACCATATGGCCCTTTAAATATTCCCAGAATTCCTCATCCCAAGCACTCAGCCAGGTATAGACAGGTACAGCCTTTTGAGTACTGCCAACCATAGGCCAAAAAGGGAGGGAACCCGATAGGGTTATACTGTCATTCAGTACGACCAATAATAGAACATAAAGCAAATCTGAATATTTAAATATATCATAGAAATTCTATTAAGTATCAACTTCTATTCTAGGTTTACTAAAAGAACTTATGCAATATGGATATAAACAAAATCTGGGAAGTAAATTCACTCTTTTTTTTTTCAGTACCAGCGATTAGACCCTGGCCTCATACATGCAACACAAGTGTCCCCACTCTAAGCTAAATTCCCACACCCTCAATCATATTCTTTACTGAATTCAAAACCAAGTCAATCATATAGTACTCAACTCTAAGGGAGGCTGCAGACAAATAACACCTGATTGGCTGTCAGAAAAATGTTCTCTCTTACAGAGGAACAGAGGTGCTGAAATGAATTGGTTGATTCTTGTTTTATTAATGTTTAATCACTTACATAGCACATTTTATTTGCAATGAAAATACTTGTTCTCAAGCTGAAAGATGAATGATAACTGCTTCTTTTGCCTTTTAATATTAACTGGACTAAAGTAGAGAACTAGTAAAGAAGAAAAAGAATTAAACAATTTTCCACAAAATGTGAGTCACTTATTTGGTGTGTTGCAATAAGAAAGATTTTTAGATATAAAACTTATTATTTTATCCTTCCATTATTATTAGTTAAATATATGGTAAAAAATTTAAAGTATTCCTTTATGTTAATTTCTTTTTTCAAAAAATTTACTGTGTGGCATAGGAGAAGCAGGGATTCATTCTATAAAGAAAGACTATATAAATGTTTAATTTGGTCTGCTTAAAAAAAAAAAAAACACCTCAAGACTCCTGCTGTCTTCATTTTATGCCACAACTCTACTTCTGGATATAACCACCAAATTTTAGTGCTACCCTCATAAAAGCCAAGGGAGTACGTTTATTTTTCCCAGCACTCAACAGAGTTCTCTTGTGTGAAGGCAGTGGATTTCTGCATTAATGCATATTTTTACTCAGTTCTCACTTTATGTCAGCATGCTGCAGATTTTTTTTCAGAGGTTGTTGCACACCTTTGGTTCTCTTATTTAAAACTTTCAAAATATAGCCATGAATGCCACATGACTAGATTTTAATACCCAATATGAATAATGTAAAAATTCCTCAGAACTACGATTCCCAGCATCGTCATTTGAAATACAATTTTTAGTGCAAAATAACACCCCAAGTTTTCAAAGGCTGCTTATTTCATCAGGGAGCTGCTATACCAAGCAGTGCAGAGAATTCAATGACCATCATCCCTCCAGTAAGTTCCCTTCATTCAAAATGGCAACCAGAAAAAAAAAGAATACAAAGGACTCTCTAAGAAATTACATCTCAAGGACAGAGAATTTTAAGCACGATTTTGGGTCCAGGAATCCAAGGAGAGTGTCCTGGGTTTTCAAACAAATAAGAACATAATAACATAATTAGCTAATTACTAAACCTCACCTTCTTCATCTGGCAAAGAGGAACATGCTACAGGGAAATGAACAAGAATCAGTAAGATGCTAAGGGTCAGGTATTCGGGGACACAAGTTGGCACCGAGTCATTGAATGTATGAATGATTGCAGTTGATAATGCTCTTGACATTGAAATTAACTCAAAACACTCTCCGTCAGCGGTACTTAAAAGGGGCCACAGGACCGGAGTGGTGGCGCAGCAGTAGGCTGTTTGCCTTGCTCGCGACTGATGTAGGATGGACCATGGTTCTATCCCCCAGCAGCCCATTTGGTCTCCCAAGCCTGGAGCAATTTCCAAGCGCAGAGCCAGGAGTAACCCCTGAGTATAACTGGGTGTGGCCAAAAGGGGGGGGGGCTGCTAATAAGTGGCTTAAGTCTTCTCTATCTCCCGAATAGTGTAACCAGACTAGAAACATGACTAATTCAAAAATAAAAGCAGCATAGTTGCACAGTGGTACTGAAACCAGTGCCTTGAGCACCTTGCAGGGAAAATCTATATCAACTGTTTAAACTGCATCTAGTACACTTAGAGATATAAAAAATAGTTATACATGATGGTGATCTGCTGGTGAGCTTAATGTTCACAACCATCTTGGAAACTGCAAGTTATTTGCATGCTTGGTGGTTATTAAAATTTCCAAAGACCACTTAGTAAGGAAAGAAAGGACCCAAGGTTCAAGACCAACATACCATTTTATTTCAAATGCTCAGAGCATGCTGATGTAATCCAGTCTTCCTGCAAACTACATATAATAGAAAAACATGACAATAGAATTGACAGGGTAGAAATTGGATGACTTAGAAAAAGGGAAAAGGTCAGTTCCTCTACATGTTCTACTAATTCCTACTGAACATTCTAGGCTAAGACTCTACATATAATAAGGAACTTCTTATCCCCTGGTAATCTGTGTCCCTAAAGGTGAGAATACCAGATAATCATAGAACATTTTATCCTTTAGATATAGTCCCTAAAACATAGGGATGTAGTCACAGCATTGTCTCAAAATACAAAAATCATCCAAAACATCTGTAAAAATAGGAAGTCAATAATAATTTATAATATGGGCATTTACAACCAAAAACCTTTTATGAAGCCATTAATAAATGTAATTCATTTACAAAAAAGTGAGAATCCTTTTTTTTAATCATAGTAGTGTATTAATTATAATTTCTATTTTGTAACAAAATACTTTTTTTGCCTTAATGATTCACTCATGATCTGATTTTGTACATATTCATTGTTCTTTTTACCAACTATTCATATATTTTAGATAAAATTCTCTACTTTCATGAGCCTAACACCTGAAACAAGAACTAGAATGGTAACAAGTGCTTCTCCCAGCACCTATATTAGCTGTTATCATGAATCAAACACTTATCATTAACTTGCTTTTCAATATATGGGTTATCATATATGTCCTCTTAATAAAATATTGTTTAGTTTTCGTATTTTTTTTTTGGTTTTTGGGTCACACCCAGCAGTGCTCAGGGGTTACTCCTGGCTCTATGCTCAGAAATCACTCCTGGCAGGCTCAGGGGACCATATGGGATGTCGGGATTCAAACCACCAACCTCCTTCATGCAAGGCAAACTCCTTACCTCCATGCTATCTCTCCGGCCCTAGTTTTATATTTTTAATATTAACATAGAAGCTCAAATTGAAAAAAATATGGCAGTAGAATCATAAAATAGTAGATAAAACTTTGTACAAATTCTTGTTAAAATCTCTAAGTAAATCTTGGGGCCGGAGATACGGTACAGTGGAGTAGTGCTTGTGCCGTGTGCAGCCAATCCCAGTTCAATCCCTGGTACTTACTGTCTAAGGTCTCCCAAGTATTGCCAGTGTGATCCCTAAAAGCAGAGCCAGAAATAAACCCAAACAGCTGTAGTATGACTCAATGGCAATAAACAAAAAAAAAGAAAAATTAGAAATTAGCAATCGAAAAAATTAATATTTTAACTTGATTTCATTTGTTCAGCCCCCAAAATAAATCTCATCATACATAATAGAAAACACTAAAATCACGTCCTACAAAGAGCCAAGGAGGCACTTCATTGGGCTGGAGCACAGGCTTTACATGTAGCAACTCTAATTCCCCAGGGTCAATGCTCTCCCAAGCACCCCTGGGAGTAACCCCCAAGTACTGAGCCCCTGAGTACCACTGGGTATGATCCAAAAACAAAACAAAAACATGGCCTTTAAGAACAATTTAAAATTATCTTTTAAGCAAATAGGAGTAAGCATTCTTCAAATCAATGCAAGAGTCAGAGGATTGTGTGTGTGCGTGTGTGTGTGTGTGTGTGGTGTGTAGTGTGTAGTCTGTGTAGAATCATATTATAGCCCACTAAGCTCAGGGCTTCTTCTTGACTCTGCACGCAGAGATAATTTCTGACAGGACTCAAGAGACCATCAGAGAAGCCAGGGATCAAACCTGAGAAAAGTGTTTGCAAGGCAAATACTTTAACAACTCTTCCATACTACATCTCCAGCCCCCAAGTTTCATTTTTTTTATCACACAGTTTGACACCTCTAATGTACATTAACTTATGTTTGTACACAGAGTATTTTTCTGAGATTTCTTCTGTATCAGAGATAAATGTCTAATTCAGTCTAGAGCCTGACACTCTTAATCAGAATTAAAAAAAATATATAAAAAGTCCTAATGCTGGAGCAGGCTCAGCAACCTTCCTGTTTATCTTTTTCAGAATTTTCTTGGATATTATTTTTTCTGTTGCATATGAGTGTAATATTCATATTAGAGAGGCTGGAGAGGTACACAGAGGGTTAGTGCTTATGTCTAACATGTATGAAACCATGATTTTGAGCCCTATGCACCACCTAGTGTATTTCTGGAAGCCCCCCAAAACATTTCTAAAGTTTCATTAACAACAGTACTAGAACCCAGTTCACAGTGGTGCCTTAGATCATGTGTCAACTTCAAAAGAATATCATCTTTATGCTTGTATGTCTTCCTAATTATAAACCTAGTATATTTCTTTAGTAGTCTTTATTGTCTAACAAAATATTTTAAAAGTCCTGTTCGAGTAGAGCCATAGTAAAATGTATAGGGCACTTGCACACAGTCTGACTTAAGTTTGATCTCCAAAACCCCAAGCCCCACCAGAAGTGATCCCTGAGCACTGCCAAGTATACCCTAAGGCAAAAATAAGGGGGGCAGGGAATGAAACAAACTTCTTTTTCACATTCTATAAGAATTAGTTCCAAATTGATCTGGGTTAAAAATTCTTAAAAAGAGGCCAGCGAGGTGGCGCTAGAGGTAAGGTGTCTGCCTTGCAAGCGCTAGCCAAGGAAGGACAGTGGTTCGATCCCCCAGCGTCCCATATGGTTCCCCCCCCCCAAGCCAAGGGCAATTTCTGAGCTCTTAGCCAGGAGTAACCCCTGAGCATAAAACAGGTGTGGCCCGGAAAAAAAACTTAAAAAAAGTATTTTCTAGTTATAATGAAGCATTTTTCAAAATCTTTGTAATATTCAGATATTTACCGATATCATTTTTCTCAACTCTTCAAAATAATTGTTTGCACACAACCCACCCCTGAAGTATGCATATTCTTCCAATTCAACCATTTGTACTCCCTCCTTCTTTGGTTCTGGTAACCTTTCAGTTCTGTGTTCAATCTAAGGGTTTCTTTCTTCTCTCCCTTTTCTTTGTTCTTTATATCCCCTGCATGAATGAAATAATCTGGTATTTATCTTTCTCTTTTTAAATGACTTCACTTAGCATGGTCAAGTTGTAGCTGGGCTCTTGGGTTGTTTTCCTTATCTTGACTATTGTAAATAGTGCTACAATGAATATTAAGTGTGTGTATCTTATATTTGTGTTTTTGTATTCTTTGGATAGATACATAAAAATGGAATTGGTGAACCATATAGCAACTCTATTTTTAATGTTCTGGAAATCTCTATTCTGCTTACCACAGAAAATGGACCAACTTACATTCCCACCAACAACATACAAAGATACTTCTTCCTCACAGGTAATTTTGGGACATTTTTGTGTAGACCATTCTCAGAGTTATGAAGTAATAATTCATTGCCAATTTTATTTGTATTAGGAAGGCAAATCTTTGTGTTGTAAAATGCTCATTATAAGCTAAAATGTTAATATATTTGACTGTTAAAAGCAAGAATATCTGACCATTAAAAGTGCCATTAGAAAAAAAGAAAAAATAAGTTACAGAGAAGATCTCTTCCACTGATATAATCAACAGAAGATTAATAAAATAAACTATCAGCAATATATATTAGGGCCAGAGCAACAGCATAATGTATAAAGAGCCTGCATTGCACAGAGCTACCCAGGTTCAATCCCCAGCATCTCATATGGTTCCCCAAGCCTTCTAAGAGCAATTCCTCAGTGCACTGCTAGACGTAACCCAGCACATTGTCCGATGTGGCTCCAAAACAAAACCACCAATGTATTTTTATTTATATCCTGGTTTACACACTTTAATCTATTACTTCACAGACCTTTCTTAAATATAATTATTTTAAGCATCATGGTTACAAAAGTGTTCATGCTTGAATTTCAAATTCAGTCATAGAATGTATGCCACCCTTTACTGGGTGTACTTTACATGCCACCAATATTCTGTCCCCAGTTCCCCCCCATCCACCCTTCACTGTTGCCTCTAGGGAAAGTGGTTTACTTCTCTCTCTCTCTCTCTTTCCTTTCTCTCCCTCTCTCCTCCCTCTGTGGCTAGCACTACTTCTAATAATAAAGGGGTAACATACATATCACTTTATCCCATTTCAGCATCCAGATCTCCAGAGTGATCAGATCAAACGGCATTCATCACTCTGCATGGCAAACTTCCTACTGATCCTTACCTCGATTGTCTTAGATATTATCATATTATTTTTCTTATATCCTACAAATGAGTGAGATTATTCTATATCTATCCCTCTTCCTCTGACTCATTTCACTCTGAAAAATAATCTCCATATCCATCATGAACAAGCAAGTGTCATAACTTCACATTTCTTATCAGCTGCACAGTATTCCATTCTGTAGATGTACCGAAGTTTCTTTAGCCACTCATTTTTCCCAGGCACTTGGGCTGTTTCCAGATTCTAGCTATTATAGATAGAGCTGCAACAAGCACAGGAATATAGGGGCTTTTCTGCGTGGTGCTTTTGAGTTCCTAGGATATAGCCTAGGAGTAGAATTGCTGGATCATATGGTAGTTCAATTTCTAGTTTTTTTGAGGAATATCTATATTGTTTTTCAAAAACACTGGACCTGTCTACATTCCAACTAGTAATGAATGAGAGTGCTTTTTCATGCACCCATGCCAGTACTGGTTGTTCTTGTTCTTTGTGTTATATGCCAGTCTATGCGGTGTGAGATGATACATCAGTGCTGTTTTGATTTGCATCTCCCTGATGATTAGTGATGTGGAACATTTTTTTTCATTTCCCTTTTAGCCATCTATATTTCTTCTTTAAGAAAATGTCTGTTTATTTCTTCTCCCCACTTCTGGATGGAGTTAGACTTTTTTTCTTCTTGCTAAGTTCTATCAGTGCCTTGTATATCTTAGCTAGTAACCCTTATCTGATGGGTATTGGGTGAATAGTTTCTCTCATTCCATGGGCGGTCTTTGTATACTAGTCACTGTTTCCTTTGATGTGCAGAAGCGTCTCATTTTAATGTAGTCCTATTTGTTTATCTTCACTTCCATTTGGTTGAACAGTGGTATTTCATCTTTAAAGATGCTTTTTGGGCCGAAGAGATAGCATGGAGGTAAAGCGTTTGCCTTTCATGCAGGAGGTCATTGGTTCGAATCCTAGCATCCCATATGGTCCCCCTTGCCTGCCAGGAGCAATTTCTGAGCGTGGGGCCAGGAATAACCCCTGAGCACTGCCGGGTGTGACCCAAAAACCACCAAAAAAAAAAAGATGCTTTCACTTCAATTGTATGGAGTGTCCTACTTATGTTTTCCTCTATGTACCTTTTGGTTTCAGATCTGATATCAAGGTATTTAATCCATTTTGATTTGATCTTTATTCAGAAACAAATATGTATTTAAATGTCTACCTTAATAATAATTGGATCATTCAATATCCAATTTAAAAAACACTATACAAAATATATTAAGTGATATTTTGAAAGAAGGAATACATAGCAAAATAACTGAATATTTTTAAAATGCAAATGGAATATTATAAAAACCACATAATTAGCCACAAAACATTTAAGTCTGACTAAATATTATGTGTTTCGAGAGTATATGGACAAACAAAATTTCTTAAGAATTGTTCAGGGAATGTAAAGTGACACAACCAACTTTAAAAGGCGTTAAGTACTGGCTCATGATATGAAGCTCACCATAAAGAGTGGAGAGTGCGGTTAGAGAAATAACTACACTAACATCTATTATGACGATATTAATAAGTGAAAGAAGTAGAATGCCTGTATTGAATACAGGCAGAGGTGGGGGAGCAGGGAGATGGGGGCATCAGTGGTGGGAATGCTGCACTGGTGAAGGAGCGTGTTTTATATTTTTTGTTTGGTTTTGGGGCCACACCCGGTGACACTCAGGGATTACTCCTGGCTTTTCACTCAGAAATTGCTCCTGGCTTGGGGGACATATGAGATGCCAGGGATCGAATCCAGGTCCGTCCTGATCGGCCATGTGCAAGGCAAACGTCCTACGGTTGTGCTATTGCTCCGGCCCCTTTTTATGACTGAAATCCAACTACAAACATGTTTGTAATCATGGTGCTTAAATAAAGATATTATACTTTAAAAAAAATTAGAAGGCAGTAAGTACAGAACTACCTTGCAGAGCTAAACAGATACTTTTGATGCATCAATACCTAGATGGAAACTAAGGGAATTTTGTACAGAAGATAACAGACACATTTACTAGTGTTCCTGGATGCTGCATGGTAACAAATGCCTGAAAATAAGCCAGATGTCTGTTGCAAGATAATGTATAACTAAATTCTGGTATATTCCCACTATAGAATCCACAGTCCATCAAAAAAGAGGTAACTACTGAGACATGAAAAATATAGGCATATCTGGTAAAAAAAAAAAAACTATATAATTTGATATACTGCCAAAAACTAGGGCGCCAAAAGATTAACAGTACCATGGATAAGCTTTTATCAAAAATAAACCTTAAATATAAAATTTATGGACATAGAAAGCCAGACTCCAAAGAGCAATCAAACCACAATTCTGTCTCTCAAAATACTAATCTCTATATTTATATTTATACTATATATTTCCAATACTAGTATACACTACATTTAATTTATTTCATGTGACTAATGAAATATGTACTATACTGTGGGGTTACAAGATTTGTCTATTTCTACCTCAATCAGTATATGCAGTGTTCCTCATTGGATGGAATTATCTTTGAATGTCACACCTTGGACTAGCGTGAAACCAGATGGTTTTCCCTCAGATTAAATTGCTCAGTCAAAGAGGAAGAAGGCGGCCTTACATTTTCTGGATCTCCTGTGAGCTGGCAGGTTGGAGGACTGAACGGTAATGTGGGGACTTCCTGAAAAGCCTTTTCTCTCTACATGCGTGTGTGAATTATTTTCCAGACCACCATCTGATTCCATACCTGCATCTCTCCAGTGTTCTGAGGTTGGAACCTGAAGACTTAATTGAATACTATAGCAAGGCATATGATCAAATAAATACAAATGTATCAAATGAAACATAGGCAGTGGTAGATTTATATCAATTCATTAATTGTAAAAGGTAATTTACTTACTGAAGGACAGATACCATATACTTAGTCAATTTTTAAAAACTGTTGTAAGAAGTCCTAGTGAGCCAGGAAAACATTAGGTATATTATTGTGAAATGGTACATTTTGGGAAACAACACGGGGCACATAATTTATCTGACCATACTTACTACAATGCCCATCAGCACTCATTAGTGAGTTAGGCCATATATTTGCTCAAATACTAATTTTAGTAATATATAAAATAATATTACTAAATACTTTGTAAAAACATGATTTTTTAGCTTTTCTTTTTTTAAATATCTTTATTTAAGCACCTTGACTATAGAAATGATTGTTGTTGGGTTTCAGTCATATAAGGAACACCCCCCTTCACCAGTGCAACATTCCCATCACCAATGCCCTCATCTCCCTCCCCTCCACCCCTCCACCCACTGCCTGTATTCGAGACAGGCTATTTTCGAGGCCAATAAGGAAAGCTCCTTAGTTCCTGAATTAGAAGTCTGAAATTGGCAGTCTTCACATGTGGGAAATCTATTAAGCAGTGAATAGGATAATTATTCCCAATGAGCATGTGTTCTGGATATGGGAATGCAGCCCAGTGCTCTATGAAAGCCACATTTACTCCCCAAACTCCCACACAACACCAAAAAATGTGGGAGTTTCCTACCTTAACATTATGAGTCTATTCTGATGGCAAATAAGTACTAAGGAATTACTAGGCATTGAAGCCTACAAATATTTTAATACTGTCCAAGTTTTCACTATAAATTTTTACTATATATATTTAGGTTACATTTCTATATAGTTGCCCCTCATTTTTAAAGAATACATATAAAAGGGGAAAATTAGTATTAAGATAGTGTTAAAAAAATAATAGTTTGCTGGATTTTTATTTCTCATTTCAAGTGGCAGAGTAATACTCCCTTTGCCAGTGGCAGAAAATAAACACTAAGAGATTACAGTAAGAAAGCCCCCATAAAACTATGGAAATGAGAACACAATCCAAAAAACTTGTTATGAAATAGTATAAGGATGAAATGTTATCAGGATATAAAAGTTGTTTATTGAGTCAATGTCAGAAAGCATATCAGGTGTATAGTTCATTATAACCATGATACCTAAATTTTAAAAGTAGATGTGGACATTCCAAAACTACTGTCAGATATTGGCAATATTAGTGGCATGTAAATTAGACTAGACAGCATGGACTTAATCGTACACATTTGGACTATGCTTCGAGAACTTCTTTTTTTTTTTTTTTTTTTTTGGTTTTTGGGCTACACCCAGCGGTGCTCAGGGGTTACTCCTGGCTGTCTGCTCAGAAATAGCTCCTGGCAGGCACGGGGGACCATATGGGACACCGGGATTCGAACCAACCACCTTTGGTCCCGGATCGGCTGCTTGCAAGGCAAACGCCGCTGTGCTATCTCTCTGGGCCCTTGAGAACTTCTTGTTCATTGTTGTGTCCCAGAGGCATGATGCAATATTAGTGCTTAAAACTACTTCTGAATAAACTGGATAATAAACTGAATAAATTTGGAATTATTATCAAGAGCTTAAGATCTCCCCATAGCCCCTTTAAACTCCTTATTTTCCTCATACTAGGAATATTTCTATAGGGTTTTGAGGGTGTTTGGGGGAACACTTGATGCTCAGGATAATTCTGGCTCTGTGCTCAGAGATCACTGCAGGTGGGATTCAGAAGACCATATGCAGTGCTGGAGGCTAAAAACAGTGTCAGCCACATGTAAGGCAAATACTGAAACCCCTGTACTATCTCCTTAGTTCCTAGAAACTTACTGTAAATGAATTTTCAGAGACAGAAAATACCCAAGGGTGTCTGCTGCTGTATGATTTCTAATAGCACAAAATCTGAATCTTTAATAAAAGAGTAAAACACTGTATTTTTCATATCAGAGACAAACTTTCGGGCTGGAGTGGTAACACAATGTTAGGGAGTTGCCTTGTATGCAACAGACCCAGGATGAATGCAGGTTCGATTCCCAGCATCCCATACGATCCCCTGAGTCAGGAGTAATTTCTGAGCACAGAACCAGGAGTTGAGCATCACTGGGTGTGGCCCAAAAAGACAAACAAACAAACAAAAGACACACTTTTCCCTCCGAAAAGATGGGAGGAAATGTATGTGCATCTTATGGACTGAATGCCGCCTAGAGCTGAAGCCTGAGTGCAGGGGAGGAGAGCATAACCACTTGACATCTGCAGTGTTACAGACCTTTTATTGTGCATACATACCACATAGTACTAGCAATCAGGTTAATGCACTTCCATCTTCTAACATAGAGCTTTTTTTTAAGACTATTTGATAGCTGCTGCGACTTTATTTTATATTAACAAAAAAGTATTTTAAAATGTTCTTTTATTTTCTGATGTAAAAAAGAGGTAAATGTGTTTAACCAGCTGTGGACCGGTGTATAGTAAATATACTTCGGCCTCACAGACTGGTTATTCCCAGCTGCAGTCTCCTGACAGCATCTCACATTGTGTTTATTAAATATTTTAGTACACCGTTCACTTTACAATATTTTTCTTGTTTCCCCAACTAAAATCTATGTGCATCTTATAGAGCGAAAAATACAATATGATGTACAATGTAATTTAGTACTAGGCTGTTTATTTAAAGTGCTGAAGGTGGGAATTTTTTACTTTGATACACATATTACATAAGAAATACACATAATATAAGTAGATTCCTACTATAAACATAAATATATTTTATCATTGGAAAAAGACAAAGAAAATACATCAAAATATTTCAAATAGGTGCTATGTTTTGCTAATAGAATGTATAAGCTTATATATAAGCTTATCAAAAACAAACTATACTTAACATAAGATAAATGAACTTTGTTAATAATCAGCATGCTTTTTTACCTGCACATAATAACCTAATAAATAATAATAATAATAATAACCAATAACCTAATAAAAACATTTGGTATTTAGTCTTATAAGTAAAAAGTGGGATATTCATAAGAAAGAGAAAAATATGTGAATACACACCAAAAGCAATTCCACCAAAATGAGCACATATTTAAAAATAGTTGTGCAAATAGAACAGTGGTCTTCAAACTATGGCCCACGGGCCACATATTGTATTTGTATTGTTTTGTTTCTTCATTGCAAAATAAGATATATGCAGTGTGCATAAGAATTCGTTCATAAGTTTTGTTTTTACTATAGTCAGACCCTCCAATGGTCTGAGGGACAGTGAACTGGCCCCCTGTTTAAAAAGTTTGAAGACCCCTGAAATAGAATATCTCATTGGAAAGAAAATATTAGACATTTTGTTTGAAATATATTAGCAATCATATTTAGAGTGATAAGTTTACAAAAATACTTTAAATTCTTTTAAAATAACAAATGTGGCTTGGTAGTTTCCAAATTCTGCTTTCTAAAAATAGAATTCTGATACCAATTCTTATCAAGGGAGTGGAACTTTTCCTCTTCAACAATTTTCTGTTATTGCAACCTAAAGTCGGTGACTATATCAGAATTCTGGGGCCAGTCCTAACAGGAAATCGACCTGCAATCCCATAATCCAAGTCTGCCTTGTATATGATTTGTTATCATCGTGGGTGCAAGATGTTAATTAGCATGGACTTCATATGAGTTTAACTCCAATATTCTAGAACCTATTTGTTGTTGTTGTTGTTGCTGATGTTCAGTAAAACCAGCTAAATAAGGCCCTCAGACATGATACAGTAGATAGCACATGGTGTAAACAGGTTCAGTCCCTAACACCTTGTAGAAAAGGAGTGATCTCCGAGCACAGAGGCAGAAGTAAGTGCTGAGCACTGCTAGGTGTGACCCAAATCAAAAAACAAAATGAAGCTATACATATTTTTATAAAATAAAAAATTTCTGTCCTCATACAACCAATGTGACTGCTTTTAAAAGCCAGAGTGTGAGAGTACAGCGGGTAGGGCTGAGGTTCTATCCCCAATATCACATATGGTCCCTTGAGCCCATCAGTAGTGATCCCTGAGTTCAGAGCCAGGGATAATTCCTGAGTACTTCTGGTGTAACCAACAAAAGTGGGAAAAGGAGGGGAAGCTGAAGGAGGATTCAGTATTGTGTCTTAGTGGGCTGAAAGCTATGAAGCCAGAAGAACTTAAATTCAACTTAAGAAATAAAACTGGGACAAACACTGGCAGCCTTAGAAAGTGAGTATGTATATATTTAAATTATTATTCTAGGAAACTCACAGAGGGATAAGATTATTTTGTTTAAAGCCTAAATTTTAATCATACGCTCAGGTATGATTTAGCTGAGATAAGAATGAAGTTTAATTCAAACTCAAAAATTTTATATATTTTATTGAAACACCTTGATTATATACATGATTGTGTTTGGGTTTCAGTCATGTAAAGAACACCACCCATCACCAATGCAACATTCCCATCACCAATGTCCCAGATCTCCCTCCTCCCCACCCAAACCCTGCCTGTACTCTAGACAGGGTATCTATAACCCTCATATGTTATCATTATTAGGATAGTTCAAAACATAGTTACTTATCTAACTAAACTCATCCCTGTTTCTGGTGAACTTCATGAGGTGAGCTGTAACTTCCAGCCCTTCTCTCTTTTGTGTCTGAAAATTATTATTGCAAGAATGTCTTTCATTTTTCTTAAAACCCATAGATGAGTGAGAACATTCTACACTTTTTCTCTCTCTCTGACTTATTTCACTCAGCATAATAGATTCCATGTACATCCATGTATAGGAAAATTTCATGACTTCATCTCCCCTGACAGCTGCATAATATTCCATTGTGTATATGTACCACAGTTTCTTTAGCCATTCGTCTATTAAAGGGCATCTTGGCTGTTTCCAGACTCTTGCTATGGTAAATAGTGCTGCAATGAATATAGGTGTAAGGAAGGGATTTTAGTATTGTATTTTTGTGTTCCTAGAGTATATTCCTAGGAGTGGCATAGCTGGATCGTATGAGAGCTCGATTTCCAGTTTTTGGAGGAATCTCCATATCGCTTTCCATAAAGGTTGAACTAGATGGCATTCCCACCAGCAGTGGATAAGAGTTCCTTTCTCTCCACATCCCCACCAACACTGCTTGTTCTCATTCTTTGTGATGTGTGCCAATCTCTGGGGTGTGAGGTGGTACCTCATAGTTGTTTTGATTTGCATCTCCCTGATGATTAGTGATGTGGAACATTTTTTCATGTGTCTTTTGGCCATTTGTATTTCTTCTTTGTCAAAGTGTCTGTCCATTTCTTCTCCCCATTTTTTGATGGGATTAGATGTTTTTTTCTTGTAAAGTTCTGTCAGTGCCTTGTATATTTTGGAGATTAGCCCCTTATCTGATGGGTATTGGGGGAATAGTTTCTCCCACTCAGTGGGTGGCTCTTGTATCCTGGGCGCTATTTCCTTTGAGGAGCAGAAGCTTCTCAGCTTTATATATTCCCATCTGTTAATCTCTGCTTTCACTTGCTTGAAGAGTATAGTTTCCTCCTCGAAGATGCCTGTAGTCTCAATGTCCTGGAGTGTTTTGCCTATGTGTTGTTCTATATATCTTACGGTTTTGGGTCTGATATCGAGGTATTTCATCCATTTGGATTTTACCTTCATACATGATGTTAACTGGGGGTCTAAGTTCGATTTTTTTGCAAGTGGCTAGCCAGTTGTGTCAACACCAATTGTTGAAGAGGCTTTCTTTACTCCATTTAGGAATTCTTACTCCTTTATCAAAAATTAAGTGATTGTATGTCTGGGGAACATTCTCTGAGTATTCAAGCCTATTCCACTGATCTGAGGATTTGTCTTTTTTCCAGTACCATACTATTTTGATAACTATTGCTTTGTAGTAAAGTTTAAAGTTAAGGAAAGTAATTCCTCCCATATTCTTTTTCCCAATGATTGCTTTAGCTATTCTAGGGTGTTTATTATTCCAAATGAATTTCAAAAGTGCCTGATCCACTTCTTTGAAGAATGTCACAAGTATCTTTAGAGGGAATCGCATTAAATCTGTACAATGCTTTGGGGAGTATTGCCATTTTGATGTATTTGCCAATCCATCAGCAGAGTATGTATTTCCATTTCTGCATGTCCTCTCATTTCCTGGAGCAGACTTTTATAGTTTTCTTTGTATAGGTCCTTCATATTTTTAGTCAAGTTGATTCCAAGATGTTTGAGTTTGTGTGGGCACTATTGTGAATGGGGTTGTTTTCTTTTCTTTTTTTTTTCTTTTTTTTTTTTTTTTTTTTTTTTGGTTTTTGAGCCACACCCAGAGGTGCTCAGGGGTCACTCCTGGCTGTCTGCTCAGAAATAGCTCCTGGCAGGCACGGGGGACCCTATGGGACACCAGGATTCGAACCAACCACCTTTGGTCCTGGATCGGCTGCTTGCAAGGCAAGCGCCACTGTGCTATCTTTCCGGGCACGGGGTTGTTTTCTTAATGTCTATTTCTGCCTTATTACTTTGGTGTATAAAAAGTCCATTGATTTTTGTGTGTTAATTATGTAGTCTGTCACCTTGCTATATGAGTCCATTGTTTCTAGAAGCTTTTTCAGAGAGTCTTTAGGGTTTTCTAAGTAGAGTATCATGTCATCTGCGAACAGCGAGAGCTTGACTTCTTTCTTTCCTATCTGGATTGCCTTGATATCTTTTACTTTCCTAATCACTATAGCGAGTACTTCCAGTGCTTTGTTGAATAGGAGTGGTGAGAGAGGACAGCCTTGTCTTGTGCCAGAATTTAGAGGGAAGGCTCTTAGTTTTTCTCCATTGAGGATAATATTTGCCACTGGCTTGTGGTAGATGGCCTTAACTATACTGAGAAAGGTTCCTTCCATTCCCTTCTTGCTGAAAGTTTTGATCAAGAATGGGTGTTGGACCTTATCAAATGCTTTCTCTGCATCTATTGATATGATCATGTGATTTTTATTTTTCTTGTTGTTGATGTTGTGTATTATGTTGATAGATTTAAGGAGGTTAAACCATCCTTGCATTCCTGGGATGAAACCTACTTAATTGTAGTGGATGATCTTCTTAATGAGGCATTGAATCCTATTTTCCAGGATTTTGTTGAGGATCTTTGCATCTGCATTCAGCAGAGATATTGATCTGTAATTTTTTTCATAGCATCTTTGTCTAGTTTAGGTATCGTTGTGATGTTGGCTTCATGAAAGCTATTTGAAAGTGTTCCCCCTTTTTTTTTCATAAAAGAGTCTTGCCAGGATTGGTAGTAGTTCCTCTTGGAAAGTTTGAAAGAATTCATTAGTGAATCCATCTGGGCCTGGGCTTTTGTGTTTGGGCAGACATTGGATTACCGTTTTAATTTCATCAATAGTGATGGGAGTGTTTAGATATGCTACATCCTCTTCATTGAACCATGGAAGACTATAAGAATCCAAGAATTTATCCATTTCTTCCAGGTTCTCGTTTATAGTGGCATAGTTTCTCAAAGTAGTTTCTGATTATCCTTTGGATCTCTATCATATCAGTAGTGATCTCTTCTTTTTCATTCCTAATATGAGTTATCAAGTTTCTCTCTCTCTCTTTCTTTGTTAGTTTTGCCAGTGGTCTATCAATCTTGTTTATTTTTTCAAAGAACCAACTTCTGCTTTCGTTGATCTTTCGGATTGTTTTTTGGGTTTCCACTTCATTAATTTCTGCTCTCAGCTTTGCTATTTCCTTCTGTTTTTGGTTCCTTTTGTTGAGCACTTTCTACTTCTATGAGCTGCGTCATTAAGCTATTCAGGTAGGCCCCTTCTCCTTCCTGATGTGTGCTTGCAAAGCTATAAATTTTCCTCTCAGTACTGCTTTTGCTGTGTCCCATAAGTTCTGATAGTTTGTGTCTTTATTATCATTTGTTTCCAGGAAAGTTTTAATTTCCTCTTTGATTTCATCTCGGACCCACTGGTTATTCAGTATTAGGCTGTTTAACTTCCAGGTATTAAATTTTTTCTGTGTCCCTTTGGAATTCACATATAATTTCAGAGCGTTGTGGTCAGCGAAGGTAGCCTACAAAATTTCTATCTTCTTGATATTATGGAGGTATGTTTTATGTGTCAGCATGTAGTCTATCCTGGAGAATGTCCCATTACACTAGAGAAGAATGTGTATCCAGGTTTTGGGGGTGGAGTGTCCTATATATATATATATATATATATATATACATATATATATATATATGTATATATATATATATATATATATATCTACTCAGCCTCTTTCTTCCATTTCTCTTTTCAGGTCTAGCATATTCTTGTTGGGTTTCAGTCTGGTTGACCTATCAAGTGTTGACAATGCCGTGTTGAGGTCTTCCACACTTATTGTGTTGTTATTCATGTTATTTTTCAAATTTGTCAACAATTTTATTAAATATTTTGCTGGCCCTTCATTTGGTGCATATATGTTTAGGAGAGTGATTTCTTCCTGCTTGTATGTTTCCCTTGATTAATACAAAATGTCCATCTTTGTCCCTTATAACTTTCCTGAGTATAAAGTTTGCATCATCTGATATTAGTATGGCCACTCCAGCTTCTTTATGGGTGTTGTTTGCTTGGGTGATTTTCCTCCAGCCTTTTATTTTGAGTCTATGTTTGTTCTGACTATTCAGATGTGTTTCTTTTAGGCAGCAGAATATTGGATTAAGTTTTTTTTTTATCTATTTAGCCACTGAATGTCTCTTAACTGGTATATTTAGTCCATTGACATTGAGAGAAAGAATTGTCCTGGGATTTAGTGCCATCTTTCTATCGAAGTTTGGTGTGTCTGTTGGTCAGTCTTGTCTTAAAGTATGTCTTTCAGTTTTTCTTTTAAGACTGATTTTGAATCTGTAAAGTTTCTGAGCTGTTGTTTGTCTGTGAAGCCATGTATTCTTCCTTTAAACCTGAAAGTGAGTTTTGCTTGTTGCAGTATTCTAGGCAAAGCATTTATTTCATTGAGTTTTGTCACTATGTCCCACCACTGCCTTCTGGCCTTGAGTGTTTCTGGTTACAGGTCTGCGGTAAAACTCAAGGATGTTCCCTTGAATGTAATTTCTCTTTTTGATCTTGATGCTTTCAGAATTCTCTATCTGTGAGATTCGTCGTTGTGACTAGGATGTGTCTTGGGGTATTTTTTCTGGGGTCCCTTTTGGTTGGTACTTTTGGGGCATGCAGGATTTGATCGCATATATTCTTTAGCTCTGGAAGTTTGTCTCTAATGATGTTCTTAAACGTTGATTCTTCCTGGAAATTTTCTTCCTGGGTCTCTGGGACTCCAATGATTCCTAAGTTGTTTCTGTTGAGCTTATCATAGACTTCTATCTTCATCTGTTCCCATTCTTTGACTAATTTTTCCATTGTTTGTTCATTTGCTTTAAGTTTTTTTTTCCATTCTCTCCCGCTGTATGGAGTTGTTATTTATCTCATCTTCCACAACACCAATTCTATTCTCAGCTTCTGTTAGCCTGTTGGAGATCATATTCATTTTGCCATTAAATTCATTTACTTAGTTTTTCAGGCCTGTTATTTGACCTGTTATTTCAGTTTGGAGTTTTGTAATTTCTGTCTTTATATTTTCTTGGTTCTTATTAGTGTTCTGTTCAACTCAATCCATGATTTCTTTGAGTTCTTTGAGCATCTTCCATATTTCTTGTCTAAACTCCTTATCTGAGAGATTGATTAGTTGGTTGGCCGTTTTCTGGTAATCAGAATTGTCCTCTTCATTTTCTATGTCTGATGCTGGCCTGCATTGTTTCCCCATTGTCACAGTTGTATTGGGGTTTTTTCCTATGTTTTGTGGTGGTATTCATTGGCTAAATGATGTACATGGCCACGCTCCGCCCTTACTGGGTGGGTCAACTTGCCTTCAAGGAAGGGGAGCCCTCCATGGATAAAGCCTCACACAGGATCAAATCTTAGGCATGAGCACACAGCAGAGAAGACAGTCCGGGGAGAGATGCTGGGCTTCAGTGATCCAGCTCAGTTCTTAGTGTGATTTTTTCTTCTTGTTGCAGTGGCGTTCTTTCCTTAGAAAGAGCACACAGCCACACAGCGAAGCTGAGCTAAGTGCTCTTCTGGAGCCTCTGGGAGAGCGAATTTTCTGGGCCCTTTTCAGCCCACACCCAAGAGGTTTAGGAGACAGGACAGGAGACAAACACACACAGGCAGCACTCACAGTTTTTCACAGTCGGGCTCCACTGGGCTGGCTTAGATTTTCCCAGCCTGACATCACAAACAGAGGATTTACCTTCTGTGAAGTACTGCTTATAGCCAGTTTTCACTTTAGGAAGCAGACCCTTAACCTTCCGACCCTTGAATGAGTCTCTGGGAGAGCGAATTTTCTGGGCCCTTTTTGGCCCACTCCCAAGAGGTTTAGGAGACTGGACAGGAGACAAACACACAGGCAGCACTCACAGGTTCTCACAGTCGGGCCCCACTGGGCCGGCATAGATTTTCCCAGCCTGACGTCACAAACGGGGGACCTGCCTCTGTGAAGTATTGCTTATAGCCAGTTTTCACTTTAGGAAGCAGTCCTTTGGTGTTCCGGCCCCTTGAATGAGCCTCTGGGAGAGCAAATTTTCTGGGTCTTTTTCGGCCCACTCCCAAGGGGCTTAGGAGACAGGACAGGAGACAAACACACACAGGCAGCACTCACAGTTTCTCTCCAACTCAAAATTACCAAGTGCTGCTATAAGTGGCCCTTAAAAAATAATAGTTGTGCTATCGATCTGGGAGATGTCATCAAGATAACCTAACAAAATAGGAAATTTTGTTATCATATGCCAAAAAAGATATCTACCAACAAGAATATTTATGCTAAAGCATTTTAAGAATTAGTCTGTGCTAAAAAATATTTACCATTAAAGGAGAAAACAATTTCATCACTGTGCTGGTTGTATAGTTCACCCCTCATCATAAATACACATCTTAATATCAATATTTGAAACAAGAGCAAAATGCCAAGGACATTACTGGTAATATACCTTCATCATTTCCAAATCTCAACCATGTAGCATTAATACGAATGTTTTAAGTCAGATGTTTACACAATAGTCATCTAAAACACTTGAGCAAACTTCTATAGTAACTGATTAACTCCCATCAATAAAGTGTAGCTCTTCAAACAGGAATGGGAAAATATTAAGACTAAAACCCAGGGCTGGGGTATGGATAGTGGTAGAGCACATACCTTAAAAGTGTGAGGCTCTACATTTGCTCCCTAATACTGCATTTTCCCAATCTCAGGACCTTTGAATGTAACACTGGTGTCCCTCAAGTACCTCCATGCTTTCGCAATAAAAATAACAAAAGGTTGAATAAATAGTTCAACATATTGGAACACATGATTTGCACGCAGGAGACACTGGTTCAATTTCCAGCATCATATATGGTCCTCTTGCATTGTGAGGAATGATCACTAAACACCAAGCCAGAAGTGTCCCTGGGCACTACCAGGCATGATACAAAATAATATAACCAATATTAATAATAATGATGAATTATGTTTATTCATAATAATGAAAGCCCAGTCCTAGATATTGTGAAGATCTTGAAGTACAAAAATGTAATTTTAGTATAAAAGGAAATTATTCTCTAGACAAAACTTAATAAATACCTGACAGTCACTATCCCAAAGAGAAAAGCAGGTCGAGTGATAACACTGCAGGGAGGGTGTTTGCCATGCACAACAACCCATATAGTCCCCCAAGCTTGCCAGAAGTGATTTCTGAGCACAGAATCAGGAGTAACCCCTGAACACTGCTGGATGTGGCCCAAAAACAAACAACAAAACAAAGAAAAACATGTTTGCAAAGGTATATGATAAATGTAAAGAGATCAGAACCATCCCACTTGCTTAGGGATTCTTACCCTATAGACAACTTGACAGTTTCAGTGACAGGAACTATAGACCACTCCTTCCCCCACCTTTTTTTTATTGACATAGTATCAATATTTTAGTTGACCACGGGGCCAATTAGGTCGTCTCATTTTCTAACCCTACTTTCAAATGTTAAGTCTAGTCAGAAAACTAAGTTTTGTAATTACATATGCTCCGGGCATGTATAATGTTCAAACAATGGAGCACCGTCAAGCAACGGCAGCCACCTTCCACAATGAGACTGGAAAGCAAGAATCCTCAAGGCACTCTGAGAGACCTTCAGTCCTTGGTAGCTGGGTTTAGTAAGCCTAACATCTGCTACCTAGAGAGAAGAAATAAACTTCCAACTTGTCTACCTCATCACTATTTAGTTCCTCTACAAATAGTGACAAATACTTAACCCAAATAATACAGCATTTGCCTAGTGCTGACCACCTACCAGATACTACGTTCACAACAGTACTTTATTACTATAAAAAAATAATTATCATTAATACTACCTCCAGAAAAACAGGATCTATGAAGAAGAGGTTATTTTCAAGAAGTTATTTGGCCATCAAGATTTGAACACATGCCTGTTTGGTGCTGATATCCAGGCTAAAAGCTGCTACTCTCAGAGCCTTAATTCCATTGGTCTGGTATGGAGTACAAAAATAATCTCCTGCAAGTCTTCTAAGAGAAAATACTGGACTGGCATATCTTTAATACTATGCAGAAAAAGCTTATTTGAATATGTACTGATATTCAATATATATTATAACATACTAATGAGGAAAATAATATATAGCCATATAGAATAAAATATTGCCAGCCCAGCATAACACAAGACAAGATAGGTAAGTCTTTGGTTTTCAGTCTTTGGTTTTATTATTTTTGGTGGACTGTTTGTTTGCTGCAGGAGGAAATCATTTTTTATTTTAATCTCTATATTTTATTTTTCTTTAATGTTTGGAATTTTTATAACAAACACATAGCATTTTTACTATCTGGAAAGGTGACAACAATTTCTTAAAACATGTTACAGAAATGTTCCTGTTTTATATTTTATCATGTAAGAATATATAATCATTATGTTATGGTGGAAAAAAGTGTCAATGTGCTAAAACATGTGATTATGTGAACAAAACTATCAAAATCACTAATTCTGCTTTTGAAGAATCTATTTCAACCTTGTTATTCCAATATGGATTCACAGCCACTTTTAACACAGAATACCAATATAACGCTGTAAGTGAAAAATGATGTAGAGTAAGAAAAATAAAGGTAAAAGAAATGAAAATGAAAATGCTTCCAGATGTGTGCTCAGTGTACAAACTCTCCAGGCTCAAGTCCTACGGCTTTGCTAGAGACAGACTGAAAAGCTGGTTCCCAGCTCCCAGGCAGCCAGCACAAGCCCAGGTGTTGCCGAGACAAACTATGGTTTCTGAAGGAAGCAAGCACACTGATTTCTGCACCAGATCCCATTGCCAAGTGTTCTCCACTGAGGTCACAGACAGAAAACTGCTTTTTCACACAAGATATTGCATCTATGAACACAAATTGGGTTTTTTAATTCTGTGACCCAGTCTCAAGCCTGAAAGTTTATTAACTGTAAGGTCCAAAATTCAGATCACTTGAAGCTAAAAGATCTAATATTCTACAGCCACTCCAATAAAGAGTTTCAATGCAGTTAATTAGCTGCTACCTTGTTTTCAACCATCCTCTATTTTATATAAATGATACACTGTCATTTGTTTCCCATAATTTACTGTCCTTACAGATGCCGATATCTTAAATATTAGCGACCCATTTTTATATATGCAGCACTAAAATCATTATGGCCTGACATTTTTATAAGCTTATAAAACACATTTTGTCCCAAATGTTTTCATTAGCAGAAATGTGGCCTGCTGAAAACCAAAACCTACATATTTTACTTTGGAGGGGAAAGGCAGCTGGAAATTTGAAACTCCACTCATTTGCCTTTAACACTGCTCGAGAACCAAAACCTTTAATATAAATTCGACATCTCCTACTGGTTTGCTCAAAGTTTCTGAGACTGTTTTCGCAGAAAGCAGCGAGCTCTGCTGGGGCCACAGCCCAGGTTATTTTTACTGCTCCCTG
The DNA here is from genome assembly GCF_024139225.1 of Suncus etruscus. Lineage (NCBI taxonomy): Eukaryota > Metazoa > Chordata > Mammalia > Eulipotyphla > Soricidae > Suncus > Suncus etruscus. Next base: position 3,020,554 of record NC_064859.1, read on the forward strand.
GGGGTGCAGTGACTGGGTGGTCATGCGAGGGGATGCATCCCACACTAACACTGACTTCTCAGGATCCTCTACACCACTGAGCTCAAGACTCTTGAATACAGAAATGAATTCTGTGGAATTTTGCCTTTAGGGAGGCAAGCAAATTATGTTAACCGCACGCAAAATCTCTGGTTTATTTCCTTTACATTCCCTAAAATTGCAATTTAAAATAAGATCTGAGAGAATAAAATCTTACAAGACATTATTGGTTTTTTTTCTTTTCTTGCTGTACCAAAGTAAAAAGTTTGTGAAAATAATGAATGACATTGAATTTTGAACATGCAAATCACAGATGTGTTTATGTTGAAATGTTTATTCCTTAAAATGCAATTTATCACCACATTCTCTTGCTATAAATTAAAATGCTAAGCCCAAATGAGTAGAAGAGATGCTCAGAAGTGACTCAAATAAATAAACACTCATGGTCTAAAATAGAAAGAAAATGAAACAAAAGATGAGGTGCTAGAGAAGGGGAGAAGTAATGTACACTGGCAAAAGAGCTATGCTTGGTTTTTGAGTGGCTAGAGAACAGTTCAGTAGAATGTAATGGAGACAATTAACAATGCAGACCACCAACTGATTTCTAACATACTGACCAAATCTAAGTCTATATGCTCTCTGCCAAATGAACTTTCATTTGCTATTTCCATTTGTAATTCCAAACCTTGACATGAACCATGACCACGTGGAGTTTATCATAGGAATGCAAAACTAGTTCAATATACAAAACCCAACCAAAGTAACCTGTCATATTAGCAGCCTAAAAGGAAGAGGGTGATACCAGTTGAGGCAGAAAAATATCAAAGTAAATACAACAACTATTTGTGACATAAACTCTCAACAAAACAGGAATGGAAAGGAATTCTTCAGCCTGAAAAAGCCCCCTTCACTTTACATTGCATTGTTACAATGACAGGGTCATGCAAACTTGGTTGCAGTTCTTGCATACTTTTAGTTGAGGTGCTTGCTTGCTGGAGGTTATATACTTTAGTTGTGTGCATACTTTGGCTGCAGTGATCCAGAGATTGTGTTTATTCTGTATGTTTATTCATACAAAGGTCCATGCAGCCAGGATCTCACTATGCATATGGGACAGTGTTGGGGATTGAATTCAGGGGCTCATGACTTCAAGGTAAATATACTATTAGTGAATTATTACTGTTCTCCCTCAATATCAGAGTTAATAATGAAATACTGAATGCAGCTCTGTTCCTAATATCAGAAACGAAGCAAACATGTTCCTTCCTTAATCCTTCTATTCAACACTGTACTGAAGTTATACCCAGAGTAAAAAAATCATAAAGCAAAATATTACTATTAAGACAACAAGATAGAGTCCAGAGAATATACTCAGGAATTCAGGTAAAGAACTTCCAATAAAATTAAGTGATTTTAACAGATTCACAAGATAAAAAGTCAGCATACCAAAACCACTAATATTTATGTATTATTTTAAATATGTCTAAAATAAAACATCATTTTATTTATATTACTATGATTATAATAGTTGTAGGCCACACCAGGTAGTGCTCAATGACAATGCTTTACCAGAGGTTGAAGTTTATATCTAGAGAATGCAAAGATTGTATTCCAACTCTCTGTGTAATATTCCCAGTCTTACAGCAATTGGTGAGATGGGTATTCTGTTTGATACATAGGACCACAGTCCATAAATCATTGCTGAATGAATACAAAATACATGACATAGGGAGAGCCTATTCTTTGTCCTTACCCTACAGAAAAAACTATGAATTACTACCCCTAATCAAAATTTAAGTAAAGAAAAAAGGCTGAAAATCTATTTCATTTTTTAAAGATGTGGATCAGACACTCCTGAAATTGATTTAGAACAATAAATGCCCAATACTAACTAAAGCAACCCTGAGAAAAAAGAAGACGGGAGGCATCACTTTCCCCAACTTTAAATTGCAGTACAAAGTAATAATCATTAGAACAGCATGGTACTGGAATAAAGACAGATCCTCAGTCCACTGGAATAAACTTGAGTATTCAGAAAATGACCTCCAGACATACAATCAACTCATCTTTGATAAAGGCGCAAGAAATGCAAAATGGACCTCTATCTAACACCATGCACGAAGGTTAAATAAAAATGCATTAAAGACCTTTATATCAGACCCAAAACTATAAGGTATACAGAAGAAAATGTAGGCAAAACACTCCATGACATTGAAACAAAAGGCATCTTCAAAGAGCAAACACCACTGTCAAACAAGTGGAAGCTGAGATAAACAAATAGGACTGTATTAAGCTAAGAAGCTTCTGCACTTCATCTTTGTACAGAGGCCATGCTAATCTTCTCTATATTGTTCCAATTTTAGCATATGTGCTGCTGAAGAGAGCATGAAGTTTCTGCACTTCAAAGGAGATAGTGACTAGGCTACAAAGGCCACCCACAAAATGGGAGGAACTACTTGCCCAATTCTCATCAAATAAAAGGCTAATACCTAAGATATACAAGGTACTGACATACTTAAGAAGAAAAATAATCTAACCCCATCGAAAATGGGGAGAAGAAATGTGTAGATGGGCTGAATGGAGAGACCTTTCTTTGCCATCCCAGGCCATGCACCTGCAACTCCCTCCAACCAGCGGTCTGAGGGTTCAGGGCAGCAGCAAGGAAAAGACTCACAGCAGTCAGGTTGAAGGAGACATGGAATTTTATTCAAGGGACTAGGCACCATGTGTGGCTCCTATGCTTAAACCTTTTATGCTAAAAAAAGGGGGGGGGAGGGGAAACCTTTTATGCTGGCTTCATAGTCAGCTCTGCACTTCAACTTGTCTCTCATAACTCTTCATCCTGCCAGCCTTCCTTCTGCTCCTTACTGAATCTCTCAATCCTTCAATCTTTCCTTTACAACCCTGAGGCAATCCTTTTGTTTCCTTCCAAAGACCCGTCCAGATGGGCTTACCATCAGGTAAGATACATAGGAAGATGGAGGTGGGCGACAGAAATGAACAGACATTTCCTCAAAGAAGAAATACAGATGGCCAAAAGGCATGTAAAAATGTTCCACATTACTAATCATTAGGGAGATACAAATCAAAACAAAAGATACCATCTCATTGCCACAAGACTGGCACACATCACAAAGAACAAGAACTATCACTGCTGGCATGGATGTAGAAAGAAAGGAACTCGCATTTACTGCTAGTGGTGATGTTTAGTTCAGCCTTTATTGAAAACAATATGGAGAGTCCTCAAAAAACTGGACATTGCGCTCCACTATAATCCAGCAATGTCACTCCTAGTGATATACCCTAGGACCACAAAAACACAATACAACAATGCCCTCTGCGTGCCTATGTTCTAACAACACTATAATAACCAGAATCTGAAAGCAACCCAGATACCCGACAACAGGTGAGTGGCTAAAGAAATGTGGCACATCTATACAATGGAATACTATGCAGCTGTAAGAAAAAATGAAGTTACACAATTTTCTCATACATGCATGTACTTGGAGACAGAGTGAAATAAGTCAGAGGAGAGAGATAAGCATAAGCACAGAAACAGAACAGTCTCACTCATATATGGGATTTAAGAAAAATAAAGACAAAGAGTGGTAAGTACAGTTAGAGAAATAGCTACACTAACAGCTATCATGACAACAATAGAGAGAGAAATACAATGCCTGTCTTGAAGACAGGGATGGGGTGTGGGGCAGAAGGAAATGGTGGGACAATGGTGGTGGGAAAGTTGACTGGTGAAGTGGGGTGTGCATTTTATGGCTGAAATTCAATTCTGAACATGTTTGCGACCATGCTGTTTAAATAAAAAAATTATATTTTAAAAAATAAATAAAATTTGTTTATTAAATTCTCAATTGTCAGATCTACTCCTCATTCATTCCTGTCCAAAATATCATAGTTGACATATATTTCTGCTTCTTTAACCTTTGTGATACGTGATTGTGACGAATCTTATTTATCAGGACTCAGTGTCTCCTGCCCTCTTAAGCATTGGCTTCTTTAGCAGTGAGAAGGATGAAAATTCTTACTACAGTTGGAGTAGTTACTTCTACCCAAGTACCTCCCTATATACTCTGACCATTCAACCCTGCATGGCCAGATGTTATTATCCATTCTTGTAGATAAAGAAAGCGAGGCCCGAGAAAGTAAATAAACAACTTCTCTAAACTCACACACTAACAAGGGAAAAAGCAGGAACACAGTTGATTCAGCTCACACTTGGCTCAATACTGCTACTTATGGGGGCCCTCAAGCCCAGACACCAGTGCACATATTTCTGTCTATTTCTCAGCAACCACCGCTGACCTCAGCATGGGGCATGAACTAGGCACTTGACAAACTGTTGTGTTATCTGGGCTGCTTTTCACAGTCAGAGAGCACTCACAAGGAATGTTTTTAGCAAAACTCTGCACTGTTCCTTCATGTTTTACTTAATTCCACCATTAGAATGTCTGTGACCAAAAATTTAAACCCTATTCTTGCATATTAAGGACAAAACATTAGCACTTAATCAGTTGTTAAGATTCTTTGTGCAAATACTGTCCAACATGATCACCAAAATAACGCTTAATAAAATAAAAATTATCATGGGGGGTTTATTTTATATCCCAGTAAAGGTCCTTTATACAAACATTCCTCCTTCTTCTCCTCCTCCTTCTCTTCCCCTCTCACTGGCCCCAAAATACACAGAGTGAGAGAGAATCCAAGATTTCTTGTCATCAAGGAGAGAAAGTATACAAGAGGCCCTCAGGGATCCTGGTCCTTTTTAAGATATCTATCACTAACAGTTTGTTTTGGAAAAACCTCATGAGTTGACACAATTTCTGGGTTGAATTTAGCTTAAGTAAGGGCAGAGAAGCCCACTGCTTACAAATAGCCGTGCATATGCCTCTCTAAAGAGCAATATGCTCATGAAATGGGCCTCAACTGATTTTTTTTCCAAATTTTCCTTTTTCTTGAAATTTTTCTCCCACACCATTCTATCAAAGAGAACAAAGAAATCCTGAAAGAACCAGAAAAGCATTTGATGAAATTTCCCTGTAACTGACCATTATCCTGACAATGGGAAAGCAAACCTCACTGCATCTTCCAGACAATGAACATCTGTCCAGCTATCATAGGAAAGAACCCATAGGAAGAATGGGAGTGATCCCTAAACTATGAGTTCTCATGTAAAACAACAAGTCTGTGTGAATATAAATATAATTTTATAATAGTAGTCACCCCCCAAAAAAAAAAGTTTTAAAAATCCAACAAACTAATTAACCTATTGTCAAACCATGGATTTGAATACAACCAAAAACTCAGAATTTGGTTGTACCAAAACAGAGGGAGGGAAGGAAGGAGAGAGAGAAAGAGAGAGAGAGAGAGAGAGAGAGAGAGAGAGAGAGAGAGAGAGAGAACAGGGCTGGAACAATAATACATGGGTTAAGCACTTGCTTGCATCTGTGTCAAACTGCTTTTTTTTTTTTTTTTCACTTTTTTCATCACACTGTTTTTCATCCCTGAAACTGCGGGATCCTCCAAGCAAAGAATTGGAATATAGCCTCTCAATAACTACCAGGTATGGTCCAAAAAATCTTGCCAAATTATAATAAACATTTTAGGATGTATGTTTCTGCTGTTGTGATATATAGTTCTGTGAGCCACCCATCACTGGCACCCAGTTTTTCTGGGAGAGCAAAGGAACTCCTGAATGACATGTTGGTGGTTCCTCCACCAATCCCTTTCATCTTTCACCTGGAAACCTGATTTCTTCCTTTCATACTTCCAGAAATAGCAGTTCTGAAAAAATTAAGAGCACTGTGCCTCACTTTCACAAATAAAATAAAATTTGATAAAGCAGTTTTAATAAAAAATTTCCCTATAAATTTCTACACAGAATTCTTTGGACTCACGAAATTATAATGATGAGTTAATATACTCTCTGCCTTTCTCTTTGTCAATGTATCACTTCAGTTTTATAATGTAGGCTTGAGAGAGTCTGAGAGATAGAATGGGGGTTTAGACACTTGCCTCGGACATGCCCAATCCTGATTCAGTACCATAGTGGGTCCCTTAAATGGTGCCAGGAGTCACCCCTGAGTACAAAGTGCATAGTAAGACCTAAGTACCACTGGGCATGGCCTAAATCCCTCACTGTGTCAGAACATAAAAACAATATAGAATTGAGACCATTTTATTTTCATTCTTTTTCTCATAAATACCTTCTAAATGTGAATAACAGGAATTCTTTCTTTTCCTCCCTGTAGGAGGAACTTTATGCAGAAGGCTGTGTCTAAATGAAAATAAATGGGGCCCCTAGTATGTGCACAATCCAGTTGCCAATGGCAAGTGTCTAGTCCTGCTTCCAGGAGAGAACGTGGAGTGTTATTTTTCATCTTAAATAACACGCTGCAATTTCAAAAGATTTCTTTAGGCAGCTCTAGACGTAGGCCTTGCAGCATTCACACAATTAATCAACAAAATTCCTGGGTTGGGCAGCATCACTCTATTTTAATAGAAAGTCTGCATGCTGGCATTGTGCTTGAGATTTTTATGATTTATTTCCTATTTCAAAAGCAGGACCAGGCTGCTATTTGTTTGTACTTATTTGAGAATAAAAACATCATCTTGGTTTCAGATGATGACAAGTAGGCTGGATCCTATATAAAATGTAAACAGATATGCATGGCCAGGGAGACAGTTCAGTGGGCTTAGGACACGCTTTACATGTGTTAGGCCTAGCTTCCATCTCTCAAACCTCATGGTTCCCCAACCGGCAGTAGGGAGTAAGCCCAGAATGCAGCACCAGAAGTAGGCTAGGAGCACCAATCAATCTTATCCTTGAAAATGTACAGCTTCTCCTTGGCAATGTCTCCTGGAGTTGTAACTCCTTGACCCACCTCACCTGTTTCTTGGTCTGCTGTTCAGACACTTCTGGCATTAGGACTCAGTGCCCTTTCTCAACTGCAATCCAACTTGGACAAAGGCATTGAGCTTGTCATCTCCATTCTTCATTCTTGACACACGACCTGACAGCGCAGATCACATGTCAGAGTGGATCCCTCCTTATGACATAATGTATCATCTTTGTTTGTTTGTTTGTTTTGTTTTGGGGCCACACCCAGTGATACTCAGGGGTTACTCCTAGTATGCGTTCAGAAATCGCTCCTGGCTTGGGGGACCATACGGGATGCCGGGGGACCCGACTGCAGTCCGTCCAGGCTAGTCGGGCAAGGCAGACACCTTACCACTTGTGTCACCACTCTGGCCTCTGTGTCATCTTCCCTAAAATGAACCCTCAGGCCTTGCATTATACCTGCCTATATGAGCATCTCCTATGCTAGGACCCATACATGTCAAGAAAGACCAGGTAATAATCTGCACACACACCAATTCTATCATGAAGTTTGTCAAATGCCAACTAGAAAATTACCTAAAATCTATAGGTACGTACCCTGGGTATGAATTTTGCCAAATGCCAACTAGGAAGTCACCTAAAACGTACTGACACCTTCCTCAGACCTGAGCAGTATGTCCAAATGGACTTATCTTTGGATGAGAGAACAAGGACAAAGATAAAGGGGAGGAGGTGTAGTCAAATTCCATCCCATGTCAGGGAGTAGACACATTTCACTGGGCTTGAGGAAAGCAAGTAATTTCTGTCCACTCATGTCGGCAAGTTTTACCCAAAGAAGAGAAATTCCAGCGTCAAAAAAGCTTCTTCCTCCTTGGAAATGGAGCTTCTTGCTAAGTCAGTGCAGCATAGAAGCTATGTGTTCTGCCTTGAGAACAGACCTATCCAGCATGGTTTCAGAGACACTCAACGGAGTTTCAGTCTGCCAAACTACTGTCTCCAAGTGTTTTCCTCCTCACAGATTTAGGGGAATCCAGCATGTCCAGCCAAACTAAGTGTCAATTAAATCCACACTGAATTAAGTAAGATGTCATCTCTGCCCCTACTCTGGAGGAGAAAGAACAATAAAGAAATAATCAAAATAGAGCCTTTCAGGATACACTAGGGAGAAGAATAGCAAATTCTCAGATAGCAGCTTAATGAGGCTTTGTGGATTTGCTCATGGCTGTTCAGAGTGATGGATTATCAGTGACATTGAGAGCAGTCTAAGAGTTGGGCTGGGGAAGACTATTAGGGACTTGGTCCCTCTTAAAATGAAGAGCCCTACATTCTCAGCCAAGTGTGGTTGGGAATTCCAGAAATTATCAGATCAATATAAGATTATTTATATTCTTGGAAAATCATCTTTGTAGCACTATAGAAATAGACTGGAGAGGTTGGCTGTAGAAGGCCCAGTTAATGTGGAGAGGCAGAGCAGAGGAATTTCAAAGAAACTGGGTGCCTGCTGGGAAGGGAGTGGAAAGAAGGGAAGCTATAAGGAGGGGTGAGAAGAGAGGAGGAGAAGAAAAGAGAAGGGGGAAAGCGTCTAGCCTTGGTCACCAGGTGGCAAAATTGCCCCTGCTCTGAGACCCAGCACAGCACAGCACTGAAAGGATGGCTTGGGGGAAATTGGAAAAAAGGCTTCCCTGGATGTCTGCAACCCCACTGAGGACTAGGGAGAAGTTCTCCCATCCTCTGGGCTAACAACATACCACTAAGCACAGCTCAACAAAAACCTTCCTGGTCCTAAGTAAACTGCATGTGACCCTCAAACTCTGCGTGAACCCACCAGGGCTGAAGCTTTCACTCAAGGGTTACACTCTAAGGAGTTTCTGGTCTCAACAAAGTAAGTTGTTTCCCACTCAAATCCATCACAGGGAAAGGAGAAATCCTGAAAGGTAAGAGGATAACTAGAAAAATGTAAGGAGAGCAGAGCCCCTCAAGGAGACAGGGGGCTGGCAGCACACAGGATTCCTATGCTCCATTCTGGAAAGAAATGATCTCTGAGCCTGCTCACATACTAATACAAGCTGTTCTCAAATGACAATCAGCAAAGGAGCTCTTGACAATTCTTTAAAGTGTTTAAAACCAGGCCAGGACTGAGTAACATAGTACAGGACAGCCTGGCATGCAACTGATACAGGTTCAATCCCCAGCACATCAGCTGGTCCTCCAAGCTTGCCAGGAGTGATCCCTGAGCACAGAGCCAGGAGTAAGTCCTAAGCACCACCAGATGCGGCCTCGAAAGAAAAACAAATTAAAATAAAGACCTTAAAATCCAATAATGCATATCTTAAAAGCATAATTGTCTTTCTAGAATTAAAATAGAGATTACTTCTCAAAGCATGGAAGTTAGATAGTTTCCTTGAGGGATGGAATGGGCTCACACCCAACAGTATTCCAGGCTGACTACGAGCTCGGTGTTCAAAGATCACTCCTGCCAGGTTGCAAAGTAATTCAGAGTGCCCTAGGTCAGGAGAGCCGAGGTCAGCCCAAGTGCAAGGCAAGTCCTTACCTGCTGTCTTATCTCTCTGGCAGGCTTATTCGGGTTTCTCTTTTCTTTTTTGTAAGTAAAATATTATAGAATGCTCACAAATGTCCTCTTTCTTGCTACAAAATTATTTTCTATGAAGCTGAGTAAAAATGAAAGAATATAACACTGCAGAGGGCTGCAGAGAAAGTGCAAGTGTGATCCCAGCATTCACTCTACGTGATCCCCAAAGCACCACCAGGAGTGGCCCTGATAGCAGTCGGAAATGAGAACTGAGCATTCCAAACATGCCTCTTCCCAAAAAAGAGATAAAGTAAATCATAATAAATACACAAAACATATAAAGAATGCTGACAGAAAAGGATAATTTCATGAGGAACTTTATAAGTCTGTGAAGATAAACTCCAGTTATCAAGCGGCATTAGTGGAGAGAAAGAGCTCTCAAAGGGAGAGATGTTCCTTCGAACACCTGTGCTACCAACCAGCCGCTGGCCCTCAGCCACCAAGACTAATTTACCCGAGCTGAGGGCCACTTCATCACTAGAGAGTTTGTGTGGAGAAGGCTTTGCAACTATGAACCAATTTTCACTAAAATATAACCACGACATTATTCCATATCCCACATGTGCCTAAGCATTAAACACCATTTCATATGAAGATTTTTGAACTACAGTCTGGGTGGAAGAAAATAGACAGCTCTTTAGAGGAAAGAAGAAAAAAGTGCACCTCCAACCCAGGGTCCCCAAGAAAGGGCTTAATCCCTTCACATAACACAGCAAAGCCTGTTATTCTATGAAAGAAAAGTACTAACCCCATCGTTTAAGGACTAGTTACAACTGATTAAAGTAAGGATACTTATGATTTAGTGAGTAAGAATATATGCTACAATATAATTAGTGACTGGGTATTGAAGCAGGATGGATTAGGCTGATTCATGGAATGCTATTATAAAGAAAACCCAGGGTTATAAAAAGGAAGAATGGTCTTGTGTTTATTGAGTCGCTAAGCTGCTTAGTGATCCTTTAATTGATCTGAATGGAAGTAAAAAGGGGAGTTGAGGCCCTTGTCAACTCATCGGCCTCCCTTCGGCCTGCTTGGCCCTGCAGCCCTAGAAGGGAATATGAGCAGAAGCTGGCTGGGTAGGGAGCCCCACACCCATTTCCCAGCTTAATTTATATGCTAATCAGCTGGCAGAGGGAGGGCACCTGCCACCAGCTAAGCCTTCCCAATAATATGGGACAGTGGCCAAGATAACAGTGCTGGAGTGCTGACTAAGACATTTCTTTTCTGGCCTTTCAAGCCTTAAAGTGTTATCCGTGTTATTACTAGCAGGGAATTTTTAACAGTCTTGCTCTGCCAGCCATTGTTTAATGTATGCTAAAAACAATAGCATTTCACACCACTAAATAAAACCCAAGCATTGTGACTTTCAACCAATTCCCTGGCAGAATGTTATGGTCTAGTACCTCCTGAAGAGTCAAGGATACAAGCTACCAAAAATGGTATACAAAGGATTTGAAATATATTCTCTGGGTATTCTTGCAGATATAGTAAATGAATGCAGCAGGTAACATGATCATGAGCTAATAAAAAGATTTGTCAGGGACTGGTGAGATACTACAGCAGATACGGTGCTTGCCTTGCAGACAGCCAAGCTGAGTTCGATCCCCAGCACCACATGTATGGGGCCAGAGAAGTGGCGCTAGAGGTAAAGTGTCCTAGCTTAGGATGGATCTTGGTTTGATCCCCCAGCGTCCCATATGGTCCCCCCAAGCCAAAAGTGATTTCTAAGTGCATAGGCAGGAATAACTCCTGAGCATCAATGGGTGTGGCCCTAAAAGAAAACAAAACAAAAAACATAACACACACACCCAGTACTACATATAGTTTCCCTGAGCCTCCTAGGACTGATCCCTGAGCACAAAGTAAGGAGTAAGCCTGAACATTGTAAGAAAATATGAAGGAAGGAAGGGAGGGAGGAAAGGTAAGAAAATAAATATCTGTCAGCCCACTTTGCTTTCCTGATTAAAATTAGCAACAAATCTTAGTTGGCACATCTCCTAGTCAGTGAACCGTAGCACAACACACAGAAAACATTACATTACGAGCGTGACAATGGGGAAACAATACAGGCCAACATCATGCATAGAGAATGAAGATGGCAGTTCTGATGACCCAAAAAGTGCCAACCACCTATTTAGCCTCTTAGATAAGGAGTTTAGAGAAAGAATATGTAAGATGTTCATAGAACTCAAAGAAAGCATGGATCAAGCTGAATAAGCCACAAATAAGAAAAGGTTGTGAAAACAGAAATGAGAAAACTCCAAACTAAAAAAGTTGGTAGGCAAAATGGAAATCTTGGTAAGAAAAAGATGAGTACATGAGTTGTTGGCCATCCATATCGAATTTTCCCCCACAAAATATCTATCAGAGTCTGATTTAAATATTGTAACAACCATTCAAGGTACATCTGTATTCTTACCTTTCTTGGTGGGTGGTAGGAGTGGGGGAAAATGATTGAATTCTATTATTTATATGTTGACTCTGCTAAATGTTAAAGAGTATGTATGTCACAAATAAAGAACACCAAAAGTTTTAACTTCTGATATCATCAATTAGGGAGTTGTTACCAAATCATGATGTTAGAGTACGTTAAAAGTTTTTCCAGGAAGGTCCCAGGTCTCAGGAGGTGCCAAGTGTGGGAAAGTCACCTAAGTTCCCAGTGTGGGTGTAATAAAAGAGGAGGGGATGGCTGCACAAGCAAATGATCATGGAGATACAAATTACAAGGAAAAGCACTTCGCACATCACAGAGCACTATGAAAACAAAGGGAGTGAGGATGTGTGGTGTATAATGCGGCCAAGTTTTCCATTTTCCGCTCTGATTCAGGGACTTGACTATGTAACTATCTTGGCCACAGAGGCCCTGTGATCTCATTCTGATAATCATGAGTTATCACTGGGAGTGCCCTAATCCAGTGTCAATAATGCACTTGAAGAATTAAGAAATTTGTCTAAGTATAGTTTAAAAAGCAGTGAAGTGTTACCAAATAAAACAGCAACTTTCAACAAATAAAAATTATATACACAACATTTGGCATGTCTTCATTCCAATTCTCTTTATGTTTTTCATATATGTGCAATGTTTGCATTACACTATGCTTGAATTACATTATGGCCCACTTTTCAAAGACTTGAAAAAATTTAGTCAACTAATCAGAGTTAAAAAGGATAGAGTAAAAAAATACTGGTTAAGCCCACAGGGAAGAAAAAAAATCATAAGAATTACATAATCTCTTTTTCTTAACTATTTATTCTCTGATAGAATTGTAACAGAGATGCAATACTGATAGAATTTATATTTTCTGAGCATAATGACTTGGAATCCAATGGTTCGAATCCCAGGATCCTAAATGGTCCCAAGTGCCTGCCAGGAGCAATTTCAAGCGCAGAGCCAGGAGTAACCCCTGAGCACCACCGGCTGTGACCCCAAAACAAAACAAACAAAAAAAGCAAAACTATTTCAAGAACTTACAATCTTCTATATTTTTATTTGTCACTGCTTATCTAAATCTTAGATCCAAAGATGAGATTAGCAATAGACTTCAAAGCTAATGGCATTTTATCAAGTATATAATTAAACGATGACTTTCTTGACTTGACTCACTCAAAACTTATTCTAGAAATGAAGCAGAGCTTAGACATAAAAGAAAAGAAATACTTTTAATGGATCATTAAAGAAACACAAAAACAAGTTGCAACAGTCAACATATTTCTCACAAAAACTCCACATGGTAAGTGAGAAAAACAGATTTGAAAAAAATTAATTTCAGAAAACATTAAGGAGAATAAGAATTTATAGACTTGGGATGTAAAGATAAGAGAGCAGGTAGGTAGCCTTGTATGGAACCAACCCAGATTCACTACCCAGGATTCCATATGGTTCCCCAAGCATCAGCAATCCTTTAGCAATGCCAGGTGAGGCAGAAAAAAATAATTTTAAAATTATTAAATCTAAACATATAAGACAAAGAGCATATGTTATAAATATATACATAATACATATATATGTATAGATATATACATATATACATTCAACATTAAACAAAAACATCTTTTTTTTCCAGTTTTATAATTTTTTATTATGAATTATGAGAACAAAAGATGCAAAGAAAGAGGATAAGGTAAAGTTACAGTGGAAGGACAATCACCCATAACATAATTATCAGAAGAAGTCCCCTTGCTGATATCTTAACTTTGAACTTTCACCAAAGAAAGTTAAGATAAATAAAACAGAATCCATGTGCAATTACTTTGTCCCTCAAGTCCCCAGATTGTAGCACATTATAATATTTCTTAACAGCACACAAGGCAATCTAAAGCCATCAAACTTACGTAACTCCTTAAACATTAGAGGCATAGTATTTTTTACATTTCCATGTACATGCATATTAGCTTAAGTTAACCTCAAATTTTAAGTGGGTGTGTTTTAAGGATTAGAGTCAAAGGAGCACAGTAAAAACGGTGTTAGAGTGGCAATTGTTGTTTGCATAGGCCCACCAAAATATGAGAGGCATGGAAAGGAATAGCCTTGGCCTAAATACAAAGAGATCCTACCCCTGAAGTTTCCTGGCATAAGACCAGCTCTAGGCCTCAGGAAAGTTATCGTTCGTTCCAAGACATTGTCCGTAGCGCCAACACACTTATCACACTGTCTCTGTTGTCGGTCTCATGTTTCTGTATTAAAGATTCTGGAATCTGCATGTCCTACATTGAAGTCATGATGTGGAGTGCCTTCTCGTTTCACCTCACCATGAAAGGGGAATGCAGGAAGCCCTGTCCTGTAAGCAGGTTGTTGTTGTTAAGTCTTCTCAGTGTTAAGGGAAGTCTCTTTTGAGCAGGACGATGTCTGAGCAGTGGTAGGGTCTTCCGTGGTAGAGGATTGCTTCCAGGTGATGTTATAGACAAACCTCACCATAAAGGGGCAATACAGCAAGCCCTGTCCAGTAAGCAGGTCATTGTTCTTGTTGTCTTCTCAGTGTTAAGGGATGTCTCTTTTGAGTAGATCGATGTCAGAGCAGCTGTAGGGTCGTCCCTGGTACAGGAATGCCTCCGGGTGATGTTATATACAACCTTGGATGTTTTGTAAATGTCTTCTGTAGATCAAGGGGTAAATGGAGAATGCCCATTCTTCTGAGGCCTGTGCCAGGTCTTTATGTCAATGTTCAGGGTGTAAGGTCTCATTGCACTACAAGATTTGTGTGTTCCCATTTCTATTAGATAAGAACTTATTAGTATGTATAGTATTTTCCCATGTTAGTGTGCCTACGCAAACAAGTAATAAAGCCACGTGGTGCTATCAGATATATGGGGGCATAAGAACATTTCCAACAAGACCCATGACTTGGTTCAAAACATAAGTATTAAACTGAGGGATTCTTTCACACCAAATTCCATATTGAGCAGTTCACAAAGAGAAGATAAAAAACATGGGGGGGGGGATCATCACTGTATAAGAAAGTATTTAGCAAAAGTTATAGCCGTCAAAGAAAACACCCATAAAATGTTGAAAAGATATGCATCATTTTTATGCCTTTTAAAATAGTTGGGTGGGTGTTAACTCTAGGGCACCACTTTGGTCTGTGAATTAGGACTCAATACTACTTAAGTTAGAAAGGGTAAAAAAGGAGTAATGATGATAGGAGATAAAGAAGTTAAAGAGAAATATGAACTTATGAAGGGGTATGCAAAAGGGCAGAGTACAAAATGGACATTCTGCATACATAAAAACATAATTCAATGATAGTGAGTACTATTAATGTTTCTTGTGAGAGTACTATTAATGTTTCTTGTGCCGCCCCCGCGCGATTTTGAGAATGTAGACTGGACAGAGATTACCAGTGCCAGCCAAACCTCCTCCTGTTAGACTCCCGGCTCCCAGGAAGGAGAGATCCTTCAAGAAGCTGGGAGACCAGAGGTTCAGAGCCCCACCCAGACCCTCCCTAAGGAGCCGCATGGATAGTGGGGGAAGGCCTAGGGTACCTTCAAGCTCCACCAAGGGACCCAACTCACCGGCTTGCCCAGGCGTGTGGCCCGGGGAAGCCCTGGAGATCTGGAGCAAGGCGGCAGAGGGGTGCTGGGGTTACCCAAGTCCCGCACCCCCCCTAGGCCTGGCCAAGCAGGCCTCCGGCATGGCGTGGGCTTGCCAAGCCTCCTCCTGCTAGACTCCCGGCTCCCAGGAAGGAGAGATCCTTCAAGAAGCTGGGAGACCAGAGGTTCAAAGCCCCACCCAGACCCTCCCTAAGGAGCCGCATGGATAGTGGGGGAAGGCCTAGGGTACCTTCAAGCTCCACCAAGGGACCCAACTCACCGGCTTGCCCAGGCGTGTGGCCCAGGAAAGCCCTGGAGATCTGGAGCAAGGCAGCAGAGGGGTGCTGGGGTTACCCAAGACCCGTACCCCCCCTAGGCCTGGCCAAGCAGGCCTCCGGCATGGCGTGGGCTTGCCAAGCCTCCTCCTGCTAGACTCCCCCAAAAACATCTTAACAAAATAATAAATGGAGACCTGCTGGGGTTGGGGCTAGAACACATCCTGAGCATGAGGAAAGCAAAGAGGTTCCATTCTGGCAAAGGGGGTTCCATTCCATTGTCCCCTAAGCACTGCTGGGTGTAACCCAAAGATGAAACAAAGTATGACTAAAAATAGAAGTAGCCAATTCACCAAAGAAAAATACAAATTGCAAATAAACATGAAAATATGTCCAACTCACCAGTAACAAAAATAAGGGAGGCAACAAAGTCATTTTTGTAGAGGGCTAACCCAGAAATGGTCAGGAATCACTCCTGGCTCTATATTTAAAAATCACTCCTAGAAGAGCTCAGAGAATCATGTATATGGTACGAGGGACTGAACTCAGGTTGAGTCAGCTGTGTAGGCCAGACAAATACCTTACACACTATACTATCTTTCTGACCTACAAAACCATTTTTTAAACTATACGATTGGCCATAAAAAATGTTTAATGGCATCACTATTGGTGTAGGTATAGCATCGTATAACACTGTTAGTGAAAGTATAAATTAAGCGTAAGTTTTGGAGGGCACGTTGGATAGCCAGCACTTTACACAAACATCTTGATTCAGCAATGAACTTAGGAATGCATCCTAAGAAAATATGTTAACAAGAGTTTGAAGGCAAAAAAATACCAAACATAAGAAAAAATGAACAGAGGGCTGGTTCAATAAACACCCTCAGACAGTAGCATATTATGAGATTCCTCTTATATAGTACACTATATATACTATAAAACATGATATAGGCTATGTAATATACTTCATTAATATATGAAGAACAGAACCTCATATAGGAGCATAAAATGATGAGATCTGTGTGTGTTTTATTGACTTAAATTTTTTCCATGAAGTTTAGCTCCATAAAAGAGAAAGCTACAAAATATACATAGAATGTGATCCAAATTTATAAGAAGACAAAGGGAGTGGGGAGAAAAGTTGCATGTGTGATGTTAGAAGGTGCAAGTTTGTGGGAAGATGTGAGCAAGAAGGAATTAATCAGGGAAAGGGTCAAAAAGTTAGCCATGCTTGTACAAATAATCACTTTTGAAGAAATAATATTATGTATGCTTTTACTCCTATCTTTTGGATTTTTAAAATTTATATAAATAAAGCCATGTTCACTATTTAAGATACATTTTAATAACATTTAAAAATCCAAATCAGGCCACATAATTAAATAGAAACCTTTCCAAAAATCCTTCTTTCTCTTCAGAATCCATCATCTATTATTTCTAGTTGAGTACAAAGGAATCCTCTACGTACATAAAAAATAAGTCTCTTATCTATACACATACACACACTGACACACACAAAGCTAGTTTGTATATCTACAGAGATCCTCTAAAATATTCTTTTATAAATTTTATGGCAGACATTTTAGTGGGAACAGAACGGAAAGGTGATCAGGCTGTTGTCACTGTTAAATAGTATATCTGATGCTAGCCAACCAACAATAAGCCTCCATGAGTAGCTAAGCAATCCTTGAGAAAAAGAATATGGGAGGTTTCACTTTCCTGACTTCAAACTGTACTGTAACATGGCAGTCATTAAAACCGCATGGTACTGGAATAGAGACAGACCCTCAGATCAACGGAATAGACTTGAAAAAGCCTCTTGAAGTGTAAAGAAAACTGGTCAGCTACATTTAAAAAAAAAGGAAACTCAGACCTCTTTTAATGGTATGCACAAAAGTCAAATCAAATAGATTAAAGAACTTGATATCAGATCTAAAATCATAATGTACAAAGAAAAATGTAGGCAGAACTCTATGACACTGAAGCTAAAAGCATCTTCTAGTATGAAAAACCACTGACTATGCAAGTAGCAAAGATTTAAAAAAAATGCGACTACATTAAACTAAGAAGCTTCTACACCCTAAAGGAAATGGTGACCAGGATTTAAAAAACTGCCCATGGATTAGGAGAAACTATTTATCTAATGCCAATAGCATTAATAGGACAGATGGTGGTTCAATCCCCCAGAATCCCATATGATCCCCCAAGCCAGGAGTGATTTCTGAGCACATAACCAGGAGTAACCTCTGAGCATAACCAGGTGTGGCCCCCTCAAAAAGGGGGGGCATTTAATATTTAAGATATATAAGGCACTGGTAGAGCTTAAGGGAAAATTAACCTAACCCCATTACAAACTGATGACACAAGATGTCAGAAACGTCCTCAGGGGCCAAAGAGATAGCACAGTGGTTGGGTGTTTGCCTTGCAAGCAGCTGATCCAGAACGGATGGTGAATCAAATCCTGGCATCTCATATGCCACCCCCCCTCCCCCCGCCTGCCTGGAGTGATTTCTGAGTGCAGAGTCAGGAGTAACCCCTGAGTGCCTCTGACTGTGACCAAAGAAAAAAATATTTCCTCAAAGAAGAAATACAGATGGCCTAAAGGTACATGAAAAAAATGCCAATGCCATTAATCATTAAGGAGAAACAAATCAAAACAACTATAAGGTATCATCTCATACCACAGAAACAGGCACATCTCAAAGAACAAAAATAACCAGTGCTGGTGCAGATGTGGGGAGAAAGGGACTCTCACTCACTGCTAATGGGAATGTAGACTGGTCTGGCCTTTTTGAAAAGCAATATGGGGAGCTGGAGAGATAGCATGGAGGTAAGGCATTTGCCTTGCATGCAGAAGGTCGGTGGTTTGAATCTCGGCATCCCATATGGTCCCCCAAGTCTGCCAGGAGCTATTTCTGAGCATGGACCAGGAGTAACCCCTGAGCGCTGCTGGGTGTGACCCAAAAACCAAAAAAAAAAAAAAAAAAGCAATATGAACATTCCTCAAAAATACTAGAAACTGGGGCCAAAACAGTGGTGCAAGCAGTAAGGCACCTGGTGCTAGTCCAAGATGAACCAGGGTTTGATGCCTCAGCATCCCATATGGTTCCCCCAAGCCAGGAGTGATTTCTGAGTGCATAGCCAGGAGTAACCCCTGAGTGTCACCAGGTGTGGCCATAAAAAATATCTAGAAACTAGACTCCCATATGACCCAGCAATATCATTGCTGGGGATATATATACCCAAGGGCTCAAAAACACAACGCAGAAAAAGCATCAGCACTCCTATATTTATTGAAGCACTAATCATAATAGCTAGAAGAATCTGGAAAAAATCCAACTGCCTGAGAATAGCTGAATAAATAGAGAAATTATGGTACACCTACACAGCAGAATATTATGCAATTATTAGGAAAAATTAAGTCATAAAATTTGCTTATATGGAGAGTATTATGGTGAGCAAAAAGAAAGAGAGAGGAATATATACAGAATCATTGCACTCATTGATGTGCTATTACAAAATAGCATGGTAATAATACCCAAAGACAACAGCAGTGACCAGGAGGACTGATCCATGACAGAAATCTCACTACAAATAGTGAAGGAGTGCAGTTAGGGCAGAGAATAACCCACTATGACAATGATCATTGAAAATGGTCACTCTGGACAAGAATTGGGTGCTGAGATGAGGTAAAGTGATATGCATGATATCCCTTTAGTAACAAACTACACAGTCTGAATTAAAAAAGAGAGAGTGATAAAGAGTGGGGATGGGAGAAGAAAACTTCTGCCCTAGAGGCAGGCAGAGTGAAGGGCAGGAGAAAAGCTAGGGACATTGGTGGGAAGGGAAATGTGCACTGGTAAAGGGATGGGTGTTGGGCATTATACAACTAAAACTCAATCATGAACAACTGTGTATCTCACCGAGATCCAAGTAAAATTCATATAAAAAGACTATTTAAACACCATAATTTCAGAAATCAAAGATTAACTGAGTTTCAATCAAAATCATTAGTTAGAAAGTGAAGCCACAAAGCCTCTGGGTCACCTAAATATGTCTCATTTTTTTCCAATTCAAGGAAGTAAAAAAAAAGTCTATCTGCAAAGTAGTAAAACAAGTAAATTCTCACCATTTAGATAGTGTGAGCAACTCTAAAGAGTCACAAGTAGTTTCCTAATTCTTAATGTACTCAAAAGGTAAAAAAGAGCATTTGTTTTCTGCTTTAAATATTATGTATGCGATGTCAAGGAATCCTTCATTTCAATTTTCACTTCTTGACCATCATTTCTTAGAGTCATGACTCAGGTAGGAGTCACTTGAAACATAGTTGGGACACTTTCTAGGGGAACCTTCGTCTCTACCATTGTTAGTTTCCTATTAAAATTAATTTCATTGTTTTACAGATCTGAAAAAGTAAAGCTTCATTTTATATTAGGATAAACTAATATAAATGCATGTATATTAAATAATATCTCTAAAACTGACAAATAGAGTGTCACTAATAAGTACCTAAAGAATGGTTAGTCTGAATCAAGATTTAATATTCACATAAAATAGACTGGATTTTAAAAACTCTGAAAGGGGGACAAAGAGGTAGTACAATAAATAGGGAACTGGCCTAATACCTCTAAGTGTGTATAGTATCCATTAATAATTGTATAATTATTGTCCATCGAAATAGTATTTTATATGTATTGGGTTCAACACAACTTTACTTGTTAATATTATTCAAATTTATTAGAGTTTAGGTCACATTTACAGTAGTGTTAACATTTATTATTTTAATATGCATTTTTATGCCACCACATACTCGGGGCCCTCCAACAATGTCCAGTCTGCTTCATCGATTCCTTCTCTCTCTTTCTCTCTCTCTCTCTCTCTCTCTCTCTCTCTCTCTCTCTCTCTCTCTCTCTCTCTCTCACACACACACACACACACACATATACTTGGTATTTTCAGTTTTGTCCTCTAAAGCAGTGTTTTTCAACTAAAGTGTGCAAAGGCACACTTTTTTCATGAAAAAAAATCACGAGGCACACCACCTTTAGAAAATGTTAAAATAATTTAACTTTGTGCCTATATTGACTATATATAAAGTAATCTCTTGAATAGGAATTAAATAAACACAAATAAATTATGTTATAATTACTTTATTATGAAATAATAAGTATTTTATAATTGTTCATATTTCTGTTTACTTACTCAGTGCGAAACCTGAGCCTGTTTGTCTGAGCACAAAGCTGATATTCTGGGAGGAATCAAAGAAAGACACACACATAGCTCTTCGTCAACAGCTCTCAGTCTCTGTCTTTAGTTTTTACAGCAATCAGGCTTGAAAAAATCATCTCACACAGATATGTAGTAGAATATGGGAGCAATGTCAAAATAGATTTGTTTGCCAGAACAGGGAACTCCTTGGCATTATCCAACCAAAAACTGTCCAAAGGTAGATCAGCAAATGTTAGCTTGAAACCACAATTTTGTCTCAGTTCAGTTAGTTCCTCCTGCTCCTGTAAAGTCATGTCCTTTCCACCAACTGATGCTGAGCTATAAGGGTCCCTAACCCAGTCAAGGCATTCAGTGGAGACTGAAGAGAAATAAAACGAGAACTTTTAGAGAGTGTTTAAGTGTTTAACTATTACCTCACACAGTGCAGCAGTGTGAACACCTTGCCATTGCTTGGTGAGTGTGAACATTTCAAGATTGCCACTTTCCACGTGTTGATGCCAGAGCTGAATCTTTGAACAGAATCCATTTATTTTATCTGTACTTGTAAGCAAGCTTTCATTTCTGCCTTGCATTTGTGTTCAGTTCTCTCAAATGATGAAAAATATTTGCCAGGTATGCCAGCCTTGCACTCCACTCATCACTTGCAAGCAGCTTTGCATACTCTGACCTCTCATTTGTCAGAAACACTAAGTTCCTACCGCAGCCCATACACATGAACCAAGACCTTGCCAAGCACAACCACAGGACCTCTCTGTATGAAAAGGCAAACTTTTATACTTCGCTCCCATCTCCTCACACAAAGTGCAAACATGCAACTTTTTACGGGTCATGACTTTGCAAAGTTTATCACGTGCACAACATCATCCAACACAGGAATTAGGTCTGCTAGGTCTTGGCTATGAGGGCCTCACGGTGTAAAAAAAAAAATGCATAAAATCACATCTGGATTTCTTTCCTTCACTCTGCTTACAAAGCATTTGGTGTGCCCAACCATGGCTGCAGCTCCATCGGTGCAGATACTTGTGCAGTTTTCCCAATTAAGTCCTCCTTGTTCAAGGTATTCTGATGTGACCCAAAAAATTTCTTTGCCTATTGTTTTTCTCTGGCAATACCTTGCAAAAAAAGGTTTCTCTAATTGCATCACCAGCCACAAAATGCACATTGGCAAGAGTTGAGCATGTCCACTGATATCAGTAGACTCATCAAGTTGCAATGCAAATTTCTCATTGTAAGGATCTTTTCCAAAACCATACCTTCGATGTCTGCAGACATGTCATTAGTACGTCTAAAAATTTTATTTCTGAGAGAGGGACTTTGGCTATTTCCTTAGCTGCTTCAGGTCTGAGCATCTCCTCTACAATAGCAGGAAGTATTAATGTATTAATAGCAATATTAATAGTATTAATGTTTTAATAGCAGCATTAATAGTGTTAATAGCAGGCGGGAGGTATTAATGTCTCTGCCACAGTGTGAGACTTTTTCAACTTGGCTATAAGTTCAGCACCTTGATAGCTAACCTTAAGTGCTCTTTCATTTACCTTTGTGGTTTTTCTCATGAAAGTTACCTGTTTCTCCATGTTTTCATGCAGGTGAACAAAAAAGTCCACATTCTTGTTTTGAAGTGAAGGGTATTTCATTTGGAGATGAAGTTTAAGTTTACTTGGGACCATAGCACTTTTAGATAGCTTTTCACCACACACCACGCACAGTGGAGTTGATTTCTTTGCATCTCCGGTGAAAGTAAATCCAAATGAAATATAGCTCTAGCTATATTGCCTTGTGCCAGAGAATTTGCTTGAGTTAACCCTCTTAGCTTTCTTTTGATCTCCACTCATACTTGGGCTCTCACCTGGCTCCAACTTTTGTTCAGAGTCCAGTTCTTTCCTTTTCAAAAACTTGTTCAGCACTGCAGTATCTTCTCCTGTCACACTGTCACTCAGTACTTACTGTGCTTGTCTCCTCCAGATAGCCGCTGTCCGTCACACTCAGCACTCTTCTGCGCATGTCTCCATCCAGATCCATCAGTCAGAGCTCTTCTGCTCATGTCTCCTCCATATTCATTACTCAGCGTACTTCTGTGCTGCATCCATCCACGATAATCCTCCAGAGTCCAGATCCATTGGCACTCTTCTGCGCATCAGCAATTTACTGCAATGTCTCCTCCTATCAGTGTAACAGTGACACCAGAGCCATTTATAGCCTGTAACATGCGTTTCAGCTCATAAATAGGCCAATCATTAGAATTTTGGACTATTTGTGACCCGAAGCCACATGTTACGAATGAAATTGCAATTTTTCCCGCGGCACACTAGCACAGTGATTGAAAACCGCTGCTCTAGAGCCAAGGAGCCAAGGCTCTAGAGCCAAGAAGGCTCCGGAGTTATCATTTAATATGGTAAATTCCATTTGCTGTTTCGCTAAATACCGCATAAAATGATATCATTATGGATTTGTCCTCCCTTTCACTTATTTCAATTAACATGATTCCCTCAAGTTCCATCCACTTTGTATCAGCCTGAATAATTTCATCTTTTCTCATGGCTACATAGCATTTCATTGTGTAATCTATACCAAAACTTATTTATCCATTCCTCTATGATTGGATGGGTTGTTACCATATTTTGGCTACTGACTAAGTAGCCAAAATAAGCACTGCAATGAACATAAGTGTGCAAATTGTCTTTTGTTTTTGTTTTGGGGCCGCACCCAGTGATGCTCAGGGGTTACTCCTGGCTATGTGCTCAGAAATCACCCCTTGCTTGGGGAACCATATGGAACGATGGGGAAATCAAACCATAGTTCGTCCTAGGTTAGTGCATGCAAGGCAAACTTCTACCGACTGCACCACCGCTCCTGCCCCATGCATAAGTCTTTTTGAATAATGCTTTTGTGTTGGGGAGACAGATGTCAAAACTGGAATAGTCATCACGTGGGGCAGGGGATTTGGGCCACCACACTCAGCTGTGCTCAAGGCTTACTTCTATGAAAGGCAAATGCCCTACCCCTATTTAGGAATAGCTATAGTGATATCACCTGCATGGCAGACATGAGGTCACAAGTTGGATGCCCTTCACAGTCCATATGCCCAATACAATCCTAGTAGTTAAGCATTTTATAATTCCTGGTGTCACAAAAAAAGAGTGCACTCTCCAGGGGACCACAACCTGAGTGTGTAGGCAGACACTACAACTAAAACACTTATAAGGGGACAGAGAGAGGACAGCAGTTAAAATACTGGTCACACACAAGCCATATTTTCAACCCTGGGTGAATGGTCTGAAGTAGAATAGATGAAAAGAATTAATAAATCAGGCCAGTCAGGAGAGAATTGGGGAGTTAGTTGGCTTCACTCGTGGACCCACTTCATTCTCCAAAGCAAACCAACCGTCATTTTATTCTACCAGTACAAATTCTCTAGGGGGAGGGTTTAGTGAGATTCAATTAGACTTTTTTTTTCTTTTGACTTTTTTTTTTTTTTTTGGTTTTTAAGTCACACCAGCAGTGCTCAGGAGCTACTCCTGGCTCTACACTCAGAAATCACTCCTGGCAAGCTTGGGAGACCATATGGGATGCCAGGATTTGAACCACTATCCTTCTACATGCAAGGCAAACACCCTACCTCCATGCTATCTCTCCGACCCCCTAAATGGACTTTTAAAGTCAAAGGGCTTGGTGAAAAGAAAGAGGAAGTTGAAGGAATATCTTTATTTTGAGGCAAAAGCAGGAGTATGATTTAACATTTGCCCTGCACACAGATAACCTGAGATTGATCTCCAGAGAATGATCCCTATGTCGTTTTCTTAGCACTTCCAGGAGCGATCCTTCAGTACACCCATATTACCCCTCTCCTAACTGCCTGCCTAGCTCACCTGTAAGGTGAGACCCTCCCACAGCTGGGAGGGTGTCTGTGGTTGGTATTTAAGGAGTTGTCTGGGAGGAGAGGAGAGAGGGAGATGCAGCAAGGAGACAGATGAGACAAAGGATGGAGGCAGAGCAGCAGGAAGAGGCAGCTTAGCTTAGAGGCCATGTAATAAAAGCACATGACGACGATTGGGGCCTTGTAATAAAGCTGGATTTCTCCTAAAGCTTCATCTGACTGCTGTGGATCATTTCTTTGCCATCACCTTGCACCTACAGAACCACGGGCCGAAGGGGCTGCAGGTGCCACGCCGGCCTCACCATCCATCTATCCACACTACTAGGATTCTATAACTGATAATTAATACAACACACTCATATGTGGCCTCAAAACATATATATGTTCGGTGCAGTCCCTAGCAACCACCATAACCAAGTTTGAATCCCCACAAAAATTGTGGCCAAAATACTCAAAAACCAAAACCAAGTATATGAACCTTATCAGCAAAAGAACAGAGATAGAGAAGAGGACACAAGAAATACAATATAATAAAGTGACTTTAAAATAAACTTGTTACATCTGTGCAAATGTGGCTCCCTAGGATCAAACAGTCTCCAGAAACTAAGAGCCAGCCTTCCATTGAATAGTATTTAAAATGGCCCTATTTGATCATTATAATTCTAATTTGTTATTCCCATCTAACTAAGCTGAATGAAAGCAGACCTTTGGTATTAGGAAGCATTTTGCCTCAGGTCACTTGCAAAATTCCTAACTCCTATAATCATTCTGATCCAGTATCAAAGTTAGCATTCCTGCCAACACATATATTTCTTTGAAGCACTATAATTCTAAATACCACTGTCTTTGCCCTCTGCTTGTCAATAATTGCCACTAGAAGAGTGTTTTGTTTTCCATTTTAAAACATACACAGAAACAAAGCTAGTAATACTTCATGTAAGAAGTCAGGCTGAAACTGGGAGAGCTGTGCTGCCTGTGGACAGGGCCTGAACAGTGCAATCATTAAGAGTCATTACTAAAATTAACCCTGAAGAAAGACATTCAAATTCTTGCTTCAGCAAAATTCAAGTTTCTGAAATGCCATGCAACTTTGTGTAATAAACATAAAATCCAAACTTTACATGGATTGTATAACTACTCCTCATCTGTCCCCTAGAATTACCCAAGTTTTCCTGTGACTGGCTATGTTCCTGTCTCCGTTATATATAACAGCCATATCATTCACAAATTCAACTCCAGAAAGTGCAACCTTATGGAATAATCCATAAGCTCCAACTTAGATCTCCCATTTTCTAAACAACCTTTCTGAATCCCTCTACTATAATCATTTTTGACAAATTTACTTTTTTTTATTTTATTCTGTTTTCTTGAAACCATTGTGATTTATTTACAAAGTACTTCATAGTAGAATTTCAAACATACAATGAATCAGGGCCAATCCCACCACCAGTGTCAACTTCCCTCCACCATGTTTCCAAAGAGTATCCCAACCATCACCCTTTGCCCCCCAGCCAATATAACAGGCCCATGTTAAGTTTAGACTGTTAGTTTGAGTCTCTTGATTCCATTGTTGTTGATTTTCATATATGTGTTTCTCCTCTTTCATTCAGTTTTCTTTCCTTCTCCTTGCTATACTCTGGGGCCAAGGGTGTTTGAGACAAATCCCATTTGGACCACTGTATTTCTTCATACAGTTATTCTAAATACCACATCTAAGAGATATCATTCGGTATTTATTCTTCTACTGACTTACTTCATTTAACATAATATCTTTGAGTTTCTTCCACATTGCAGCGAACTGCATTATTGCATCATTCCTTCCAGCTATGGACACTACCTGATCCCTTACTACTGCAAAATATTTCTCAGGCTCAATAAGACCATGGTGTGGGATAAAAACGTGTCCTAAATCTTATCCCCCTGTAGACTATCTCAAAAGACTTAATGGGGATATCTATATTTTCTTTGTATGTTTATTTCCTAATAGTTATAACTCTTAGTGTGTTTATTTCCAAATGTAGAGGTAGCATCCTACATCCCTTTTATTTTATTTTATTTTGCTTTTTTTTCTACTTAGTAAGAAATTCTAGTAAAAAGTACTACTTAGGATAAAAGCTCAGGTCAGAACCAGGACACAGAGATTGTAAAGCTTGTCATTTTTACCCCAAACGCACCAATAATAATATGTCATCATGTTTTTTTGCATAGGCACACTAAAATGGGAAAATCTTATGTATAGAAACAAGTTTCTTATCTAATAGGGATAAAAACCCATGAATTTTATAAAACAAGGGCTCCTTCCACCCTAAAAAATTGTCATGGGGACTCAACTTAGACTTCATGTGATTGGACATCGACCATTCAACCCCAAACCCTGAATCCCAACCTCAGAACTGGCACCATTCCCTGCAGCAGCACCAGCAATCAAACTCATAATAGTCCCTAATACTATTTTGGTACCAACTTGCACCAGGGTAGGTTCATACAACACCCTGACAAACGAGGAAACAGAAACAACTTGATCTAAGGGCAGGTTGCCCTACCTCATCACCAAACAGTGAGATGAAATCAGAAGACACTCTGTCCTAGAATCTGTGCAAAAACCAACATCACTAATTACTGAAGACTGACTACAACAACTGCCACCGAGCAGAACTTTTCCTGGGACCATAAAGAAAAACCTATTCTAGATTTCATCCTAGCATCCATGCAAAAACCAAGATCTCTAATTACAGAGGCCTGACTTTGACAACTTTATCTGTGCAGCACATTTCCTGGCACCCTAAAGAAAGACCTTGGGGTATAACAATGAACATGTTCAGAGCCTGTAGTTAGTCTCATGAATTATGCTTCAAGGGTGGAGACACCCTGTATCTCTTGGGCCAAGGAAATTTCCTCTCTAATTTCCCCAATATTTACTGTGCCTATGAAAAACAACAACAACAACAACAACAACAACAAAACTTGCAACATCAGCCCCCCATTTTTTCTTCTTTTTGTTTTTTTCCTTTTTTTCCTTTTAATTGTATTTATATTTATAGTTTCTAGACACTCGCACCACTTTATTCTTTTTCTTTAACGGAATCATAGAACATGAATCATCTTGTTCTGCCTCATATTTTGTATCATATGTTTTGCCTCATATTTGTCTTCCAACAAGTTGAGAAAAAAAATGGATGGAATCCAGGGGCCAAGCAGTCTCAGGAGCATCGAGTGGAAATAAAAAATGGTCAAATCTAAATACCCAACCCAAAGTCAATGACAATAGAATTCAGAGAACCCAAATTACAACAAGCTACACACAAAAGGGACCTGTTATACTAGAATCCAGGTGGCTAAGAATGAAGGTATGGATGCTTGCTGGGAACAATGGTGGAGGGAAGTCAACACTGGTGGTAGAAATTTCCCTGATTCACTGTCACTGTCACTATGTACCTTCAATATAACTGTGAAAGACTTATAATTCACATTGGTCTCAATAAAAATGATTTTTAAAATATATTTTATTTTAAAATCTGTCTGTAGCCTGTTTTAAAAGTACACTAGGAAGAGCAATTACCTTGTATGTGGCTAACCCAAGTTCAATTCCCAGCATTACATATGGTCCCCAATCCCCACCAGGAGTAATCCCTGAACACAATCAGATGTGGAAATGAATGAAAGGAGGAAATGAAGGAAGAAAACTATACCATGACTGTACATTATATAATAGTATCTCTGAATTATCAGAATACATGTGAAAAGTCATAAGTCAGAAGAAGATTCTTCACAATCCACATGCATGTGCATTATACAATTAAAATATATTTACATTGCCTTTTAATACAAAATATTCAAGTCTGAAATTATAAATAAACTAATGGTGATAGGTAAAATACAGTAACTAAATGAAAAAAAACCATACAAAAATCCACAACAGCCTACACCCAATGTATTACACTATGTCTTTCAGTATCTTATACCATAATTAATAGTAAACATTGCTGTCAAAAGACAGTTGGGTAGGATAAATAAACACAGCCAATAGCTTTTTAAAAGGTTACTAGCTCTTTCCTTTATCCCAAAATAAATCCTGACACCACTCATGTATCTGTGACTGCTAGATGTTATTTCTCAGACATAATTCAATTGCAATAAATATTGTCATAACTGTTGCAGCAAATGAATATCTTAGCATTTGTGAAATTTTTGTTATACTTGTTTCAGAATATATTTCTTTACTTATGATAATGAGGACCATTTTATAAAGTTAGCTTAACTGTTTTTTCTTTTTGGGTTTTTTTTTGTGTTTTTGTTTGTTTGTTTGTTTTTGGTTTTTTTTTTTTTTTTTTTTTTGGTTTTTGGGCCACAGGTGGTGATGCTCAGGGGATACTCCTGGCTATGCGCTCAGGAGTGGCTCCTGGCTTGGGGGATCGAACCGTGGTCCATCCTAGGCTAGCGCTGGCAAGGCAGACACCTTACCTCTAGTGCCACTGTGCCGGCCCCATGTTAGCTTAACTGTTAATGTGCAAATAACTTGCATATTATTGTACATACCTAAAATGGTAGAGTCATTTTTAGTCTCTAAAATGCAATTTTAAAAAGCCTACCGCATAGAGCCATGTCATCCCCGTGTTGCCTGCTGAAGCTTCAGACTCCCCCCAAGACTTTACTGTGAAAGATATGCAATCCACCTTGGCCAAAACAAAAATCATAGTCTATATGTTCTGCGTGGGGCTGCTAGCCCCTGTGCAGTTTCACAATGGAGAGGTTTACTAAGGAAATTTGCCTGGGACTTCCTGAATCCTGAACCTCTTCTGATGCCATTCCCCATGCTGGCAGAAACTCCAGCTCCCAGGAAGGAAAGAGATCTTTCAAGAGCTAGAAGGCCAGAAGTTGAAAGCCCCCGCCCAAACCCTCCCTCCAGAGCCAGGTGGGAGATGGGGAAAGCCTGGGATAACCTTTAAGCTCCTCATCGGGACCCACCTCGCTGGCTTGCCCAGGCATGTGGCCCAGGGGAAGCCCTGGAGATCCAGAGGAAGGAGGTAGCAAGGTGCTGGGTTGACCCAAGTCCCGCAGCCTTGGGCTTCCCCCCACAGCCTTCCCTCCTCTTCCTCCCAATCCCCAGGGTTGCCTCTGGCCACCTGCTCAGGGTCCCAGCAAGTGGGTTCCAGCGAGGAGCAATTTAAAGGAGACCCAGGCTTCTCTGTTCCTGCAGGGGGTGGGGAGGGGAATGGTGAACTTCAGGCTTCCAGAAATTAGGAAGCAAATGCCTCTGGGGGAGTCGGAAGCTTCAGCAGGCAACACGGAGACAACATGGCTCCATGCGGTAGGCTTTTTGGCCAAACTTAAGGGAAGATGCAGTCTCGGCTGCCCCCGACAGCCTTCTCTCTCCTTCCTCCTGGTCCCCAGAGTTACCCCTGGCTACCTGCTCAGGGTCCCAGCAAGTGGGTTCCAGAAAGAAACAATTTAAAGAAGACCGCTGGCTTTCCCATTCCTGCAGGGGGCAGGGAGGGGACTGGTGAACTTCTGGCTTCCAGCAATTAGGAAGCAAACACCTCTTGGGGACTCGGAAGCTTCAGCAGGCAACACAGGGATAATATGGCTCCATGCACTCTTCACTTGGCAAAATCACATACCAAAGTGATATCTCAGAAACAACACCCTCCCTCTTGACTATTTCTAAGACATAAAAGGGACACGTGTATCTCCTTTGTATATCTCAGATGTATGCCCTTAATGTCTATAACTCTTTTTGAATATCCTCAATAGTGACAATTTTGTCCACTGGTTTTGTTATTTGATTGTTTGTTTGCTTTTCTCCCTATGAGATCTGTTTTATAAGCAATACTGGTAGAAGCATATCTCTGTATAGAATGTTTGTTTGAACCAAGTTACGGGGAATGTTGGAATGATGAATGTTATTCATCAGCCCCCAGATTCACCAACAATATCTTGTGGCATTGTTTCTATTTTGCATAGGAACATTAAAATGGGAAAATAATACATATGCAAACAAGTTCTTATCTAATAGAGATGGGAACACAAATTTGGTAATGCAGTTAGGCCTTATATCTTGAACATTGGCATAATGATTTGGCTTAGGCCTCAAAAGAATGGGCATTGTCCATACACCCCTGAACCATGAATATCATCTATGGAAACAACCACAATTGTCTAGAACATTACCAGGATCCAAACCTCTACCAGGGAAGACCTATTACTGCTCTGACATTGACTTACTCCAAAGAGTGCTCTCAACACCCAGATGACTCAGCAACAGCCTGCTTGCAGGGCAGATCGCTCCGCATCTAATAGTGTGCTGAAACTAGAGGATGCTCCACATCAGCCTGATTTCGATAAAAGGAATGCAGAGAATCCAGAATCTTTAAATATAGGAACCTGATACCAACAACAGCTAAAGTGTGAAAAAGTTTTACCGGGACCATGGAAATTTGGACATGCTGGTATGCCTGGAGCTCAGAGTCAGTCTTATGCCAATAAACCTCGGGGGTGAGGCCTTCTTGTAATCAGGCCAAGAATTTTTTTTTCGTTTTCCCCATATTTTTCTGGGCCTATGCAAACAACGGTGATTGCCACTATCACACCTTTACTATTTTTTATTTAACCCTTATTCTTTAAAAAAAAATTACTGAACTTAAAAACAAATAACTGTAGTAGAATGCCTGTCTCGAATATAGGCAGGGGATGGGAGGGGGGAATGTTACACAGGTGAAAGAGGGTGTTCTGTTTTGACTGTAACCCTCGGGTTTCAAACTCGAGGCCTGCGGGCCACAAACGGCCCTCCGTACAACATTTTGTGGCCCTGCCCTAGAGGAATCTTGTTTTGTTTTGTTTTGTTTTGTTTTAGTTGTTTGGGTCACAGCCCCCAATGTTCAAGGCTTACTACTGACTTTGCACTCAAGGATAACCCCGATCTTGCCTCCTGCGGCCCCCAGGTAAATTGAGTTTGAGACCCCTGCTAACCCAACTATAATCATGTTAAATAAAACATATATTTATAAAAATAAAAAATAAAAAATAAAAATAAAATGCAATTTTTAAAAAATGCTAATTTTGTGTATCTATGCAATCATTTAACCTATCTAAAGTGTTACAAAAGAAGAAATATGAAATAATTTATCTAGTTCTGAATAATGACATGAAATAGTATGATAGTCTTCTAACTCAAAACTTAGCTAATGAGTGAATAGCAGAACATATTCGTCCTCCAGCTTAACAAAAAACATGTCAGGCATGTTTAGAATTATATTTAATTTGAAAAATATATGTAAACATCTGACAATTGCTTGAAGGGTTTTAGGGGGACAAAAACATGTGCTTAAAGTGGTCCCAAATCTTAGCTGAAAATCGACAGAACTGTGTGGGTATGCTTGGATTTAATGAAAGTTCAAACTTTTAACTGTCAGAAGAATTGGGGATTAGCCAAATCTACCACTAATTGTCAATCTTTGAAAAATCATCTAATTGTTCAAGACCTTGGTTTATAACCATGGAACTGGCCCAGGTGACCTCTAATTCCACTTCAGCTATTTCATTCTGTAATTCCTAATCTTAGCATGTTTGGCAATTGAAGGTGGCCCCTCCACTTTTCACTCCAGTCTTTTTATTGGAGTCCATGTTTTCTAACACTAGGTTAAATAACAAAAGCCTGTCAAAATAAGAATCATAACACAAGGATTTATCATCCTTTGTGAACCACATTCTTATCCTCCATGCTCAGCAACAAGGCTTAGGGTGCTAAACATAAAGACAATGCAATTCACCAGCCAAGGCCAAACTCAGTGGTTTCCTGGAAACAGAGAAGGGAAAGAATGTGGATAAAAATAGTAGACTTCAATTGATGAAAAAAATGAATACAAATAACTAAAAAGAGACAATAAAGACCTAAAAAGTTTGATCAATGCATTTAAAATGATTGGAACTGCAGAAAGCTTTCCCTAACAATACTGAACAAAACATCTTTGAAAATATTTAGAAGAGTCAATGAAATGAGATCAATTTTATGATTCTTCTTGTAAAAATTAAATTTTAATTTTGTTAATTTGTAAAAGCTAGATTAAGTAGCTTTATTTAAGATATTTCACCTGTCCCTGTAATTTATAAGATGTTCTTCATTTTTTAACCTCTTTAGTCTTAACACAACCATGAAACTACTTCAAATAGACTAAACATAAATTATTGTTATTGTTTAAATTATTCAAAAAGTTCACTATATAGTTAAAAATGAAAATAAAATAATAAAATTGTATCCGTTATGACCTTCCACCTAATAATAAATTGAATAGAAAATAGCAAAGCTAAGCTATTAATTCTATATTCTGTTTCCCTTCAGGTTTTTCTGGAATATATACACAAAACCCAAATGCCTGTAGACAGATGATTAAATAAATAAGCTGTGGTATATATACTTAGTGGAATACTAAAAAGAAAAAAATATCATTTGGATCAAAATAGATGGAACTTGAGGTCATTGTGCTAGGTGAATTAAGGAGTGACAGACTTATACACTAAATATTTTCATTCATATGTGAAATATAAGTGACTAAATCAAACTGCAGAAAAACAACAAAACAAATTCTGAGACTTGGTAAAACACAAGGTGGCAATGAAATGAAGGAAAATGAAAGGAAGGGCAGTGGGTGGCAGAAATGGGTAAAGGCTGTTTTCCACAATTGCAAGACCCTGGAGGTATGGTGCTGAGTGTAGCAAATCCTACACATTTTAGAGATGCTAAACTACACCTCTACAACTGAAAGAATTGAAAGGCTGTAAGTGTTTTTACATTATTAAAATATGACAATAAAAACATGAAACAAGTTGTAGGGGTATGATTTAAAAAAAAACCTTCTATAGACAGCATTTTTTTTAAATTAAAAGCAATCATAAAAAATGACAGGGCTGGAGAGATAGCATGAAGATGAGGCATTTGACGGTGGTTCGAATCTCAGCATTCCATATGGTCCCCCAAGCCTGCCAGGAGCTATTTCTGAGTGTAGAGCCAGGAGTAACCCCTGAGCACTGCCAGGTATGACCTCCCCCCCAAAAAAAAAAAACATAAAAAACTAAAAATGACACAACAGAAAAGAATAAATGTTTGCAGCATAGAACAAAGTCAGAAATTAGAAGAACTGACTTAGGGACTGTTGCCTGCCTTGAATTAGGAGGTGTGGGCTAAAATGCAATAAGATTAAAAAAAAAAAAAAGACCACACTGGGGCCATACTACAGTGAGTAGGGCAATTATATTGCATGGGGCTTGCCTATATTCAATCTCTGGCTTCCCATATGGTCCCCTGAGTACTACCAGGAATAATTCCAGAGTGCAGAGCCAGGAGTAAGCCCTGAGCATTGCCAAAGGTGGTCCAAAAAAAAGGAATTCCAGAAATTTTATTTACTATATCTAGTTTGCATGTTCCATCACTGTATCACACCAACTGGCCACAAGCTACTTTAAACATTTTGAGAAGTAAGCAGCCCTATAAACTAGGATCTACCACATGCAAGGCAAGCACCTTACCTACAGTGTTCTCTCTTCAGCACTCCTTGATCCTTGTAAAACCTTTTTACTTCATTCACCATATCAACAGACTCAAGGAGAAACCACTCTTCTAAAAATCAAAGTAGGTCTCCTCAAAATGTAATTGCCCTGAATGTCCCACTAACAGTCAACAACAATGACTATAATGGGAAACACAGTGCGAGCATGTCCGTTGGTCCTTTATATCTGCCATCTGATACCCATTAGGTGGCCCAAATTCTGAGTCTCTTAGCCTATACTGATCTCCAAGGCTGGCTACAAGAAGAGTAGTTCAAGGATAGTGTGGGGAAAGGAATCTTAAGTATGGTTGGTGCTCTCTTGTGGCTCTGAGATCAGAGGTTCATCAAAGCACACCATTGATGCATACTATGAAGAAGCATATAAAATGGAATATAAAGAGAAAAGAGGGCCACAATAGCCCAGCAGTAGGGTGTTTGCCTTGTACTCCGTCAACATTGGACGGAGGCTGGTTCGATTCCCAGCATTCCATATGATCCCCTGAGCTTGTCAGGAGAAATTTCTGTGTATAGAGCCAGGAGTAACCCCTAAGTGCCACCAGATGTGACCCAAAAACCAAAAATAAAATAAGGAAATAATTCCTAGGATACAAAAGCCACCTATAGAATGGGAGAAGCTATTCACCCAATACCCATCAGATAAGGGGTTAATATCTAAGATATACAAGTTACTGACAGAACTTAACAAGAAAAAAAAATCTAGCACAATCAAAATATGGGAGAAAAGTGAACAATTTCTCAAGAAAGAAATACAAATGGCCAAAAGACACATGAAAAAATTCTCCACATCACTAATCATTGGAGAGATGCATGTGTCTCACGCCACAGAGATCGGCGCACATCACAAAGAACAAGAACAAGCAGTGCTGGCAGGGATGTGGACAGAAAGGAACTCTTTCTTATTCACTGCTGGTGGGAATGCCGTCTAGTACAACCTTTATGGAAAGCGATATGGAGATTCCTCCAAAAACTAGAAATTGAGCTCCCATATAATCCAACTATACCACTCCTAGGGATATACCATAGCAACACAAAAATACAATACAAAAATCCCTTCCTCACACATATATTCATTGCCATGCTATTTACAATAGCCAGACTCTGGAAACAACCAAGACGCCCTTCAACAAATGAATGGCTAAAGAAACTGTGGTACATATATATAATGGAATATTAACAGCCGTCAGGAGAGATGAAGTCATGAAATTTTCCTATACATGGATGTACATGGAATCTACTATGCTGAGTGAAATAAGTTCAGAGGGAGAGAGATACACACAGAATAGTTTCACTCATGGGTTTTAAGAAAAATAAAAGACATTTTTGCAATAATTCCCAGATACAAAAGAGAGGAGGGCTGGAAGGTCCAGCTCATGACATGAAGCTCACCACAAAGAGTGATAAGTGCAGTTAAAGAAATAACTACATTGAGAACTATCATAACAATGTGAATGAATGAGGAAAAAAAGAAAGCCTGTCTCGAGTACAGGTGGGGATGGAGTGGGAAAGAGGGAGATTTGAGACACTGGTTGTTAGAATATTGCACTGGTGAAGGGGGGTGTCTTTTACATGACTGAAACCCAACTAATCATGTTGGTAATCAAAGTGTTTAAATAAAGATATTTTAAAAATTTTTTAAAAATAAAGAGAAGAGACTGGCCAGATTGTTAGTGGTTAGGCAGGAAATGACAAATGCTGAAAGGTAAAACAGGAGGAACCAAAACAAGAAAGAAATGAGAAGAAAAGAGGGAAGTTTTGTTTGGGGGCCACACTTGGTTGTACTCAGAGCTTATTTCTGATTCTGAACTCAGAGATTATCCCAGTGGGACTCAGAGGAGCATATGACGTGCCAGGGATCAAAACTAGGTCAGCCACATGCATGTGAGTGCCTTGCCCACTGTCCTAGCTCTCTGGCCCTGAAGTGATTTTTAAAGTTACAGGGAACTGGCAACACATTAGACATTCACACTTAATAAAGACTCAAAAACACCAAGCTGACAGAATTTAGAAGACAGTACTGGGCACTGCTGATAGTTAGTACAAAGCCAGTCCTGAGAGAGAACACCAAGGGAGAATAGCAAGCATAGATTTGCCATGTTTGATTTTCAGTGTAATCAATCCAGTTGGACACATCCTATAGGTGTTGGGGACTGTTTGGAATAATTAAAAAGCCCTCTCACTAATCAAAATGGAGTCTCTGAAAGTCTTAGCCAAAGTGCTTATAAGCTGCTTGCAAGTAGATGTGGCCTTTTTGCCCTTGGACCCAAAGAAATAGAAACAGCCTAGAGCTAGGGAGTCACTAGGCTCCAAGATGTCCTTGTAAAGACAGGGGTCAAAAGGCCCAAGCTGAGATTAGATTTTGTATTTTGTTGCTCAAAGATAATGTGAATCTCTTGACTGATGATAATCTTATTAACCTTGGAAAATCAAGATGTTCCCGTGGAAAGTTACAGCAATTCCTACTGTGCCTCGCCCCTACTCTGTTTTGCATTGTCTATAAAAGGTCTATTTCTCCCTTTATTAAATGGACTCCTGATCGGAACCCTTCGTCTCGAGTCTCTTTTTTCCAGTCCCTCTTCTATTTCAGGCTGGATTCCTCTTCGAGAACTGTGAATTACTGATGTGGTCCCCAGCTTTACCCCGCTGGTCAGGGTCCCTGGTGGACCACATATAGGTAACTGGAAAATCATAATTGTTAATAAGCATTTCCAGTAGGTTTAGAATGCAAACCAGTTCACAATTCTGTTGATTAAAGATCTTTCTCTCATCACCCCAGAGGCAGGCAGGGGAGGGAGTCATGAGGGTGGGAGCAAAAATTGGGACATCAGTGGTGGGAAAAGTAAACTGGTAAAGGGTGGTGAACGGTCTATGATAAGAACTCAATTACGAACAATTTTATAGTCACGGTGCTTAAATAAAGTAATTATAAATAAATTTCTTTCATCAGTAAATATATACTTAAATCACAAGAAATTCAAACATAAAATGGCTCAAAGAATTTAGAATGTATCACAATAAGTTGAATATCACATACTACAAATTATTAACAAAGAATGGGATTGTTTTTTATAATTAAATAATTTCTTTGTTTAAACACCGTGATTACAAACATAATTGTAGTTGGGTTTCAGTCATAACAAGAACACCCCCCTTCACCCATCAACCTTCTCATCACCAATGCCCCCACCTCTTCCCTACCCCACCATTCACCTGTATTCAAAACAGGCTTTCTACATTCCTCATTCACTGACATTATTATTATAGTTCTCAGCATAGTTATTTCTCTAACTGCACTCACCACTCTTTATGGTGAGCTTCATATATCATCTCTGGGAATTATTTCAGTGTCTTTAACTTTTATTAAAACCATAGATGAATGAGACTGTTCTATGTCTCTCTCTTCCTCTGACTAATTTCACTCAGCATAATAGATTCCATGTGAATCATATATAGAAAAATTTCATGACTTCATCTCTCCTTATAGCTGTGTAAATTCCATTGTGTATATGTACCACAGTTTCTTTAGCCATTCATCTGTTGAAGGGCATCTTGGTAGTTTCCAGAGTCTGGCTATTGTAAATAGAGTTGCAATGAATATAGGTATGAGAAAGGGATTTTCATATTTTTGTGTTCCTAGGTTATATCCCTAGGAGTGGTATAGCTGGATCATATGGGAGCTCAATTTCCAGTTTTTCAAGGAATCTCCATATATTTTTCCATAAGGGCTAGACTAGACAGCATTCCCACCAGCAGTGAATGAGAGTTCCTTTCTCTTCCCAACCCCGCCAGCACTGATTTTCTTGTTCTTTGTGATGTGTGCCAGTATCTGTGGTGTGAGATGGTACCTCATAGTTGTTTTTATTTGCATCTCCCTGATAATTACTTATCTGAGTATTTTCTGAATACTCTAGTCTATTCCACTGATCTGAGGGTCTGTCTTTATCCCAATACCATGCTGTTTTAGTGACTTTTGCTTTGTAATACAATTTAAAGTTGGGAAAAGTGATGTCTCCCATATTCCTTTTCCCAAGGGGTGCTCTAGCTAAAGAACAGGATTCTTAACAAAAATTCCAATATGCAGAGCTGATTTTATGGGAAACTACCATCATCTTTCATGTTTCACAGAATATCAGGCATACAGACCCATTATTTTGATCTGCAGCTAGTAATTAAAAGATTTGTCATACCACATAAGTTGAGAACACTACTTTCTATTCTAAGACCATTTTCTTGGCTTTTACTTACATGTATGTTTGTTTGGAGAACAATGTTGCTCAGGACTTACTTGTACTCATTGTTGAGGGATCATTCCTGGAAGGGGTTGGAGGACCATATGGGGTGGACTGAACCATATAGATTGAACCTAAGTTAATCACATGCAAGGAAAGCACCTTAACTGTCATAGTATCTTTCCAGCTCCCTCACTTTTGGGGGGGCCACACCCAGTGATTCTCAGAGGTTACTCATGGCTATGCACTCAGAAACCACTCCTGGCTTGAAGGATCATATGCTGGAAATTGAACCCAGGTCTGTCCTGGGTCAGTCGCATGCAAGGCAAATGCCCTATCACTGTGCTATCACTATGGCCCCGTCCCTCACTCTTTTTTTTTAATTTTTTTATTATAAGAATTTATTCAAGAAAGGCAACCAACTTCCCTGTGGACTCATGCTACACGGCCCTCCCTACCAAATCCCCCTACCGTGGACTGTTACTTGAAACCGGACTTAGCTCTAAAAGTATCCCCAATGCAAGAACTCTTACAAGACCTCCCTGCCACAAATCCTTTGCCAATCTCAAGAAGGTCAGGGGGAGTGATGGAAAGGTGCCTGGGAACCCACACACCACAAGAAAATCCCAAAAGACAATGGGGAAACCTATACTTCCAACATAAGTATAAGACCGGTATTGCACCACCTCTTTACCTGCTTTTCCCCAAAAGTAAGGTAGTCTCATGCATCAGTTGGTTCCTTTAATTATTGTTAATTCTTTTTTTTAAATGTTTGTTCTACATATACATATGTGAGCACGTATACTTTTTTTTTTTCTATTTTTACCTTGTTTGGATGTCTGACCTGTTTCTGTTTTCTTCTCTGTCCACCCCCAAATGCACCGACAATATAAAGTAGCACCATTTCTCCCTGAAAAGGCACACTAAAAAAAGGGGAAATCTTACATATTAAAAAGAGCTCTTCGGGCCTGGAGAGATAGCACAGCACAGTGGTGTTTGCCTTGCAAGCAGCTGATCCAGGACCAAAGGTGGTTGGTTCGAATCCCGGTGTCCCATATGGTCCCCTGTTCCTGCCAGGAGTTATTTCTGAGCAGACAGCCAGGAATAACCCCTAAGTACTGCCGGGTGTGGCCCAAAAACAAACAAACAAAAAAAGAGCTCTTATCTACTAGAGATAAGAACTCATACTTGTTTACAATACAGGGATATCTCCCACCTTGAAAATATGTCACGAGGACCCAACTTAGACCTCAGGTGATTAGACACCATCCATCCAGCCTTGAACCCTGGATCCCAGACATAGAATAGACACA
The DNA here is from genome assembly GCF_024139225.1 of Suncus etruscus. Lineage (NCBI taxonomy): Eukaryota > Metazoa > Chordata > Mammalia > Eulipotyphla > Soricidae > Suncus > Suncus etruscus. The sequence continues at coordinate 3,060,525 of NC_064859.1, forward strand.
GTTCTTCAGAACAGCTACAGGAAACAAGCCCCATCCAGGACATCCTTAATACCGCTGGGCCACCAACAAGTGCCAGCTCTAATCTGATATCCTGACAACAAAGAAAATGGGAACAAATTGACCTAAGAACAGGTTATCCTACCTCACCAGCTAACGATAAGACAAAATCAGAAGACTTGTCACCCTTTGGTCAGTCCAAAAGCCAAGATCGCGATTTACAGATGACTGGCTATCTTGAGACAAATAAAAAAGCCCTAGTCTAGGGTTTGAACTATGACCCGCACAACAACCATGATCCCCAGTTCCAAAGGTCCGGCAGAGACAATTGCAACGGAATGGGGCTTCTGGAAACACAATGAAAGACGCTATCCTAGGTGCCATCCTAGGATCAGAGCAAAGACCAAGACCACCAACCACAGAAGATGGATTAAAATGACACTGAGGGAACAGAACTTCTAGAACCACAAAGAAAGACTTCATCATAAGTCCCACTCCTGGACCTGTGCAGATACTGAGATCTCTAGATACAGAGGTCTTATTTCATCACCCAGGACGGAGCAGAAGTTTTCCAAACACCACGAAAGCACCACCAGTAGAGTAAATGAACCTGAACAAAGTCTATAGTTAATCCCGTGACAATATACCCCAAGAGTGGAGAAACCCCATAGAACTTATACCAAGTGAATTCCTTTTCGAATGACCCCAATATTTACTGTGCCAGTGCAGGAGGGGAAAAAAAAGGCAAAAAGCACAAAACATTTTTTTTATTTTTTATATATTATATATTATTTTTTCTTCATTTATCATTATTATTTTTTTATTTACCTATCTACTTTTTGTTGATTTCTTTGTTTTGGTGTGGTTATTGAAGTTGTTGTCCCCATTTATATTTATGTTTTTTCCTTCTTTTCTTTTCTTTCTTTAGGTGCTCTGCCATGTTTTTTAACTCAAGACCATGGCTTTTTTTGTGATGCCTATCATTATCACTGGAGTGCTCACTGGATATTTGACACTTCTTTTTGTACTGTTGGGGTGTTTCACCTTCTTTTTCTCCTTCGTCTCTCAAACCGACGATGAGAGCCTCCAGAAGGATTCCGCCCATTTTCGGCATATTAGACTTTTACCCCAGTTTATTGCTTTTCTCTTCTTCAAATAAAACCACATAACTTGAACTCTGTAGTCCTTCCTCCCAGTTAGAGGGGGAAATAAGGGAGGCACCAAGACCAAGACTACTAAGTAGTAAGCTAGGTACAGATGGGACCACATATTCTCGCAGCCCCGGGGGTGAAGGAGGATGATATGGGAGGTAGGAAGAACACGGAGGTGTAGGGAGGACAAATCGGTGATGGGAACCCCCCTGATTTTATGTAAATATGTACCTATAATATTATTGTCAACAATATGTAAGCCACTACGATCAAAATAAAAATTATATTAAAAAATAGAATTTATTCAAGAGACAAAAATTGATTAACATATTGAGGTAAACCGACATGACATTCCCACAAAAAAACTGACATGACATAATATAGTAACATAACATAACATATAATTAATATAATATAATAATACATGTAAGTCAAAGAACATTTCTAAATAAAACACAATTTTTTTATCATAATGACTTACATATCTTTCACAGTAGTATTTTAGGTACATATTAACATTGAATCAGGGGAATATCCATCACCCCGAGTGTTGACCTCCCTTCATCCCTGTTCCCAAGCATATATCCCTTTCTCCCTCCTTTATCCCCCAGAATGCTAGTTTAACTAAAAGCATATATGTTAACACTAATATAAACCATATTTTTGCAGTTCCAGATATTTTTACTAGTGGTTTCTTAAAGGTTTAGAGTCAAAGGAGCACTGTAAAAGCAATGTTAGAGTGGCAATTATCATTTGCATGGGCCCACCAAAACATGGGGGTCATGGAAAGGAAAAACTTTGGCCTAAGTACAAGGAGACCCTACCCCTGAAGTTGCCTGACATAAGACCATTTCTAGGCTCCAGGCAAACTAGTTTGTCCAATCCAGGTCATTGTCTCTAGTGCCATACAGTTATATTTTTCACAGTCTCTGTTGTTGGTATCCTGTTTCTGTATTGAAGGTCCTGGAATCTGTATATCCTACATTGAAGTCAGGATGGTGCAGAGGGGCGTCTAATTTCAACTCAGAATTAAAGGGCAATGCAGAAAGCCCTGTCCAGTATGCAGGTCGCTGTTGTTGTTTAAATCTTCTCAGTGTAAATCTTCTCTTTTGAGTAAATCGATGTCAGAGCAGCAGTAGGGTCTTCCCTGGTAGAGAATTGCTTCCAGGTGATGTCATAGACAACTTTGGATGTTTTGTAGATGGCTTCACTGGTTCAGGGGTGACTAGAAAATGCCCAAACCTCTGAGGCCTGTGCCAGGTCATCATGTCAATGTTTAGGGCTTGTAAGGTTCCATTGCACCACTATATCTGTGTGTTCCTAACTCTATGAGATAAGAACTTATTTGTATGTATAGTTTTTTCCATTTTAATGTGCCCATGCAAACAAGGAATAATGCCACCTGGCATTATCAGTGCATAAGGGAACCGCTGGAACAAGTTCAACAATCCCTGTGACCTGGTTCAAACATAAGCATTAAACTGAGGAACTCTTTCACCAACATTCCTTATTGAACAGTTCACAAAGAGAAAAAAAGATAAAAAGTGGGGAAAATAAACAATCTAACTTAAGACAGTGGACACAATTGTCACCGTTTAAGAAAATTTGTGTGTTCCCAACTCTATAAGAACGTGTTTGTATATAATTTCCCATTTTAATATGCCTATGCAAAGGGAGAACAGTATCACATGGCAAGATTGATGCCTATGGGGATGCTAGAACAAGTCCAACAATCCAATTGACTTGGTTCTTATATAAACGTTAAATGGAGGGACACTTCTACAAACTTCCTTATTTAACAAATAACAAAGGGAAGAAAAGATGGAGAGGGACTCTTTCACCAAAATACCTTGTTGAACAGTTCACAAAGAGGAGAAAAGATAAAAAATGGGGAAAATAAACTATCTAGCTTAAGACAGTGTACTCAATTGTCACCGTTTATAGGAACTAATCAGAAACCTAGTATGGTAGCAACCACAGTTACACAATAAAAGAAGGAAGAGGCCAGGAGGCCGTTGAGAGTAAACAAGTAGGTAAAGAGTACTGGCCTCTTCCCAGCCTGAGAGTCCATCCTCTCATTTTTATTTTGAAAATATGTGGTACCCCCACCCGAAATGGTCTCTTCCCAAACAAAAAGTCCATCCTCCCATTTTATTTTAAATATATATATGGTACGCCCCCACGTGGTTTTTGAAATGGAGACCAATGAGAAAAAAAAAATACCAGTGAATATCACGACGTGATGTCCCGACATACACCAGTGCTGCGTCGGCCCACCATCCACCCCACGTGTCCCCCCCTTAGTGTCGGGAGAGAAAGGGGGAAAGCCTGAGGACCACAATAGAGTCCACCTGGGCGGCAACCAGGGAAGACCTGGAGTAGGGGAGGAAATAGGGGAACAGCTGGAGGCCTGCCAAGCTTCCCAGCACCCCCCAAGCTAGGGAAAATGCCTGCGGTCTGGGGTGTCCCCTAACCCCATACCTGGGAAGAGCCA